>NW_020664435.1:21054958-21097525 GCF_002925995.2 Terrapene triunguis | reverse complement strand
GCTGGGCCCTTGGTTAGCAGCCACCACTCTCTGGCCGCCCAGCTCTGCAGGCAGCAGCGCAGAAGTTAGGGTGGCAATACCATCCCATGCCATCCTTACTTCTGCGCTGCTGGTGGTAGCAGCTCTGCCTTCAGAACTGGGCTTCCCAGCCAGCAGCTGCTGCCCTCCAGCCACCCAGCTCAGACAACAACGCCGCCTCGAGCAGCAGCACAGAAGCAAGGGTAGCAGTACCACAACCCCCCTACAATAACTTTGCAACACCTGCACAACTCCTTTTGGGGTCAGGGCCCCTGAAATCACAGCACCATTAAATTTTAGATTTAAATATCTTAAATCATGAAATTTACAATTTTTAAAATCCTATGACTGTGAAATTGACCAAAATGGATCATGAATTTGGTAGGGCCCTAGTCATTTTACATAGTGCAACGAATATTTGTTATCAGAGTACCCAACAGAACCCTTCTCAAGCCAGGTCTTCAGTAAAATCATTTTTGCTATGAACTCTGACAATCCTTTGCATAGCTAAATGTAGCTTGGGTAACACTATCCACTTGTTCATTGTTAAGCCAGCTCTGGTGATCTATGAAAGTCTTAGGGCAGCAAGTGAGGAGATGAGTTTCGGAGCAGTTGACGACAGCTCTGTGGTATTTCACCACCATACTGACTCGGTATCAGTGAGCTTTTTTAGCAATCCTGTAGTCTTTGGGGAGACAGGTGAAAATAAGCATAAACCTATTCGTTTTGGCTCTCCTTTCCGTTGTTAAATTAATGAATTAAAATGCATTAAGTTAGCAGAGGGATCCTGGTGTCATGCAACAAGATCTCTGTGATTCAGGTCATATCTGGGCTTTAAGCTTATATAACACTGACTTCAGTGACTTCAGTAATAAATGTGAGTAAAACAAAATTTAGTCATGTAGATTTATGGTGGTGTTGGTTCTAAGACCATTCTCCCTATGTTTCTCTTTGACCCTTCCCTAATCCCTGTATATTTCTACTGACAGCCAGTGATGGTAGCGGCATACTTCTGCATAACAAAAGCATACAACTTCTTTCATCATATAAGCCTAAAGAACTGCTCTATGATATCTTTAACCCTGGTTAAAAGAGATTAAAAGAGTGCAAAATTAGTTCTGGCTATCGTCCCAGGGTACAAAAAAGATCTGCTTTCAGTTAGTATATTGGCTCTTATCTAGGGAATAACAGTATTGACTTTTGACTTTTTTTAAATCATAGAAGCATATTCACATGTGAAAGATATGTTCGGGTCATTATATACCCTTTCTTTTCTGAATTGAGCTCAGACATAAAAGTTTGCTTCTGACTGAAATTGAATATAGATGCTTCAAAGCAGGGACAAATTGTTATTAACATATTCTCTTTCTCACAAAAACACACACAGACTCTGCCCCTTAGGATTACAGAGCAGATTTGATACCCTTGTTCATGGTGACTAACACCTTACTTCACAATTGATTTAAATGGGACTTCTTGAGGTGTAAGACTCCTATCAATGATGAATAGTACATCACAGTCTGGCCCTAAGCCTCCATCTTTACTAGGAAAATTGGGACCCATAATTCTCCACTGGTGCAGCTCCACCACTGGACTCAGGCCATCTCTATGCTTGGGATGCTGCAACTGGTGGCCAGCAGCATGTAGAAATGCACCAGAGTGAACTCCAAGAGTAGGCAAGGAAGACTGTGATTTGCACCAGTTGAGCTTACCCTGGTTTCAAGCAGACCAAGCCAGACATGTTTTCAGTCTTTGTACTGTGTTAAAAATAGTATGTGTTTTTCTAGACATTTTAATTTCATAAGTGCAAAGTTCCGGCTTTTATGGACCAATCTTATCCATCTCTGAATGCAGTCATACTATTTCCGTTATGACATTGTGCAATTTTTTTGGTTGCTTCTGCTTATTTTGTTAAGGAGCAAAATAAAGAGGAATAAAAAACTCTACTTTGAGAGTTTAGGATGTTATTCAGAAAATGGAACTTCTCATTTCTCATAGATGTCAAACTCAGACAGAAGACATAGTGTTTATTTTAAACTCCCCACGTCACAGCAATTGAGAAATGCCTTTCTCTAGTGCATTTTAATTCCATCAACAGAGATTGTGATTGAAGGTTGTCCTTTTGTTCATGCTCTTGGACCCAAGTGCTATATCTAAATCCATAGACTGTTTTTTCCAGCCAGCTGTTTTTATTTTAACCTTGTAATTTTCCCTGGTCCATCTCAGTGTTTCATCAGTGTCACAGGTGAGGATCATTTGTTAAGGCTTCAATGTTTTTACCATCTCTGTTTGCAGATGGGAGATAACGAATAAACCATTATTTTCCCCTAAGGGAAACTCATTTCTCTTGTACTAGAATTGAAACAGCAATAGATTATAATGAAGGAGATGTTCTCAATGCATGACATTTTATACAGATGTGTCCAGAGTGTTAACCTATTACTGATATTATTTGCTGTACATTATTGGCTTCTTATTTAAAGCAATCTTTTCATGCTGAGGATCTTTTAGTAATATACATGGAAAAAACAAATTTATGCTATATAAAATAGCATTTATGGACATGAGGCAGTGAGGTGGTCCATCTAGTTCATCCACCCATCTGTAAAGCTTTTGTCTCTTGTAATGGAGCCTTTTAGGGAGAAGAGAAATTGGGCTGAGCGAGGGGGACTGGGTCCAGGCTACCTCATTCCAACTAGGCTCAACCAAACAAAGATCTGAGGAACAGGAAGGGTAGTCATGGGGATGAAGGAAATGATCCCTTGAAAAGTCTCAGGGAGAAGAGACGACTCCTGTTTCTTTAAGGAGGCTTGTAGTGTAGGGTGAAACGAGGCTCCCTGCTTTCCCAAGTGATCATTCAACCAATCATGACAAAAATTCTGAGTGAAAAACAGTGCAAAAAGCTCCTTGTTATGACTGTGAGGGGAAAAGAGAAACAATAGAGAGGGACTGTTTGCCAGTGGATAGTCCACTCCAGGAGGGAAAGAGGTGACCTGGAGTCTCATTCCCATCCCCCAAAGGAACACTCGGAGAAAGGACTTTTGCTATCAAGGTTTTGTGTTTAAGGTAATTTTATTTTTGAAAACTTCTGTGGCCAGCTCAGGTAAACCTGGACCAGGGAGATTTAAAGGTCCCACTGGGAGAGAGAGGAAGAGAGTGGCTCAGAATGGCAAGCCTCCAACAATCTTTGTCTTCTAATTATTTGAGATTTGTTTGTAAATATAGCAGTTGTTTCCACTATTCCTCTCATTTTGCCATTTTATTTATTATAGTTTTGATCCATGAAAGCATCTCTTTTAGGAGAGCCCTGTAAGCACATGTTTAAGTCCTACTGAAGTTAATCAGACTGCTTTACTGAAATGGGGCCTATATGAGTGCTTGCTTCTTCTTATTGAATAGTTTTAGAATTCTGGAGATAAATGGCACTTTTTTTGTTTTAGAAGATTATGACCCTTTTGGAATATGTACAAATTGTGCTTATCTTACTACTTTTGTCTTCCATGGTTGATGTGGTGATTCAACATCACTTTCACAGTGCATGTTGTCATGTCTGAAGGGTGATTCACTGCAGGCCTAGAAGTTAAGACCTCAAAAAGGAATGTGTGATGGGGGAAAGTTGAGGTGAGCTAATTATATGTTGACTGTCTTTTGTAGACTGGCTCCTTACTGACTTTGGACATCACTTTTTCTAAAGTTGATGGAGTTTTATTTAATTTTCTTGGGGCTCATTTTAAAAATCCTAGATTTAAACTAGATTGTAGCTTGATTCCAGCAGGCTCAAATGCCACGGGTGTTCTCTTATTCTCTGGATATCCAAGTCAAAAGCAGGACCCAGATGCCTTAGCTTCTTTTTTTAACTGCTTTCGCTACAGCTGGAATGCAAATGTGTTTGGCCAACGCTTTCCTAAGCACGTTTGTGTTCAAATGCCTGGAAGGTCAGGAACATAAGTCAGGCCAGACACTCGAGACAAGCACATTTCCTGGATGCACCTGTTACAGGGTTCAGCAGTGAAGCAGTTAACGCTGTTAGCATTTATGTGGTTATAATTAGCATCTGAAGTTTACATAATGCCACAGTAGTAGTACATACACTGTGGCTTTAAAGAAATGTAATGCAGGCTGGTAGCAGATGGAAGAGGCAGGAGGCAAGAACAGGAAGAAGTGACCAGAATGGGACCTAGGGATTTTGGAGAAGACCCATAACCAGTGAAAAGTAACTTGTTGCTGTATGGTGCTGATATATAGCCTGGGCCAATGGAATTAACTGTAGTAACAAAATATATGAAATTTAGTTTGCATTAATTCAGTGGAACAAAAATCAGTAAAGCTGTATAGGCCACATTCTGATCTCAGTTATTTCAATGTAAATTGAAATGTATTTAACTGACTTTGGTGGAATCACTACTAATTTATTCTGGGGTAAGCAAGATCAAATGAAGCACAGCAGATGACAGGATCTGGCCCAACATTCATACTCAGATACGGATATTGGTCAACTAATTTTAGCTTAAGTCAATTAGGAAAGTAACTGAGAATCACACATCATTTTGCATGTGCTAGCCTTTGGATTGTAACCTTCAATCACATCTGCCCCAGGCTGGATTTAAAGCAACAATCTAGAGGGGAAAGTCTGGCTCTCATTACCCTACCCTCTGAACCACCCCGGAGGTTCGTTACTAAATTATGCAAAAGATAAGATAGGAATTTGAAAGATTTTTATCAAATCAAGTTAGACATTACTTAATTTTCCCTTAAAATATTTGGCTTGAGTTTTTTCACCTACTAAAATTCTGCCATGATGGCAAGTTACAGAAGTTATTTGAAAATAGGTTATAAATAATTCATTTCCCTATGAGGAATCATGCTTTGTGTAACAAATGTACATCGTTTGTTGCATTGTGTTGTCAGTTCTCATTCTTTATCTATTCAAGAAAGAGAACTTTGGCTGAAGGGAATATTCCACCCTAAAACATTGAACAGAAAAGCTTAGCATTTCACAGTAGGCAAATAATTTATATACATGGAAGACTAGTCCATTAACAAGACTGACTTTCTCTGTCTGTTTTTGGTTGCTCACATTGAGGCCTATTTTATTGTATCTTCAAGAGTGAACTGAATTGAACTATTTTCACCTTTTTACTGGAATTTTATTAGAGGACATAAGGTAGGAACATGATTGTGTTTATTATGATCCACACTACATATTTGTGTTTTAAAAGAGCCTTGAATGTTTTGACTAATTCAGCATTCTAAAGGTAGATTTTTATTTGTATGAGAACAAATTATTCAAAATTTTAACTTTAATAGTGCAAAGAACGTATTCATTCATACACTGACTGATAAGCAATCATAGCCGTAAAAAAAAACACCCTCTGGAATGGGCTTGGTTATTCATGTTCTAGTATATTATAAGGATTATTTTGCAGCTTCTAACACCTCATTAAAAGTTTACTTTTCAAGTCTACCAAAGACTGCACTGCCAATGTGTCTCATTGGTTCAAAAGAAAATCACTCAAATTCATACCTTATCTATGCTACCTTAAATATGTGATGATCCAATCAATGAATGGTTATACTTTATTGGTATCCTGAAGGAAATATAAATAAAGTTCCTGGAAATATCCCAATGTAGCTTTCCTCTAATAGTTTGGTCATAGAACTTCACACTTTCAGTCTTTACACACAATGTTATGAAGCATCTTGAATGACAATCTTGATATCTTCATTACTAGAGGATACTTATGCAAAGAAATCACCATCCTTCAATTTCTACACATGATAGAAGATAAAAAAAAATTGCCAAAAATATGTTCTTTCTAGTTGATCATTTGGCACTGACCAGCGTTAAAGTATTCTCCCTTCAGATTTCCTGTTCAACTCTGATACATAAATTATATCCTGTCTTATCCCCTCATTTAAAAGGGATCTTTTTGCTGCTAAAGGCAAATCCTACTTCCTGTCCCCTGGGAGGAGTTGTTCAGATGCAGTGATCCCAGTGGGTATGTTTACATGCAGCTGGAAGCGAACCTCCAAGCCCGGCAAGAGAACAAGAGTGATGTATTTATTTTACATGTTTATTTTTAGAGCACAAATTGCTGTGCTGATAAAACCTTATCCAGCAAGGCACTTAAGTACATTTTACTTTAAGCATATGACTTCAATGGAACTATTCACGTGCTTAAAGTTATAAGTACTTCTTGTATATAAATGATAAGGACTCTAAAATAATGAACTGATCCAAAGTTATAGTGTTTTATTAACTGTCCTTTAGTTAGGGATAAGGATCAACAGAAAATAAAAAACCAAAAGAGACAAACCAGAAACAAAGAATGGTTTGAGGGTGGGACCTGGACAAATGCGGGGCGGGAGGAAGGGGGGAGACAAAAGAGGAAGAGCGCAAGTAAATAAAAAAAATTGACAGAAAAATAAAGAAAATGACATGAAGAGGAAGATGAGAAAGAAGGTCATAAAGCTGTAGGGGAAACCAGGTGGGAAAATCAAGAGGAGGTACACAAACAGGGGGAAAAGGGGAGGTCTGTAGTGGACTGGGCAGGGCACGTAAGGTGTAAATCCGGCCCTGGGACTGGGGCAAGGGAAAGAATCTTAAGGGCAGTTGTGTCCTTGCTGGGGGATAGGGAGTGGAGCATATCAACCAGTTTTTCCCCTCCAATTCAAACACTGTATGAATTAATGTTCAAGTAAATTAAGGAAGTGTGAACACATGGAATATGATCCAGTTCCCCTTCCTTGACACATTTGCTCTATTATTATCAGAGATGATTAAGACAAAGGAGTTTCACAGTAAACAAGTTAAAAGCTTTAGTAATTTTGTTCTATGACTTCTTACGAATGAATGTTTAAAAGCTTTTTAAAAAACCCAGTAATTCTCCAGTCAATTGCACCTACTGAACCTTTCAAAGCTCACTGAATGAAATAAAAAAAACACTACCCTCTCTCTACTTGATACATTCAGAGTATGCCAGGCTTTTGACTGTACCAGTCCCAAGAAATCAGTGGTATGCTTAGATTTCTGAATGCTATTGCTAACCCCTGTATTAATTAGCCATACTTTGTGTTTTAATAGCCCCACTCCCTGCTTTCTGGCTCCTGTGGCTCATTTTCATTTATACAATTACTAAAAGAAAATGGTAGTTTTGTTCTTATTTTTCCTTGCCCCCAAAATATTAAAACATGTTGGGTGAACTCCTGGTCTGATTAACTCAAGATTAAATAAACATTTCATCCCTAGATTTTCCAAATTCTCTTGCCTCAAACTATGTAGCCTGAAGTACTTTCTCAGTGCCCTTCCCAGAGAATGAGACACCACTCACTAATAACTAAGGGTATTCACTTAATCACTGTACATCACACTGAAAATGTACCTGTTCTCTCTGAAGAAAATATAATTGCCAAAGCACTTTCTGTAACAGTGATTTTCTCTTAGTAGTATGTCTTGCAGCCTTTTCATGATTATTTTAAATCTGTCTAAGGATATTTCACATGTTTAGGCAGCTCTAATTTCACTTCCAATAAATTGCATAATGCACTGGAAGCACAATGGTAGGTATGTAGGGTGAAATCCTGATCACATTGAAGACAATGGCAAAACTCCCATTGGCTTTAACAGGGCCAGGATTTCACCCTGTCTCCCTCTCTTTGTCAGAAGGTAGTTGTGGATATGGAGATTTTTTTTTTAATTTCTGTTCTGCACTTAGCCAATCAGAATGATGTTAGATTATAGCTGCCCTGCCCTGATCAGCTGGACACATGGGCCCATCTTCAGTATTGTAAATCAGCGGCAGAGGTCAATTGGGAATACTTAACTTGTTAGGTTCAAATTCTCCAGCTAGCATGGAGGTCATATCTTAAGAGAAGTTTTCTGTTTGTACAGTAATGGCAAGTGCAACAGTTCATATTCCCCATCATGTTATACCCTGTGGCAAGCTGGCCAACAGAAAGCTGCACTTGTTTTATGAGGCGAACCTTCCCCACATTCCAAATTGAGCATTTCTGTTGTTTTCAGATACAAACAGATGTGTTCTGTACCTAAGGGAAGCTTTCAAAATATGGAAGTAAAACAGAAGAAGTTGATGTGAAACCACAACAGTACTTGACCTGCCTCCGTTCATCAATAATCCAAACTTTTGCTGCTGCTGCTGCTGGCAGAATTCTGTTGAATTTCATTTTATTTGTTTGCTTTGGTTTTTGCCCTCAAATATGCAAAAGCAATGAAGGATATAAATATTAAATAAGTAAAGCTAGTTGGGTTTTTATTAATCAAATTCATGTTTATCTTCTGAGTCCTAATTGTTATATGCACTGTCGCTCAGCTTTGTTAAAGAAAACCTGGTGTCCTGAGACAAGAAATCTACATATTTAGCCTTCCCAAGTCATCTTGTGTTCTACAGGTCAAATCCTCTAGACTAGAGATGAGTCAGAGTGTTTTGATCCAGAATTGAATTTTTCCAAAATTCAAGGGTCTTTGCATCCATGTTTTTTGGTTTGGGCTCATCTCTACTCAGTACCAGCATAAAAATTGTTCTCTTATAACATTCATCAATGTTTCCTTGACTATCTGTCCTGCTGTGGCTATGCACAGATTCCCTTTACCTGCACATCAAGCTTTCTCATGACTACAAAAGAGTTCTGAAGGCAAATTTTCAACTTCAGATGTCCATGAGAGTCAGAATGACAGAGTAATAATAAATCAGAATTGCTATTCTTTCTTTCAGGTAGCGCCTGGATGACCCTGTAGTGGAGTCACTGGGCAGGGACCCTCTCCCAAATAATCCTTTGTCCCCAATCCCCTCTCCCCATGTTTATAATTTAGATTATATGTTGACTGTATCTTTACAAAGAATAATAATGAAAAGCTTTGAGTGGTGAGTCAGACTGGGGGAAGGGTAAGAGAGAAGGGCAGCAGAGGAAAGCTATGGGAGAAGTGGGAAAGGGTAGCATTGAACAGGTAGTGAGGGGAAGAAGAATCAGAGTGGCAAAATTGGGCTGGGCTTCCATGGCCCTCTGTGACTGTCAGTGCTGCAGCTGGGTCCTGGGGAAGGACTCCACCTCCCACCATTAATTAAAGGTGAAACTGCCCCAGCAATGAGGAAGCCACAGACCTAGACTGCAGTTCTTGTAAAATGAACCTGAAAAGATTTAGTTTTCAAGAGGCATCACCAGTGACCTGCATGTTAGCACTCAAAAAATGATTTTCTCTACTGAGAAGGAGATCCTGACAAACCTCTTAGTTTTTCTTATGGGGTAGATTTGGGGGGTAGGGCTAGCACAAGACTTCTGAATTTTCATGGGGAAAAGAACTCTAGTTGATTTTTTCCTTTAAATGAACAAACCCCTACTTTTTATTGCCATCCTATTCTGTGTCTCTTTATCTCACTCACAGACATTTGCCATTCTCTCTTCCTCACCTATACTCATCCTTTTCATAGAATATTAGGGAACTCAGGAGATCATCTAGTCCAACCCCCAGACAGATTTTTGCCCCAATCCCTAAATGGCCCCCTCAAGGATTGAACTCACAACCTGACGTTAAGCAGGCCAATGTGCAAACCATTGAGCTATCCCTCCCCTCCCCTTATTACTGCCAGGCTTCAGGGGCCAATACACACAAAAAATATCTTGATTAGCCTGAGGAGTTAACCACGGGAGGGTTGAGGGGTCTTCACATGGCACCCCTTTGGCAGGTGGGAGGCACATCATACACTGAGGCCTGGCCTGGATGTGTGGCAGCTGCTGTAGGGAGGAAGCTTCCACTAAAGGTCTTCATTCTCCCCAACCTCCCCAGAAGCAGAGCACCTGCTCAGCAACGTGCCCTGTTGCATCCAGCCCTGGTTCCCCAAGGAAGCCAGAAGCTTTTGTTTAGAATTTACTATTGCATGTCTTTCAACTCCCAGAAAATATAAAAGTGTTTTTCCTCTTAAACATAATAACTAAATTGTAATATGTTGCCCATTTGAGCCCTTTTACTTATGTTTTCAGATTATTCTGAGGAGCTTTTGTAACTGCATTTAAGTTGTACTGAGTTCTGTTAAAAATGTACTATACTCTGGTATGAAGGGACTAAGCAAGGCCCTCTGTACCACTTATGCTGTGGTGGAATTGCTTGAGGAAAGGGGTGAGAGGTTACTGGTTGAGAAGATTACCCTCAGTATAGGCTACAAGTGGGCCAGGGAAGGGGGCCATAGGATCTATGATCACATGGATCCAATGGCCCTTAATTCTCACATAAGCCCATAAGTAGTTGCCATGTAAGTAGCTGCACTTCAGTCTCTAACCCTGACCTTGGTTAGGGGGGTAGATTTTTGGCTCCCTAGCATTTCACCCACCTACAGCTCACTTACCTGGACTTTATTCGTGTGAAACAAATTTCACTCTGAAGGAATAAAAATGTTAATGAAAGTCCACAGAAAAGAGTCCCATCCCTGTATTCTATACTATCACGTAGAGACCTGTTTTTTGGCTTCCCAATGGTGGGACAAGGGATGTTGCAAAGACACAATAAGCAAAGACTGGTAGGGAGAGAGAGAGTTGTGAAGGACCTTGACGGTGAGGACAAGAAGCTTGAACGTGTTGTGGTGAAACAAGAGGAGATGGTGGATGTAAAAGAACAGTTCCATGCCACCAAAAAGACGTGCAGTACAATTTTAAATACCATACTGTATATTTTATTAATATATTTAACTTACAGTCTAGATTGACTCTTCAAAAAGACGAGTGGTGGTTAACATACTCTTACAGGAAAAACTTCATTTACCTGGTTAACAAGCAGCCTGTAAATTTAGTTTGTCCACAGAGTAACCAACACTTACTATAGAATTTCTCAAAAATTGTAGTTAGCATGACAGATTTTACTATCTTTGTTCTTTGTTATTTCTGAACATGCATCATCTTAAACCTTTTGGTTTCCTTGCTAACGTGATGTGATTCACAGCTTGTGGTTAAAAGGTCTGGCTTTTATTTCTGAAATTTCTGCTATGACCAAGAGAATGATATGTGCTGAAATATAGATAGATTGTGGTGCTCAGCTGAAAAAAAAATACTTTTTTTGTGACCACCATTTAGTTATAATAAGAGTCATCTTAAGTCCTGGGACAATTGTATGGACATAATTGCAGTAGAGTATTGGTACATCAAAAACATAATGGTTGTGCAATTGCAAACATTTGATATTTAAAAGGAAAAGCAGCACTAATATGATGCATATACATGTGAATAGTTCGTTAATATAATTTCTAATTAGCATAGGTACACTTTAAACGTATTGAAAGATTATTTCTTGCACATCAAAAGGTGTAACACTGTGCATTACACAGAGCAAACACCTCCTGAAATAGCAGTTAAATGGTAATTAAATCATAGTTAAACTAGAAATCAGGCACCAAATCTGAATACTTTTCTAATTAGGATGCAATCTGTTGGTTTGTAATGGGAAAGATGTGGCTCAAGGTATTTTGACATAAATATAGTAGTAAAATTGCTTTTGTAGCAAGTTAATACACAGCTGTTTCTAAACAAGCACAGTTTTTATTCTTAAGGTTTAAGCACTACAGAAAAAACATATTAAAAACAATACCAGAACCTACATGCATGCTAACAAGCTTACCAGAGATCACCCAACTCCAACATGGGCTCTGGCTGGTAATTGGTCTTTCAAATCCCACACAGAGGTTTTTCCTGTGGTCACAAGTTCCTCAGTTTCAGCTCTGAACAGGCACCCTCATGACTCTGTGGATCACTCATCCAGTTTGAGCTTTTGAAGAGACTGTGAATAGGCAGGCCCGCTCTTGGGGGGAGAGGGAGGAAGGGGACAATTGCCCAGGGGTCTGGGACTCCCGGCCGCCGCTACTGCAGCAGCTGTGGCGGCAGCCGGGAGCCCCAGGCCCTTTAAAATCGCCTGGGTGGGCTGCAGGGCTCCTAGGCACGCGCGGGGTGGTACCGGCAGAGACGAAGGCAGCCAGGTGGGCATGTGGAAGCCCTGGCCATGCTGGAAGAATGCCCATTGACTGTTCTGCCGTGGGGCCCGGAATTGCTGTCGGCGGGCCTGTGAATAGGTAATCAGCCAGACTTTTCTGCTCAAAGCAAAGCCTCAAAAAAGGGGGTTGGGTCATTTGCATTCCCCTCACCCCAAGTATGTCCTAGGAAATTCACTTGTCTTGTATTGTCCCCAAAAGTCCTTTGCAGTTCCTAACACTTCCTGGAGTTTGCATTAATCATGTCTCCTCTAACAGTTACATACAATTCCACAATAAAACATAAACTCCTAAAATACTTAATTCAATAAGATTTAACTTAGTTCTATAAGGTATGTCCAGGATAGTGTCATTTGTCACAAACTGTTTTAACTAACTGAGGCAAGGATGAAAACTAGAAACACATGAAATGAGTGTGACTATACAGAGATAATCAGCTTGACCCCCAAGACTGTGTAGGTATAGTCTTTGGGCCATACAGTACATTTATGCCAAAATTAGTTTGCTACTTCATTTCTAGCATCACCATGATGATAGAAGTTAACTGCATGATTATCAGGTGGGAGTATAATAACTGTAATGGGAATTGCTGTGTAATTACCATTTGATCCAATGGAACTGGTGTATTTTTGTCATTATGGGATGCCCTAATCACAGTAGGGGAAGTACTACGAGTACAGGCTGGCAGTGGAGGCCTGTTTTGCCCCACTGAAGTAGTTGCAGTCTCTGAAAATCAGACATGAACATTTCCTGGTGTTAGGTGATTTTTAATGTGGCAGAGAAGATGTTTGAGTACTGTGAAATTGTTTTAAAATAGTAGTTACTCTATCCCTTTGGTCCAGTGTTTAGAACAGAAAGTACAGAAGAGGCAAGCAGTAGCATTCTTTATTGAAACCGAAAACACTGGAAAGGAGGAGAGAGAAAGAAACCCAGAACCTGTATTTTTTAGAACATTAACACCTTACTACAACTCCTTCTTCGTTCATGAACAGAACAAGTTGTCTGCTAGTTAGCAAGCTGTTGAATATCTCCAAAAATCAAAGATTTTCTGCCACATGGAACAGACAAAAAATAACCAGTGTGAGCTATCTGTAGGAGGATATAGTAGTACCAATCAATTATGTATCAGTGTCCACACATTATCCATTCTAGGAAAAAGAGTATCCACTGGTAGTCTAAGAGACAAAGGCAAATGCATATGTATACATGCATTTTAAATGGGGCTCTTAAAATAAGTAACCATATTTTAAAAATTCTATCTACAATGTGAGTTCACAATCTAAAATCTCTCAGTTCAGTTTGTATTACCAGTGCCTTAATAGCTTCAATCTCAATGATACATTTAATATCAAATAATTCATAATGAATCATGATTGTAATGTTTGTCTCTATTTTTTCTTTGCAATAAACAGTGAGTAGTTCAAGATTTTCTCAAATTTACTTATTCAAATTTTCTGAAAAATTTCTGCCAATAATTCTTGGTCTTGCAGGTCACTGTGAGCACACAAATTCCAAGCTGGGTTGGTTAAATCTGATTGAATACATTTGCTGTTCTGTTCATAGAATCATAGAAGTGTAGGACTGGAAGGGACCTCGAGAAGTCATCTAGTCCAGTCCCCTGCACTCAAGGCAGGACTACATAATACCTAAACCAGAGGTTCTCAAACTGCGGTCCATTCAGGTGGTCTGCGGATAGTTCCCTCTAAGGTGCGCGCCTGGGTGGCCACACGTGAGAGAATGAAGGGCCACCCACCTAATTAGTGGAGCCGTGCAGGCGTGGCTCCGCTAATTAGGTGCCTGGACCCTGGAGAAGACACACATGTAAGGTGAGGTGGTGGCCTTGAGGGGAATAAGGGGTAGGTGGGAGGGAGCAGTGGGGTGAGAAGGGCGGGGGAGGAATTTGGGATGCGCGGGGCTGCGGCGGCCAGAGAAAGAGGCAACTTTGCCCAGTTCCAGGGCTGCAGCTGCCAGGGAGGGCAGGCTCCAGGCACCAGCTTGTCAAACAGGTGCTTGGGGCGGCCACTCCGGAGAGGGGCGGCAGGTCCAGCTATTTGACGGCAATTCGGCGGACGGTCCCTCACTCCAGCTTGGAGCGAAGGACCTCCCGCCAAATTGCTGCCGCAGATCACGATCACGGCTTTTTTTTTTTTTTTGGTTGCTTGGGGTGGCCAAAACCCTGGAGCCGGCCCTGCTGCCAGGGAGAGACGGCCCTCCTTCCTCGCCTCAACTCTGTGGCTGCTGTGGCAGGGGAGAGACCCCACTCCTTCCAAGCCCCAGCTCAGGAGCTGCCACAGCAGGGGAGAGAGGGAGAGATTCCCCCCTTCCTTCCCAGCCCCTGCTCAGGGGCTGCCACGGCAGGTGAGAGAAGGCACATCCATCACATTAGAAAGGTAAGACTACTGATATTAAAATATGAGTTGTGTGCTTTTATTTGTAGAACAAAAAAACCTTAATTATTGTTACGGTTTTTTTATGTAGTGCTTTTATCCAAAGCGCTTTACAATAGTTCACTAACGGAAATTGCTGAGGGTCTTGGCGGACTACTTCATGATCTTGCCAAATGTTGTTTTTACCAAGTGGTCGGCAGGGAAAAAAAAGTTTGAGAACCACTGACCTAGATCATTCCTGACAGGTGTTTGTCTAACTTGTTCTTGAAAAACCTCCAATGACGGAGATTCCACAATCTCCCTAGGCAATTTGTTCCAATGCTTAACTACCCTGTTACTTATCACCTTATTATCTTCTAGGTGTTTGCAAACTAATTGCTTATTTGCTGTATTATCTTTCCTGGTACTGAAGTTAAGATGATTGGTCTGTAATTACCCATAATTCACTGCAACTCTTTAAATGCCATGTCCAGTACTCACATATTCTAATTCAAAATTTACTTTCTGTGTGAATATCACCCCATACAGAGGGCCAGCACAAGGCTTATGCAACACTTAAGTCCCCCATCAGACCTCAAAATAAAACTTAAGTGGGACTTAAGAGGGGCATAGATATTGTGCTGACCCTGCACAGCTGTGAATTTCACTCTCTATGGATATTCTCCAATAGTCACTTAAAACTTACTATTTCCACAAACATTCCTGCTGGTTAATTTGTTTGCTGAAATATTCATGTAAAGTGAACATGAAAGAGAGGAGCAACATTAAAGTGATTTTTGTTTAAAAAAATTAAATGAATATTCCTCTAACTCCATTAATGACCTTCTGGGGGGAAAATTAACTGCCCATTGGAAGTCTCTTATCCTACTGATGTAAGTTTTTTGTGTGATACCACTGAGGTCTGGTCTACTCTACAGAGTTAGGTCAAAGGAAATCACCTTAAGTCAATCTGTTAATGTATGTGTCTACACTACCGGGTCCTTTACGTCGACCTAAGTCGTCTCTGATGTCGAGAGGCATAGCGCTTAGTTTGATTTTCATGGGCCGACTGCGAGGTAGTGCAGACGCAGCGGTGTGTAATTTGACTTAATTGGCCTCCAGGTGGTGTCCCACAGTGTTAATCTGTGACCGCTATGGAGATCATTCTCAACTCTGCTGCACTGCAGCCAGGTACACAGGAAACAGCCCCTCCCCTGCTAAAACCCCGGGAACTTTTGAATTTCCATTTCCTGTTTGATCAGCATTGGGAGCGTGCCAGCTTGAGCACAGCTGATCATGGAGACTACACGCCCCAAACGTGCTCCAGCCTGGTCTGCACAGGAGCTGGTGGATCTCATCGCTGTGTGGGAAGAAGAGTCTGTGCAGGCAGAGCTCCGATCCAGCAGAAGAAATGCTGACATCTATGCAAATATCACTCGTGGATTGGGGGAGAAGGGCTACAGCAGTGCCCTGTGAAAATAAAAGAACTTCACCAGATGTACCAGAAGGCAAGGGAGGCGAACAGTCATTCTGGTGCTGAACTCTACACATATCAGTTCTACAATGAGCTGCATGCGATTCTTGGGGATGACCCTACCAGCATCCCCACAAGCAACGTGGACACCTGTCATAACTATAAAGGGAAGGGTAACAGCTCTCCTGTGTACAGAGACTCCAAATCCTTTTACCCGTAAAGGGTTAAGAAGCTCGGGTAACCTAGCTGACACCTGACCCTAAGGACCAATAAGGGGACAAGATACTTTCAAATCTTGGGGGGGGGGAAAGGCTTTTGTTTTGTGCCCTTTGTTTAAGGGGTTGTTCGCTCTTGGGACTGAGAGGGACCAGACATCAATCCAGGTTCTCCCCATCTTTCTAAACAAGTCTCTCTTATTTCAAAATTGTAAGTAAAAGCCAGGCAAGGCGTCTTAGATGAGTTTATCTTTGTTTGCTGCACTTTGAACCTAAGACAGAGGGGGGTCCTCTGAGCTCTTTAAGTTTGATTACCCTGTAAAGTTATTTTCCATACTGATTTTACAGAGATGATTTTTACCTTTTTCTTTAATTAAAAGCCTTCTTTTTAAGAACCTGATTGATTTCTCTTTGTTTTAAGATCCAAGGGGGTTTGGATCTGTATTCACCAGGAGTTGGTGAAAGGAAGGAGGGGGGGAAGAGTCAATTTCTCCTTGTTTTAAGATCCAAGGAGTGTGGATCTGTATTCACCAGGGAATTGGTGAAAGTCTCTCAAGGCTATCCAGGGAAGGGAATTAGCTTTGGGATGGTGGCAGCAGACCAGAACTAAGCTGGTAGTTAAGCTTAGGAGTCCTCATGCAGGCCCCCACTCTTGTACCCTAAAGTTCAAAGTGGGGATACAGCCTTGACAACACCTCACAGGTGTGTGAGTCTAAGGACAACAAAGAGGATTGTGTGGTGGATGAAGACGAGGAGGAGGATAATGAGAGACAGGTGAGCGGTAGATCCATTCTCCTTGAGAGCCAGGAAATATTTTTAACCCTGTGGGTCTCAGGACAGCACAGTGTCTGACCGTGATACCGGGGGAAGGCACCTCTGTTGAGTATACATTTAAAATGAAAGTCCAGTTAAACTTTAGTGGGCACACACATTCGGTGGTATTACATGTTTACTGTGAAGAAAAAGCGAGGTGCTGTGCTTCTCTGCTTACAAGAGGCCACGCCAGCTACACAGAGGGTGGCCCTTGGAAAAGACTATTTATGTGGACTGGGATAGCCTCCATGGATATCTCTAGGAAACTTTCATGGAAGTACTCTGCAATCCTTTGCAGAAGGTTTCTGGGCAGGGCAGTCTTATTTCTTCCACCACTTTCCCACGCACTCACGCAACTCCTGAATTAATTCTGCTGGCATCATTGTGGTACACATAGCATAGCAGCATAAGGACCGAGTCTATTCCCAGATGCTTGCAGCATCTCATTCCTTTCTGCCTCTGTTACCCTCAGGAGACAGATATCACATAGGATTGCCTCGGGGAAACAGGGTAAGTTCTCATTAAAAGTGCTCTTACACAGAAAAAAAGGGCATGTAGACCCACCCCACTCCCCACATCCAGATTGCCAAACCACGCGGCCACTAATGTGCCTTTACTGTGGTCAGCATGGGTCGGCAAGTAGTTTAAAGTGGCTGATGGGGGACTGGGGCCCCACATGAGAGATTCCGCAATTTGGGAGTGAAACTGTTCCCCTCCCCCTCCCTCCCCGTTCGTAAACAGCTTCCTGTGGTGCTATGGGGAAGGGCCATCGTTCGACTAGCTACCTGTGCTCCCGACATGAGCCTGCCATAAACTTCATTAAAAGTGCAGTCACCCATGACCCAGGGGGGCCTACTCACCATGGCTGGAGCAGCAAAGCAGCACAGTGAACGGTTATGGATTCTGATTATGTTATGGCTTGCACCTAGTGTAATAAGTGGTTTTTATTTATGAAAACAGCCTTGCTATGGAAACGTTTTATTCATGTACAATGGCTCCTTTATTTTTTCCCCGACTGACAGCTAGAAATGTGTCCTTCGGTGGGTCATCAACACCTGAAAGCAGACTTTCGCTGATTAGAAGGATGAGAAAGAGAACGCAGGAGGACATGTTCAGCAAGATAATGAACGCCTCTGGGACAACTGACGCAGAGCTGAGAGTGTGGAGGATTTCACTGTCCGAGAAGTTAGACATGGCCATGGAGAGCAGGAACGCTTCCAATGAGCGAGAGCATGCGGCGCAAGATGAGATGCTTCGGATTATGAGGGACCAACCAGACATGTTGAGGTGTCTGGTTGAACGGCAGGAACGGAAGCAGGAGGGTAGAGTCCCTTTGCAGACCCTGGTGGACAGCCAGCCAGCATCGCCTGGCGCAAAATCACCCTCCCCCAAGCGTTCCATGAGGCATGGGCAAAAAGGCCATTATCCCTTTCACTTAACTCAGGGGGGAGGGTACAAGGAACAGAAGATGCCCATTCACAGACCTTTGATGGTCTGTTATGTTACACAGCTGAAAATATTTCTTCCGTTCAAACTTTACATCCCCTTTTCCCCTATGTTCTTTTCTTTCTGCTCTCCCTCTTTAAATATGTTTGTTAAATAAAGTAAATGTATTTGAGAAATAAATGTTCTTTATTGAGTAGACACAGTGGGCTTGGGGTTGGCTTTACAGGGACAGTGATACAAGCCAGGTGAAGGTTTGGGAAAGCACAAGGCAGACAAGCAGCTCACATTACTGTGACTCATTATTGAAATGGCTTTTCAAAGCCTCACAGATACACAGCACCCCTTGCTGTGCTCTTCTTATTTCCCTGGTATCTGGCTGCTCAAAAATGGCTGCCATGTGATCTGTCTCATCTGTCCACCCCTGCGGAAAATTTTCCCCTTTTTTCCACAGATATTATGGAGCACGTAGCAGGCAGCTATAACCATGGGGATGTTCTCCTCACTAAGGTCCAGCCTTGTTAGGAGACTTCTCCAGCACCCTTTCAAGCGACCAAAGGCTCATTCAAACATCATTCTGCACTTGCTAAGCCTATAGTTGAACTGTTCCTTACTGCTGTCAAGAGGGCCAGGGTATGACTTCATAAGCCATGGGAGCTAGGGGTAGGCTGGGTCCCCCAGGATAACTATAGGCATCTCAATGTTGTCAATGTTAATTTTGTGGTCTGGAAAGAAAGTCACGGATTGCAGCTTTTTGAACAGACCCGAGTTCCTAAAGATGCGCGCATCATGAACCTTTCCCGACCATTCTATGTTGATGTCGGTAAAATGCCCCCTGTGATCCGCCAGCACTTGCAACACCATTGAAAAGTATCCCTTTCGGTTTATGTACTCTTTGGTAAGGTGGTCTGGTGCCAAGATGGGGATATACATGCCATCTATCACCCCACCGCAATTAGGGAACCCCATCGTGGCAAAGCCATCCACTATGTTCTGCACATTTCCCAGACTCATTACCCTTCGTAGCAGAAGTCGATTAATGGCCCTGCACACTTGGAGCACAGCAGCTCCCACGGTTGATTTATCTACTCCAAATTGATTCCCCACTGACTGGTAACTGT
This sequence comes from Terrapene triunguis, assembly GCF_002925995.2. Taxonomy (NCBI): domain Eukaryota; kingdom Metazoa; phylum Chordata; order Testudines; family Emydidae; genus Terrapene; species Terrapene triunguis. Next base: position 21,078,088 of record NW_020664435.1, on the reverse strand, counting down.
CTGGTGTTGCAAGCTTCCAAATAGCGATCGCCACTTGCTTCTCCACTGTCAGAGCAGTTCTCATTTTTGTGTTGCTGAACTGCAGGGCAGGGGAAAGCTCTGCACAAAGTTCCTTCTTCAAAGGTGGCCTTCTGTATTCAAAAGTTCTGCAGCCACTGCTCGTCATCCCATACCTGCAAAACAATGCGGTCCCACCAGTCAGTGCTTGTTTCACGGGACCAGAAACTGCGCTCAGCAGAGTGCAGCTGCTCTGTGACTGCTAGCAGTAACTGTGAATTGTTTTTTTTCAATGGCTTGCAGCAGGGCTGCCAGCAGGACATCGCTGTGGTCCGCGCAGCGGACCCTACTTCGGCTCTGGAAATATTGTAGGAGAAGGTGTGAGGTGTTTGAGATGCTCACAGCAAGAGTGCACAACTGAGCAGGCTCCATGCTTCTGGGGTTAAGGCGTACACGCGGCAGTTTTAAGGCGCGAAAACCGCTGGGTTGTCTGCCATTGATGTGAGGGAGGGAGCACAGTGCATCATAGGATGCCGACGCAATGTTCCCATTCTCCCCTGCGACAATGTTTTGGTCCCATGAGGCATTGCACAAACTTCTCAAAGCACACTGAGGCAAGTTGTACTTTGGGATAGCTACCCACGATGCACTGCTTTGTGCATCGATGCAGGCGCTGCTACTGAGGACGCACTCCATCAACACAATGAGCTTGGTGTGGCCACACACAATCAACTTCATTAATTCGGGGGCTCGAGGTTGAATTAGATAAAGTCAACTTAATTTTGTAGTGTAGACAACCCTGAAATAGTTAAACTGAGGCTTCTCATTTAACTGAAACAGCATTGAGGATAGATAGAACTATGTATTCTGGGGACTACCACTTAAATATGAGAGATTTTGTATTTATTTACAGTATTTGTTTTGGAAATTGTGTCTCCTTCAAAAATTTACAAGGAAGACACAAAGGAGTGAAAACTGGACAGTTTCTACATAAATAAAACTGCATGCATAACCGTTTTGGAAGAAAAAAAAACCCCATCATAGCTACACAACATATACTACCACAAAGCATTCATAACCAGAAATAATAACTTATGTAAGGAAAGAAAAAAATGAAATGACAGAATATGGCACAATATTAAAGACCATTTTAAAGAGTGACTATATTTCATTATTAGTGTCATTTATTGGGGGTAGTGCATAGTATGCAAACTTGCCTATAATAAAATCCCACTACATTACTCAGTTCTTAAAATTCTAACATCAATTGCACTTCAAGATGTCTGTGAAGCCTTAAATATTCAAGCTCGTGTTGTGAAATGGTGATATTCTGTATGGTTCTGTTAAATGTGTTCCCAAACCTGGTCTGTTGGTATGGTGGCTATTGATATGTTTGACCTGATCTATAACAAACCAGAGCAGTACAGCAGAGTATAGAGAGATTTTTTTTGTTCACTTCCATTGAACAAGAGAACCTTATTTGATGTGTAGCATGGAGAAGACTGATGCTCTGTATACCTACTCAGGATACAAGACCTCATCACTTTCTACTACCCTCCTCTTCATTTTTGCTCTGTACCTGCTCTTTCAAGTTTTTTCTGACTTTTTGCTTTTTTCTTTTATGTGCTTGTATCTTGCACTCGCAAACACTTTCCTTTCCAAGAGTAATTCAAGAGGATGTTAAACAGCACTTATTAAAGTTAGACATTTTAAAATCAGCGTGTCCAGATAACTTGCAACCAAGAGTTTTAAAAGAGCTGGACAAGGAGATCGCTGGACCATTAGTGTTGATTTTTCAATAAGTTTGGAACACTGGGGAAGTTCCAGAAGATAGGAAGAAAGCTAGTATTGTGCCTATATTTAAATAGGGTAATCAGGACAACCCAGGTAATTATCTGACATTGATCCTGAGCAAAATAATGGAACAGCCAATGTGTGAGAATCAATGAATAAAGAAGGAAAGGAGAGTAATATCATTCAGTGTTTCCAAAATGGTGGGTTGAACATACCTTGAAAATTTTCCCCCTACCAGCTGTTAGGTCAGGAAAATAATAATAGATAATAACAGATAAGGTTGCAAGGAATCCCCTAACAGAAAACAGATTCTCTGGGTCTTACTGTAAACTCCAGTATCTGTCACCTGGGTAGATGCCAGTCCGTCCACAATATAGAAATGAAGCGATGGAATTGATGTATGTAAACCAAACAACTGGGATTTTATTATGGGGAAACTGAGGTAGAATGAAAGGATGGGGAAAAGACACATACATTAACAACAGAAATTTATCTCTCTTACAGGTACAACAAGGTGGCCTAAAGCCAGGACCCAAATTATACCCACGGGAATACAAGGTAAGTAAATATGTTGACAATCACCCTCTGGCAGTCACTTAGGACCTCAATCCTTTGGCTCCCTCAGAGCCTCCGGAGAGGAGCACTAAGGCGTCCCTCAATGACTTGTTTCTCCCTCCTTAAGTTCTTCAGATGGTGTAGTGGCAGGCTTCTTCCAGATAATATGCGAATCTTAGGCGTCTGGCTAATGCTGATGATGGTAAGTATCGGAGTCTTCCTGAGTACCTGTGAAAGCAACCCGCATGTTCTGCTGCTAGGATGGGCAGCCCTGGTCTGAGGTAACCGCCCACTATTTAAAGGTTCTAGGGTGGGAAGCCCCTGGAGGAAACCCCCTAGAACTCCCGGAAAATCCGGTTAGGTCTGGTATTTGTTTACAACTTAAGGTTCTATTAACAGTTGAGAAAAAGGCAGGAAAATGTCCCAACCATCTATCTATCCATGTGACTAAACACTCCATTTATATCCAAAATGGATTCCTTTATAAACAAAATGGATTCCAAACAAATAAAACAAAACACAATAAATCAATATCACAAACAGTACAAACAGGCTTTAGGGGTTTGCCCCCAACATAGTACTCTCACTTCCTCGTGACAGCAGGCATTAGCAGAGAGAGTGGGATATGGGCAGCAGCAGCAGCAGTGTGGAGCCAGTGACTAGACCAGGGGTCTCAAACACGTGGCCCGCGGGGTTCTTTCATGCGGCCCACCAAGCTCCCCATGCCCCCCCGCCCACACGCTCCCTGCCCCTCTGCCTACCCCGTGGCACCACGAGCCCCGCGTCGCTCCCTGAAGCAGCTGGAACTATGGCCCTGCAGCCCCGGGCAGGGCGGGCGGGAGAGTAGAGGGCTCCGTGCTCTCGCTTCCAGGCACCGCCCCCCGCAGCTCCCATTGGCCGGAAATGGGGAACCACGGCCAATGGGAGCTTTGCAGGAGGTACCTGGAAAAGCAGCAAGAGCAGCACATGGCGCCGTTTCCTCCCGCCCTCCGCCCCCCAGGGACTCTGGCTGCTTCCTGGAGCGGAGCGGGGCCAGGGGCCAGGGCAGGCAGGGAGGGAGCCAGCCCTGGCCACGGTGCGCGGCACTGCCACCCCAGAGCCGCTCTGGGTAAGCGGCACCGGGCTGGAGCCCACACCCCACACCCCTCCTGCACCCCAATTCCCTGTCCGGAGCCCCCGCCACACCCCGCACCCCAATCCCCTGCTGCACCCCACACCCCAACTCCCTGCCCTGAGCCCCCTGCTGTACCCTGGACACCTCCTGCACCTCAACTCCCTGCCCTGAGCCTCCGCCACACTCTGCACCCCTCCTGCTCCCCCTGGGGGCAGGGAGGGGGCAGAGTTGGGGTGAGGACTTCGGGGAAGGGTTTGGAATGGGGGCAGGGAAGAGGCAGGGCAGGGGCGGGGCCTCATGGAAGGAGTGGAGTAGGGGCAGGGCCAGGGGCAGCAAGGGGTGTCAGTGATGTGTCCCTCAGGCCAATGCACTAGTCCTCATGCGTCCCTCGTGGTCATTTGAGTTTGAGACCCCGGACTAGACAATCAGCAGCCTGGTAATGATCACAGCCCTGCCCTGGGGATAGAGGGGCTGGCTGGAACTCCAGGATGGAGCAGGGCTTGCAGAGCAAGAGCAAGGAGGCTGGTGGGAACTGAGCAGAGGGCTGAGCAGGGGGCTTGAGGCCTGAGCAGGGGAGGGGAGAGCAGGGGCCATATTTTTTTTGGTATAACTATACAATAGACAATTATATAATTTAAATTCACAATTCCAGTAATTCCTTTGGATGTTACACTACAATGTGCTTCAGCCAACATGGAGGCCTACAGGAGCATAAAGGTCTCAGTACCACCCTGGGGACATCAGCAGCAGGTGGAGGTAGGGCGGGAAGCCGCAAAACCTCCATTGGGGCAGGCAGTACCATTTCAGCTGCTAATGGTGCAATGGGGATTGTGAGACCACTTCACGAGATATGTCAAAGGGACCAATTGTGCAATTCATATATTACCACTCCAATATGCCATGTACCATTGGAGTTGACTGGTGTGATCCAAACTTGGACCCCCTGCTAGCTAATACCTCTGGCCATTTGGAAAAAAGATTGCAGATTACTAAGGCCTTGGCTACACTTGCAAGTTACGGCACAATAAAGCAGCCCCGGGCACCCTAGCTCTAGGGTGACCAGACGTCCCGATTTTATCAGGACTGTCCTGATATTTGCTTATTTGTCCCGATATTTTGCCTCCGCTCACAGGCGGAGCGGAGTCCGGAGGGGGCTCGCACCCCCCCCGCCCCTGCCCCCTCCTTCCCCCATTGGATCCCTCCCCAAATCCCCGCCCTGGCCCCGCCTCTTCCCCAAGCACGCCGCATTCCTCCTCCTCCCCACTCCCTCCCAGGCTTGCGCTGATCAGAGACGGAGAGGAGGCATGCTGGTGCGGGGGGGGGGAGGGGGGCGTTGAGCTCCGGCGGCCGTTTTTTTTCCTTTTTTTTTTGCTCCGCCGCCGGCTTTTTATTAGGCTAATGGTAAAAACTGCTCAGGAGAAAGGTCATTTTCACAACTGAAATATATCAAGAATGAACTGCAGACAACAATGCTTCAGGAAAAACTATCTTCCCTAGCATTCTGTGCATCGAAAGTGACAAACTCCGTAGCTTATCATTTGAGGACATCATCAATGACTTTGCTCTCCAAAAATCATGAAAGAAAATGTTTTAAATTTCAGTGTTAAAATTAATGTGATGTATAAACAGACTTAGTCCAGGTTGTACTGCTTCCATTAAGTAAGCTGGTCTGTGTAACTGTGACGGCTTTTGCGTTGCTGCCAAGGCTGAATCCCCACTCTGACACCTCAAGTGCAGTAGGTGGGGGCCTGCAAGGATTTTAAAAATTAATCTTGCCACTCCAGGCTTGTATTAAACTCCCAAGGTTACAGCTTCTCTCTGACCTTGGCTTGGTAAACACACTGCCACCACCCAAATGCAAAAAACTAGATGCGTGAAAGAGAAATAAAGAATTTACTAGAAAAAAGACTGGTAATCTCTAGACCAGTGGTTCCCAAACTTGTTCCGCCGCTTGTGTAGGGAAAGCCCCTGGCGGGCCGGGCCGGTTTGTTTACTTGCCGTGTCCGCAGGTTCGGCCAATCGCAGCTCCTAGTGGCCGCGGTTCGCTGCTCCAGGCCAATGGGAGCTGCTGGAAGCGGTGGCCAATACATCCCTCTGGCTCCCATTGGCCTGGAGCAGCGAACCGCAGCCACTGGGAGCCGTGATTGGCCGAACCTGCGGATGCGGCAGGTAAACAAACCGGCCCAGCCCGCCAGGGGCTTTCCCTGCACAAGTGGCGGAACCAGTTTGGGAACCACTGCTCTAGACAGGCATTGAGAAAGTGAGAAAAACTAGCCTATATTCAAGCAAATCATACATGCACATAGTTTGAAATAACTTGTTCACCAAGTACTCAGAATATTTTATAATCTTCCTTCGTTTCTCTCAAAGCCCTCTATTTATCCTTTCGTCAGCACTCGCTGACATTTACTGTGAAGAGTCCCAAAACTGATGGAGGGAAGCCAACACAAATTTATCCTCCTCAAGATCCACTCGACCCAAGTCCATAAGACAATCACCTGCAAACTCAATCATGTGAAGCATGGATAGCTCATGGAGGAGAAAGTGGCATGTGCACTAAAATATGTATGTATGTACAGATCAAAAGAAGAAAGAACACACTATCACTTAAGAAATCGAAGAAAAACAGGAGCGAAGGCACTATACGACTGAGCATGCTGGACCGTAAACAAAAGATGGCAGCCTTCCGGCTATTTCCAGCCAAGGAGGATACTATACATGATGTCACTCCTAGGACAAGTCCCATACAAGTATGAACTTGGCAGGATTGCTTCACGACAATGCCATCTCCGACCTCACATTTTTCCCAATTTTATCACTTGTGAGATTATTTATTTTATTTATTTATTTATTTAAATAAATTATGAAAGCAGTGTCAGAATTTTACTAGTAGCAGCTGGCCAACGAATACTGCCTTTGGAGACTGGTAGCAGACTTACTCATAGAAATACTAATTATACAAGTGCAATTATCGTTTCTCAGCCCTGGTCCCCTGCCTGCCTCCTCATCCTGTTGCGGCTTGCTGTTCACCTCCTTACTCCCCCACCAGGCCACCGCAAGAGTTGGTGGCCGCACTCTGAGGCCACCAGAAAAATTGTTGCGAGAACCCCTGCCCTAAACTGTAGCTTAGTTAGTTTATGCGTTAATCTGGCACTGGTAACATTCTGATAAGTCTTACTTCTTTGGCTGCACCTTTCTATTTCATTTTGCCCTATGACTGGTAATATTCTTTCTGACATGCAATGTAAAAAGAATCTATTTTTAAATCTTGATAGACGTAGGGGAACTCATGGTGAGGAAAGTGATTCATTTAGCTGGCCTGCGTGGGTGTGGGAGCCCATGGATTTAAAAAGCCACAAGGGTCCAGAAAGATAAGGGGAGGACGAATTGCACTGCAGCAGGAGTTTGTTAGTTTCAAAAGTAGTGCGCCCAGTTTCAGCTCTGGGTAACTCTAGCTAGCTATGCCAGTGAGAACTAGTATTAGAATGACAACTAGAGGTTTCGGTCTTGGTAGGATTTCCGTCAGCTTCTTATCAGATTAACAAATATAGTAACTTCTCCCCTATCAAGTGGTTAAACATTTCTGTGGTGTAAATGTCAAGAAATGCCAGGACAACGACAGTTGTCAGTTCTGAGGTGTGATATTTGTGGATACCCACCTGACTCACTCTGTTGAAAATACTGAGGATATAAATTCTAGTGATTAAACTGATTGTCTAGATAACAAACCTTAGTGGAAGACTAGGTAGGAACAGTGTATAGGTGTGAAATATTTCCAGGTAAATGTATGCAGTGGTCTGTAAAGCTAACCAGTTCTGTAAAATCAGCAGCTATGTTTTTAAGAATAAATTAGTTTGAATGTAATGTCTCTGAAAGACACTATCTTGACAGCTCTGTGGGATGAATCCTTTAGTTACATACATGTAGCAGCAATGCAAGTTTTCCCACATTGCATTGTTAATATGCCTTACTCTGATTGTGACAGCTTGGCGGGGGGGGGAGCTGCACCTGTGATCTCTTTCCTGTGGCACTGTTTCCAAGTGACAGGTCCCTACCTGCTCTCCTCCCAGAGTGGCACTCCATGGTTCACAGCACTTGAGATGGGATTATCAGGCTGCCACACCCTCTGTTCCTCCCACAGTTCCTCCTTGCAGTTCCTCACACGTGCACAGCCTCAGGTGACAACTTTTGCTGTTTTCACCTCTCTGCAGGTGGAACCCCGCACTCATAGACTGGATCTTGGGGTAGCAGTGTCCCTGTTTCCAGCTGTGTTAACAGTACAGGCCCAACTGCAGCTGCTACCTGCAAGACTCTTCTCTTCAGGTGCTTATCACCAGCAGCTGATAAACGTGACTCAGAACAGCTCCTTCCAAATACGTGTATTGTCCATTTGCCCAAAGGTATACAGCAAGCAGAGAGAAACCACAACCGGCCTGAACGACTGGGGCTTGCCTGCAACTCACCACCTCTCTCAAAGCTTAGGTGAGCTCAGCTACCTAAGACACATCCTGCAGACCCCATGCCTGAGTTCTACAGCCTTGCTGCAGCTCTGACGGATTCATTGTCTGTCTCCAAGAAGATGCTGCTATCTGCTCCCTCCTTCTTTTCCTCTAGGCTGGGGGTTTTAGGAGCTTAGTGGCTGGCCTTGGTAAAATAGGTCTGGTGACAGGCAAGTAGGTATTTCCTAATAACTAATTCACCCATTTCTCTCTTAAGGACCCTTAATGGTCTCTCAGCAGATACCTTATCTCCGTCATTGTTTCATTTCCTGCTTGCTCCACCCTAACAGACTCCTTCGATATAACCCCACGTAGTCAAACAGAATAATATCGAGCAGGTAAACTGAGGCACCTATATCTCCCTCATTTTCCACACGGATGTTGAGGGCAGGGAACATATACCAGTATACAACTGAAAGGATAGAATAGTCTTTGGCCTTCTTGCTGAAACAGCAAACTGGAGTGCTAGTGAGGCCACATCTGGAGTACTGCGTCCAGTTTTGGGACCCCCACTACAGAATGTGGACAAATTGGACGGAGTCCAGCAGAGAACAACGAAAATGATTAGGGGGCTGGGGCACATGACTTATGATGAGAGGCTGAGGGAACGGGGATTATTTAGTCTGCAGAAGAGAAGAGTGAAGGGGGGATTTGATAGCAGCCTTCAACCACCTGAAGGGGGGTTCCAAAGAGGATGGAGCTCTGCTGTTCTCAGTGGTAGCAGATGACAGAACAAAGAGCAATGGTCTCAAGTTGCAGTGGGGGAGGTGTAGATTAGATATTAGGAAAAACTATTTCACTAGGAGGGTGGTGAAGCATTGGAATGGGTTACCTAGGGAGGTGGTGGAATCTCCATCCTTAGAGGTTTTTAAGGTCAGGCTTGACAAAGACCTGGCTGGGATGATTTAGTTGGGGTTGGTCCTGCTTTGAGCAGGGGGTTGGACTAGATGACCTCCTGAGGTCTCTTCCAACCCTAATCTTCTATGATTCTAAGTTAAGATGGAGAGTTTTAAGCTGTCCACACCTGTCAAATAGGAACTAGACTGACCCCAGAAAAGACCCATCAATTGGTAACAAGTTTTTGTCCCTATCAGCCAATTCTAGATTTGAACCTATGACCCAAAGATGAAAAGCTCTGTTGCTCCTGAGCCATCCAGCCTCCCAAATATCTGTATTACAGACTTCACCAAATCCTACAGTATCTTTCTTGTTGTTTCCCAGTTACTACAGTAGACAATACAATGCAATTTAAGGGTATATGCCAATTGTCGCTCTTCAGAAAACCAGGGAGTGATTTTTCTACAACAGAGAACTTGAGGGCTGAATTAAAGGGACACAGGTCTAAACCATATACTGTGTTTTGCTGAAGCAATCAGCAATATCAAGGCAACACTGTAGAGAAGATGACAGATCTGGCTTGGGAGGCTAATCTGTCAGCTCAGTGTGTGTGCAATATGTACACATTTTAAAATAGACAAAACCGGAAATAAATAATTTCTCAATCATCCTGCAAAAAATTGTCCATTTATCTCATACTGCACATGTGCTTTTTAAGTAACTTTAACTTGTTTTAGGGTCAAATGCTGTTTTCCCGTGCACAGTAGTTAGGGTAGACAAAAATATGGAATCATTGGGGACAATTCTGGCCCCACACTCAGGTCCCTATACATGGCATGGGCAATATAAAAGAGGATGCTATAGGCTGGGAGAGAAGTCCCCCTATGCTGCATCTATGTAGGGCTGATGGAAGTGGCATTGTATTTCCCTCCCTTCCCCATAGTCCCCAGCTGGGAGGAGGGCTGTCAAGGCAGGATGAGGAAATTGATCACTGCATGCACCTGGTTCTCTTTGCTGAGGGGAATTTTGGCAGCAAAACAGCTCACTGGTGGCTGGGTGAGTCTGCCATTAGTAAAAGTAGCTCCTGAGGTTGGCCTAATTTATGCTATGCTCTTGGTGTTGGCCAAATCCAAGCAGCATAAAGTGGCAAAGTCGCACAATAGGACTGTCTCTGACATTTGTGCTTTTCCTAGTTTCTGGTGCATGTACGGCTAATGCCATTTTTGGTAAATAAAAATGGAAATCTTGTCTTATCCTATTGCCATTTTTTTTTTTTTTTTGCAACAAGCCTGGCACTTTTGAGATCTGGGAATCAAATGGCTGTATTTATTTGTTTTGTTTGATTCTGAGTTTCCAGCCACTTTTAAATTGAATCATTCTGATATTAATGGTGATGGGTTAACTTCAAAAGCTTGCATAAGCCCAAAACATTTAAATGCTTATCCAAATATTTGGAGTGTTACCTTCTTTTTGCCATCTTCCATTCTTAGTCCTCTCTTCTGCCCACTAACCCTGATACTTCTCCCATCACAGCTGCTCATTCTGACACACAGTTACATCCTTCTCTATCCCAATTATCTCTCCGGCTTTCTCAATGTCTTCAGCTTGATTCCTGACTTTGGTGCTATCACATTAGGAGGAGCTTGAAGGCTTGCCATTCCCTCTGCCAGGCTTGGTTTTGCTGTTCAGTTTAATTGCAGCACTCTCCATGCTGGAGTCTTGCCCCTGAACTAATTGAAAATCCCAGAACTTGCAGAAAGGCTGTAATTGGCCTAGGAGAGATTATCACACTTACCCAAGTGCTAAGATTGATTCCAGCAAAGGAAGGAGTTAGGGGATAATTTATCCATATGACTTCAAAATTTAAAAGGCAAACAAAGGGATGAGTTTATTGTGTTAAAATAGTAAAGTTTGAGATTTGGCCTGAGGTTTGGGATTGTTATTTATTCTGAATTAGCTCTTCATGATTATATTCTCTTTTCCTTTATAGTCTGTATAATTTTGTAACTGTAGGCACAACTAAACCCTTCTAGAAGGCCTATATTTCAAACCAGTTATTTGTTTCAGCCTTATAACAAAGCTTAAGTTCTGGTCTGTCATGCCCATTAACCCAGGTGATATCCAGAAATTACAGGAAGTGGTACTGCGAGTGAATTATAAGTACAGTAGGAATTATGGACTTGCCAAATATATCACATAGCAACTTCCCCAATAAAGGAAAGTGCCAATATAAATGTTGGCAGCTGAACCCTTTGGTGATAGCTGAGCGCCTGTGCCAAAGCATACTATTGTGGTCACGTACCAGTTGCCCATGATGAACGTTCTGGAAGTTTTCATCAGAAGAAAAGTCAGTTGAAGCAGTAAGGATGGAGACTTCACGTGGAATGTAAAGGTTCATCTGATGAGAGTATTGAAAGGCTGAGTGCTTAGCTTAGAAGCTCCTTTGTCCCTCCTGGAAGCTAATAGCAAGTCAGGCTGTGGTTCTGGAGGCTGAGGCTACGTCACAAAGGGCTGGTCTATACTACCACGATAACTTGATCTAAACGATGCTACCTCCATTACACGGATAACGTAACTGAAGTCGATGTAGCTAGATCCACTTACCGCGGTGTCTACACTGTGCTGTGTTGATGGCAGACGCTCTCCTGCTGACTTCTCTTATGCTTCTCGGGGAGGTGGAGTACATAAATCAATGGAGACGCACCCTCCTATCGATTTAGCACGTCTTCACCAGACCCGCTAAATGGATGCTGCTGCATCAATTGCAGCAGCTCCGATTTAGTTCTGTAGTGTAGACATGGCCCATATCTGCAATGACGATGAGTAAGGGAAACCTACTTTATAATTTGATAGAGGCATGTTTGCAATCAGCATTCAATAATTTTAGTTTGGTATTTCTATATCTACTTATGTGTTGGTTCTTACAGTAATTTCACATTCTATTCTCTCAGGCCTGGTTCAATATTCTGTTTGTATTTCTGTACATTAGTATACACTGTAGTTCATTATTAGTATTAGACAGTTAATTTGATCCTTTTTATCTGTTTTTCTCTGAACTGCAGAGACTGCTTTTATTTAAAATGCAGTAGTAATATAAAAACAGTAGTAATATACAATAGAACAGGGGGGAGACCTTTAAAGCCTTCTACTGAACATTAAAACAAGAACTGTGGGATGACACTTACTTGAAATGTAAACAATTTACAAACGGGTGATTTTGGCAATAGTGAGAATCTAATGTGTTCTGCTCTCTCTTGACTAGATTAATCAAATTGCATTGTGTTGCTGACTAGGGATTAAGTAACTGTGGTTTATTCACAGGTGTCTTTTATCTAACAGCAGTGGACAGAGCCATTCACCCTACATTAAAATAATTGCTAAGGTTCCCTTCAATATTGCAGATCTCAACTTAATGCTTCTGACTGTTGTTGTAAATGGGTCCAATCTTTCTAGTAAGTTAGACATGTGACAGAGTTATGTCCATATTCTCTTGGAACTAAATAATATAAATCTTAGTGTATTCATCACTCACAAAGTTATCTTGATTAATTGAGACGCTTGTTTTTATCTCAGCTTGATACAAAGTTGGTCTTAGAAAATTATAATGTTTCCCATCACTTGTACTCCTGGTGTCCTCTTTTATCACTTTACTGTGGCGCAATGTGGTTCGCCATTCCTTCCAGGCACAGCACAACAGTCATGTGTTCTAACTTTTCCATACAGAAGGATTTAAATTAAGATATTTTAAAAAAGATATTATCACATTGTTTACACCTTAAAAGATAGGATTTTTTTTAATATAACAGAATTTAATACAAATAAAATAGTGTATTTTTTCCACACAGTGTCATTGACAAACACAAGACACAGACTAAAAAAGGGTCATGCTAATAACTGAGACCCTGAAATGTCAACTCACATGCCCTAGCACTGTGTTTTTTTCATGGTACGGGCTCGCTGAAATGTGAAAAGAGTAGAGAGACTATATAAATGATGGAAAGTAAATTAGACTTTAAATATATACTTTCACTTCTAATAATCTAACGTCTTATTGCTAACACACATAGCAAATTTTGTTTTTAACGTATTAATCTCTCTCTTGGAACTGTCCCATTGGAGCATGTAACGGAATTTACCTGCAAAGGAAAAGAGACTGTTTTTACAATCTCTTTAAGATAATTAATCCAAAATTAAGTGAGACTTTGCAAGTTTGTTACTAGAATGCCAGAGGTCATACAACATTAACAGATTTGTTTAATGTATTTCACTAATGCAAACATTTATTGTTCTGATTATATTTGTTTAAAAAAATCAGGACTTTCTTTTCAGTTAGATACTCCACAACTCTGAATTGTTTTAATGCACAGTAGCTTTGATCAACATGTTGATGAATTACCATAGGTAAAGAAATGTAAGTAGAGTCATTTATACCTTATCTTGCAATTTACTGCATAATAGCTACAAATGCTTCCTAAGGCATCATATGCAAACTCATTTTATGAACTCTTTTTGGTTTAGAAAGCATGATTACCTGTGCAGGTTTCTATTTCACTAATTAATTTTTTTCTTATTTGTAACATTTTCTAATACTAATTCTGAATTTTATATTCAGAATGTAAAAAACCCCTATAATATTATGATAAAGAACCCAAAATATTAAGTCCACTTTTGGGTCGGAGTGTATTACAGTAGCTTTTTGCAAAGGGAGAACTTCGCATCGGTGTTTGAAATTGTATTTTAAGTGATTGTAAAGGTTACTGGGACAAATCTTGTTGCCTCTTGACATACTGGTACCTTTGAAATATACTTAAAGAACAGAAGTTACCACCATTGTCTAAATGAGGATATTTACGCGTCATGATTTATATGAGGAAGAATTAATCTTCACATTTATAGGACTATGTATAATAGTTATGCCTAGCAGTGCTCTATTAAGCATTCAGCTCATTAAGCCCAAGGGAATTACATATTATGCCAAGGCAATTTGATTAGATGTAACCAAAGGACAGCAGAGACCTAATGAGCTAAGAGCTTGAAGTGAACATTGTTAAATCTGTAATGGACCTTAATTAGAGAAAAATGCTTTTTAGGACACTTTTTTTCTTCTTTAAATCTTTTTATAAACATTTTGATGCCTATCTGCTCTTGTACTGTGAGACTTTTCTACCAGTTAAGTCGAAAGTATGAAAGGTGAATAAACTTTCCAGGCCAAGTTGAATATTCAGACATTTCATTTTATGCTTAATACTCAGTTCATGGTCTCTACCAGAAATTGTGTTTCCTGGGTTATATGCAAAATGTTTAGTTAAACTGAAGCCATCTGAAATTTAAATTGTTTGGGACAATTGACTTTAAGGCTATGCATGAATTGCTATATGACAAATAACACCTACTCACTGCAGTCTGGCATCCTACTATAGCATGAACTATGAACAGAAGCTGGCTCTGATTTCCTAAACGTAATCTGAACTTGAAGCGAGTGCAAAACCTACAAGCCTGCTATTGGTCTGCTGCAAGTTGAGGAGACAATAGACGTGACAATTCCTTACAATAAGTTGTAGTAGCATCACTGAAGTAATAAGTAGGCACAGAGAACAAACCAATGAGTCCCACAGAGGGAGCTGAGTGAACTGGAATCAGCACCTTGAATTCACACAGAATTAAAAGAGCAGTGTGGTCCAGTGGGTAGGGCATCACACTAGCTACAGTACATTCACTTTCAGTATCCTTGCTTTAAAAAAAAGTAGATAACCATTTCATCCCAACCCTCTATGCCATATTTATTCCTCCATAGACTTTAATATCTCCTGAAAAGAACATTTCTGCCAAGACTTTAAGGATCATCACAATTACAGCATTACACACCCTCTTTTCTTGTCCACTCTGCCCTTCATGCCTTGTTCTACATGGGTCTTCTCTGCAAAATTTTGCAAATAGTGCTCATGTACTCATTTTGAGACTAAAATCTACCTTCCTTTCCATTTTAATGATATCCTGCTATCTATATTAAGTGATCTCTTTCCCCTCCCTCCCCCCCCTCCTATTTTATGGCTTGATTCTGCTTCTATTAAAGTGAATGGCCTGGGTCTCGTTAACTTTAATGGTATCAGGATGTTACCTTTAATATTTAGTGGAACGTTCCCATCTTATTATCACTTTCCAGAATGTCCTAACTGTACAGTAGAATATAGGTTTACATTAATCATCATTAAGTTAACCACATTTTTTGCTTCAGTGGGAAGTTGTTCTAAGGCTTCTTTGGACATTCCCCTCCCAACATTAATATTGGAAGTTAGTTATATTTAATGTTGTCAGTCTTCCTTCTGACTCCTAATTCCTATCATTACTTCACTATTGTGTATTTTTCACTTTACAATAAAATTGTATAATATTTGTAGTTGTTTATTATACTTAGATTTTTATTTCCTCTAAAGGACTTTCCAGGGACTTCAGTTGGTAAGGATACATTTACTTTGCACTAAAATATGACAGAACATCCTTTAGCTGTAGGGCTGTCATCTCTTAGACTTTGTTCTCCAAGCCAAAATCACTTCACCATAAGGTTCAGATATTTACTTCACAAGATGCTTACCCTGTGTTACGGTATGATGGTATTGTTGGTGATGCAAGTCTCATTATGACTAAATTGTAACATTTTTGAAGATATTTTGGGACTGTGGTAAATTTCATGTATACTAGGCTTGTAGGACATGGGACGACCCTGACAGAATTGTGACATCCCTAGGTATCCAGTTGATGCAATTCACATATGACCACATCTGTTCACTTTCTCTGATGAGTACTCTTCTCTTTCTGCATGCAAGAGCTCACAGAGATGCCGTGGAGCAGATCCTACACTGTGGGAACCATCGGATCTTATACTATGATTCAGTGGCAGGTTGGCAGGAAAGAGAGAGGAAAGACTGTAGTTCAAATGAACATAGGACACATGAAAGGTATGATGAGAAACCACTGATGTAAAATCAGCCTCTGGACAAAGCCCACTCAGTATGTACTGAAAATATAAGAGGTTTTTAAAAACAAAATTACAGCTTTCATAAAATTTGAGCTCAGTATCACTAAACTAAAAAGCAAACACATCCCCTACTTTTCCCCCTCACCCACACCCCCACACACTAGATTAACCAACCATTGGTTAATACTAGAGCTGTGTGAAATATTTGCTTTGAACCTCAGGCCGACTTTAACTTCACATTGGGTTTGAGGTTTGATGAATTTGCAAATCTTAGCTAATTCTTACATAAGCCTGAAAACATCAGCTGAGGTTGTTCAAACAGATGGGAAACCAGTGAACTTCCCTCCATTATGGCTGATCTCTTAAGCTCCCTGCAACACCTCCTAGAACCTCACCCCCTCTTAACACCTTAGAGGTCTACAAGAAGCACAAAGCATCTCTATGCTTCTGCTTCCATGACCCAAAGGCATTCTGACAACAAAGGAAAAAAGGGAAGGGATTTTTTTTTTTTGTGGGGAGGGTAAATTGAGAGGGAGGAGTTGACTAGAGAATTTCTCTTGGAAGTGCAAAATTCAGTGAATGTGAACCTAAAGCAAACCCATTTAACTTAGAGCTCTGTTCTCCGTCAGAGCTTATACAATACATTTCTCTATCTGGATTTGATGATTATTTTATTACTGTTGTTGTTGTTATTATTTGTATTGTGGTAGCAGGAACCACCTTGAACGAGGGCCCCATTGTGCCAGGCACCATACAAACACAACAAAAAAAGTTGATCCATGTTAAAGCCAGGTGAAATTTTTTATCTGAAGCTTTTTGGGAGGGGGAGGCAAAAATGCAAATACAGCAACACTGAAACATTTTGCAAATTCAGGTCAGTGTCACCAATATGTTTGTTTTTTTAAAATATTCTGAAAACTCCAGCCGATTCATTTTGACATTTTTGACATGACACATTTCAATTTGTCAGTGTGAAATGACTTTTTGTTTAGAAATTTCCTTCAAATATATATGTTAAATAATTAAAAATGCTCTAAATCTAAACAAAATGTTTAATTTCAAACAAAACTTTTTGTTCAACACTGAAACAAAAAAAAATCCATTTTTGATTAACTGAAAATTAAAAAAAAAAAAATTTGGTTTGACCCTAAAGGCATTTTTTTTTCAATTTTTCATATTGTCCAGTGAACCAGAAAATCCGTTATTTGCACAGTCGTATTCCTTGTCCCAATGAACTTACAGTCTAAGTAATTGATGGTGTCTACACGTTTCATTTGCTTTCCCAAGTTGATTAGTCTTGAGTCCTGACCTATGTTGAGATTTTCCGTGGCCTGGTGGTACTTTCCCTTACAGTTTCTGAGTACCTGGGATTTCCACAAAGTGCACTGCTAACAGAGATCTTTAATTAGGCATCTTTACTGCATGCATTCTTGTAAGTTACTTAATATTCAGTCTGAAGAGCATGACAGTTTCACTAGTTGAACATATAAGTTGTTTGCATTGTTGAGATACAGTTTGTAGAGCTTACACACTCTGCTGGCTTTGCCAGTGTATTGTAATATCCCATCCATAGCAAATGTTTCAGGAAAACAAGTTTTTTAAAAAAGAAAGAGGAGTTCTAGTGTGTAGTCATGAAATTACCAGCTTTTAACATTCCTTCCTTTAGAACTACTAAATAATGCACAACAAGATGCTGGAAAGAAAGATTTTCTGGTCTCACTCATGCCCCCTTCTCCTCCCATATCTCATTCACTCAAAACATATCACCCAGTCTCCTCTTCCGACCACATCAGATTTAAATATCTTGTCCTCCCCTTCAAGGCCCTTCATATCTCTGACATTTCCTACTTATCTGAACTTGTTTCCTATTGCATCATTATTTCCCCTTCTTCTCTGCCAGCCTCATCTACAGTTTCTCACGCTTGTCTCTGTACCTTCTTCCATGCCACTCTTTACTTACAGAATGCCCTCTCTGAACTGATCCATAAGGCTGCATTTTTACTCCTTCAAACATAATCTTGTCACTGTCCAACATGAAACAGTGTTAAGCAGGTTCAGGGTTTGGTGTACAGAGACCTTAGCCTGCTTAGGGCCACAGCAAACACATTATGATATTCATGCCAAAGATTAGAAATCTATTAATTGAAACACACAAATGGAAAAGAAACAAAACAAGGCACAAAGCATTGAAACTGGAATTGAGTGATTATGCAAAACAAGCTTAATCAAACCCCTTGGAAGTCTGTTGTTAGAGAGAGTGAATATTGGATCAAGTCTCTTATTCTGACAAACTTATTCGGAGTTGGAAACGATAACCACTTTCCTGCTTTAGACAAAACAGCCAGACACAGAATGGAGAGAAGAGATAGGATAGTAAAGATGGGGGAAATACAGCATTTTGTTGATGTTCTCAGGATACAGTGTGGCTGATCAGTCATGGGTGGATGCTTTAGGCTGGTAGGTCAGCCACAACAGCTATTGCTGGGGACCTTGGCTAACCTCCCATTTAGGGACATCATCTGTTTGGTCCTTCTAATGACAGGCTGTCTCATCTCACCATGCTGGTACCATACAGTGCAGTTGATTTCTGGATGAGGTGAAAAGCGGAGAGAGATAGGGCAGGAGGAAGATTGTGTAGGGACAGAAAGGAATACATGAGAGAGGTGAAGACAGAGCAGGATCTCACATGTACCAAGCTGGTGCAGCAATGGTGGTCAAGCACAGGAGCAGCGGAAGCGCCCTAAAAGTGTGTGTATGTGGGGGGGAGGCACAGGCACCCAAAACGTGACCCCGATCCCCTGTGCTGCACTGTGCTGTGCAGCCCCCGAGGTGCCACCCCCACACCACCCCTTCTCCCCAAGCCTCCCCTTTCACACCACCCATTCCCCTTGAGGCCACGCCTTCGCACCACCCCTTCCCTCGAGGCCCCCCCCCCATTTCTTTCCCTCACAGCTGGTAAAAAGTGGGGGGCACGGTCCCCTGGCCCTCCCTGTTCCAGCGCCACTGGTCAAGGATTCCCACTGAAGTATCGAAATCTGGTGTCACAGCAACCATCCTTCAGCTGCAGCTGCAGTGATGGTAAAAAGTTCCCCTTTTCTCCCTCTTTTCAAGGGTCCCCAGAAGGGCAATGGATAGAATGGTCCATCTTCTTATTATTTTGCCCACCAATTGGGCCTAATTTCTGAAGCACCAATTTTGATTTACTTCCATTCCTCTTGTTTACTAGTCCTAATCTTATCAGAGTCTTTGAGTGGTATCAGTAAAACCCATTATGTTTGTTATTTCAGTCTTTGCCTCCTTCTTATATCTTTTTTTAAATAATTTTATATAACAGGTCATTGTGAAAATTATTACAACATCACTAACTTGTCACAATTAAGTATTGCACTCAGATTATTACTAGAGAACAGTATAGAATGGCAATATGGTGACTGGCAAGAGAAGAGTTTTTGGACATTTTAAAAAGTTAACACTGAAGCATTGATGCTAAAATGTTTTGAGATGAACAAATCTTAAAATCTCAGTTGATGCAAACTCACATGGATTTGGGGGCTGTTCTTCCGCCAAAGGATTGTCCACTTGCCAAAACACTGCCTAAAACACTGCAAAACACTTCAAATCACCAGAGCCTGATGAAATGCAACCTAGAATACTCAAGGAGCTGACTGAGGAGATATCTGAGCCATCAGCAATTATCTTTGAGAAGTCATGGAAGACAGGAAACATTCCAGAAGACTGGAAAAGGGCAAATATAGTGCCCATCTATAAAAAGGGAAATAAGGACAACCCGGGGAATTACAGACCAGTCAGCTTAACTTCTGTACCCGGAAAGATAATGGTGCAAATAATTAAGCAATCAATTTACAAACACCTAGAAGATAATAAGGTGATAAATAACAGTCAGCATGGATTTGTCAAGAACAAATCATGTCAAACCAACCTGATAGCTTTCTTTGACAGGGTAACAAGCCTTGTGGATGGGGGGAAGCGGTAGACATGGTATATCTTGACTTTAGTAAAACTGTTGATACTGTCTTACATGATCTTCTCATAAATAACCTAGGGAAATACAACCTAGATGGCGCTACTATAAGGTGAGTTCATAACTGGTTGGAAAATCGTTCCCAGAGAGTAGTTATCAGTGGTCCGCCGTCATGCTGGAAGGGCATAATGAGTGGGGTCCCGCAGGGATTGGTTCTGAGTCCGGTTCTGTTCAATATCTTCATCAATGATTTAGATAATGGCATAGAGAGTACATTTATAAAGTTTGCAGACGATACCAAGCTGGGAGGAGTTGCAACTGCTTTGGAATATAGGATTAAAATTCAAAATGATCTGGACAAACTGGAGAAACGGTCTGAAGTAAATAGGATGAAATTCAATAAGGACAAATGCAAAGTACTCCACTTAGGAAGGAACAATCAGCTGCACACATACAAAATGGGAAATGACTGCCTGGGAAGGAGTACTGTGGAAAGGGATCTGGGGGTCATAGTGGATCACAAGCTAAATATGAGTCAACAGTGTAACACTATTGCAAAAAAAATCATACATCATTCTGGGATGTATTAGCAGGAATATTGTAAGCAGGACACAAGAAGTAATCCTTCCTCTCTACTCCGCACTGATTAGGCCTCAATTGGAGTATAGTGTCCAGTTCTGGGCACCACATTTCAGGAAAGATGTGGACAACTTGGAGAAAGTCCAGAGAAAAGCAACAAAAATGATTAAAGGTCTAGTAAACATGACCTATGAGGGAAGATTGAAAAAATTGGGTTTGTTTAGTCTGGAGAAGAGAAGAGTGAGAGGGGACATGATAACAGTTTTCAAGTACATAAAAGGTTGTTACAAGGAGGAGGGAGAAAAATTGTTCTTGTTAACCTCTGAGGATAGGACAAGAAGCAATGGGCTTAAATTGCAGCAAAGGCGGTTTAGGTTGGACATTAGGAAAAACTTCCTAACTGTCAGAGTGGTTAAGTACTGGAATAAATTGCCTAGGGAGGTTGTGGAATCTCCATCATTGGGGATTTTTAAGAGCAGGTTAGACAAATACCTGTCAGGGATGGTCTAGATAATACTTAGTCCTGCCATGAGTGCAGGGGACTGGACTAGATGACCTCTCGAGGTCCCTTCCAGTCCTACACTTCTATGATTCTATAAACAGAACAGCACATGTATTCACTCATATGATTCTATGATTCTAAAACACAACAATACTATGCTCAGACTGAAGAAAAAAGAAAGTCAGCAGTTGTTTTCGGTTGTGAGTGTTTTCACAAATGTTTATGGGCAGAAATCAGTAAAGGAAGAAACAGATGATGAAACTGTTTCAGAAACCATTAAGCAAAGCGCCAACTAATGTAATTAAACTCCAAAAGTACCTAGATCCTGCCACCTTTACACTGATTAGTATCTTACTCCTTAAGTAGACCCATTAACTTCAGTAGGACTATTGGCAAAGTAAGATACTACTACTCACTGTGAGCAGGAGGAGCAGAATCTGTCCTTAAATAAATTATTTCTTGGAATGAGGGGAATTAGAAGTAAGGAATTAGAAGTAAGTCACTATAGGTTTCTGCAGAGGGATAATAGCTATGCTTTTTCACCTCATGTCACCTATGAAATGATCTCAGCTACAAGAGAAAACATGGATAGGGCCACCCACTTGGCCTGATTATTTTTTTTAAGCAACAAGCTTGAAAAGGACAGATTTGTTTGCATCTGTGTGCCTCTGTACTTATGTTGGGCTACACAGATTGAAGGGATTGAGAAATACTACTGGACTAAACACAAATGATTTCTATGCTTTTTATAGATGAATGTGATCTAGGTACTCAGAGTGGAATTCTTTTGCATGCAGGAGATTAGTGGAATGTGGTGTGGGTTATAATAAGGAATACAGTTCCAAGATCATTTTATCATTTCTCTCATTTTCATATGTGAGTTTTATAAATATTATGCACCTGCATCTGTATACGTTTCTGTATGTATGCATATGTCATGCCCTCAGTGTGGAAGAAATGAAATTGAAGTTGTACAACATACTAAATACTGGTAATACTGCCTGCTCTTAGGACATTTGAATACCAAGGAAATCAATTAAATGCATACAAGTAATAATATCATTAATGGCTACAGATATATTATAGGTTTCAGAGTAGCAGCCGTGTTAGTCTGTATCCGCAAAAAGAACAGGAGTACTTGTGGCACCTTAGAGACTAACAAATTTATTAGAGCATAAGCTTTCGTGGGCTACAGCCCACTTCTTCGGATGAATATATTATATTTACTTCTTCCAAAAACTTTGGACATAAACTAGGAATGCATTGGCAATGAGGGGATGTCTATTTGTTGAAAAGTCTGCTCTAAGTCACGTCTCTATACAGAATGCTGGTTGACATTAGAAAGAGTTCAGATTATTTTTTCTTTTCCGTTTGAATGTCAGCACATATTAATCAGTGAAGTATGGCTTGTTACATCTACATCATGCAGCTTATACTGATTACAGGCAGCAGTTACAATAAAGCTGGAATGGACCAGAAGAAGTTATCTGACTGCCATTAATGTAAGCAATCAACAGTTTCATAATCAAGATTAATGTCACTAATCACTTGTGTAAAAAATGTTGTTATTGTAACAACTACTGGGTAGGCCATAGAAGGATATCCGCTATTCAGCCAGATCTTTATTTAGGCCAGGGTTATACTAGGAAACTAGGTCTGTTTAACAATGTCACTCTGGGGTGTGAAAAATCCACAGCCTGACACGACACAGTTAAAACAACCCAACCCCTGGCGTAGACAGCACTAGGTCAATGGGAGAATTCTCCCTTCAACATAGCTACTGCTTCATGGGGAGGTGGAGTACCTATGCTGATGGGAGAACCTGTCACCTGTCGGCTTAGGTAGTGTCTCCACTGAAATGCGACAGTCGCACAGCTGCAGTGATGCACAGTATATGCAGAAAATAACCCCACCCTTTTAGTTTATTCTCAAGTTTCCTTTAAAACGAAGCCATTGTTTTTAGCTGGTTGCAGGGGGATTCACACCTGGGGAGAGACAGGTATTTTTCCATGTGTGCCTTCCCCTGAAGGTTCTACTGAGGGAGGCAGTTTTTAAGTTTCACCAGGTGGTCTTTGCCATTAAAGGGCCACTGATGGATGCTACCGAGGGAGATCATCCCCTGAACACCAAATTATCGTCCCTCCTCCCCACAGCCTCCATTTTTTCTGGACTGCACTGATTGGCTCTGGAGATTGGCACAGCTTGTGTTCAGGGCCGGCTCCAGGCACCAGGCAACCAAGCACATGCTTGGGGCGGCACCTGGTAAGGGGCGGCCAATCTTGGGGTGGCGGGGGG
>NW_020664435.1:21042177-21054558 GCF_002925995.2 Terrapene triunguis | reverse complement strand
GGGGGCGGCGCGGGGCGCGGCGCTCGGCGGGGGGGCGGCTCCGGCGGCGCGGTGCTCGGCGGGGGGGCGGCGCAGTGCTCGGCGGGGGGGGGCTCGGCGGGGCAGCGCTTTTTTTTGCTGCTTGGGGCAGCAAAAAAGTTAGAGCCGGCCCTGCTTGTGTTGCTACTAACCACCCTACTGCAGACTTTCTCTTACTGGAAGCCTCTATCAGGTCCTGTGCAGGCTTTCCTGTTTGAATCTAGCTCTGTATGCTTCTACTGAAACTATGTTATATTCTCTTTTATTTAGTGTTTGTTTTTTCTTCCTTTTCTGCCTCCTAAGGAGACAAATTTCTCTAAATCCTCAACTACTGTCATTCCCCCTCCTCTCTTTCCCAATCACCCTTCACTCTGACTCCATGATCACTTCTCTCTCCCTTGTCCTCCATGCTTGTTTTCTTTACGCTTTGTCTACCCTATACTCTAAGGTCACTGGATGAAATTCCAAACCTATACTGACTTCCTGCACTGGAAGTTTGTTCTTTCACTCTTTCTTCATCTGTGCTCTGTTCCTGGCTAGGCAGTTCCACTTCTAATCCCTTATCCATCCCCAGGCTTCCACCCCTTCTCCATTTGGGTCTCCTCCTTTATCTGTCCTTATATGTCTATTTAGGCTTAAAAAATATATAGTGCCTAACACAAAGGTATCTGTATTGTCATTTGCACCATGCCACTAGTAGTTCTTGTGGCAGAATGGAAATTTTCTGTAATAATTTGTTTGAATACTGTGTATGCCCCAGTTTCCGCTATATGCTGCTTTGTTAACTAGGTGGTGGGAAAAGGTTGTTTACTCTCTGCAAAGATCAGAGATACAGGTGTGACTGATGCCTAGCTGACTGCAGCCTAGGCCCCATGTCCATGGAGAGTCAGAGAAGGCACTGGCCACTCCAATTGCCTGGACATTTGGTACCTAGCAACTGATGATATTGGATGGCCCACCCCTCTGCAGGAAGCCAGCCATGTTTGCCCATGAATAATAACAAAGGACTGTGGAGCGGCAAGGTGGGGGGTTGTTAAGTGTGGGCTGCTGGAAGGTTGAGTCTCTCCTGAACTGGGACAAAAGAGGGGTCAGAGGGCTGTGGGTTGACCAAGATAGACCATACTGTAACTTACTTCTCTCTGTGCTAACCAAGGACTTTTTACGCTCTGTTCCAGACATCTAATAAACCCTATTGCTTTTACAACACTGGCTGAGAGTCACTACAGATGCTGAAGGTGGGGGTGCATTGCTCCCTGCGGGTGTACAAGTCTCTCTCAGGTGCCCAGTTCAGGACTTGCTGAAGGGGGCTCATAGTGTGAAGCAGGGGTGCTGAAGGAACTTAAGTTCAGTCCAAGGAGGCTGTGAAGCAAAGTGGCTAACCCTAGTGAAAGAGTGATACCCTAAGGAGGGGGGGGGGTCTGGAACACTAAAGGGGTTCTCCCAGGGACTGTCCCAGAGTAACAGACCAGTGGATCCATGACAGTTCCAAATGCTGTTTCCCAATAATTAAGCAGTTGAGACAATCCTAAAATATGAGTTATACAGATAGCATATTAATCAATTCTGAAATATTAGATCCATTTTTGAGTCTAGTATTTGTGTAATACAGATCATGTGCTGACCTGTGTTTAGTAGGTATGAAAATCTTTCTAGTTAAGAAAAAAGGTAACACTTATTTCGGGAAGTAATATTGATTGGGAAAGCAGTTCCCTCTGTGGCACAGACATATGAGCTTTTGAGACATACATTCTTGAAGAATGCGGTGTGCTGTTGCAGCATTCTAAATTGTTTCAAAGAGGTTCTGATTATCAGGAAAGTCTTATTGGATCTTATTCCTGTGGATGAAGAGAAAAGTGGCCATACAATTTTTCATTTTTAAGTAAGTGCTGAAAAAGCTGTTTATCCAGCAAACATTAATCTTTCAGTGAGTTGATCAAAACATTTGTCTTGAGACGTATCTCATGAAGGAATGTGTGGTGGGTTCCCGGGTCTTAGTTCAAAGAATCCAGGACACAAGATGTTTAGCCAACAAACACAGACACTTTATTGGTGTTACCAACACATAGACATAGAGATAATACTGCTGTTATACATGAGAGTGTAATCAGTGGCAGATTAGACACTGGGCCAATGGGGCCCGTGCCCAGGGACCCAGCCGATTGGGAGGACCCAGAAAAATAGGTGCTTCCGCGCTTGGACCTACTCCACACTCCCGGCGCTCCTGCCGGGGAGCAGGGTCATGGCACAGGGACTTGCCTTGCTCCAGCTGCCTACCCGCCCAGCACTTCTGCCGTGGAGTGGGGTCGGGGCACGGGGCTTTCCCCGCTCCACCCACCCAGTGCTGTAGCCATTCCCTGGCAGGAGCACTGGGTGGACAGTTGGAGTGGGGTAAGCCCCGGTGCCCCAACCTCTCTCCCCAGCAGGAATGCCGGCAGGTGGATGGGGCAAGCCCCCATGTCCCAACCCCGATCCCCGGCTGGAGCACCGGGAGACAATGGGGAGGGGAGCTGCAGGCAGAAGGGGTGGGGAGGGTCCCCCACTTGCTCTGGCCCAGGGGCCCCACAAAACCTTAATCCACCCTTGAGTGTAATTTATCCTAGCTTTCTGGGGTCCAGCTCCTGGTCACTATTTTTTTCCATCAGGGTCCCACCTTGCCACAGCTACAGCATATAGGAACTCTTTTCCTTCTGGTAGACTCCCCAGCTTTTTATCAGCCTCTCCCTGACAAGCTTCCATAGCCATATGAAAAGGTCATCTGTCTTTCAGCCAGCTAGTCAAAAGCTAGCTCCCTCCCTAAAGGTGCTCCTAGTTTCTCTTTCCCAGTTGCTTTCAGGGTACCTCAGTAGTCAAGGGTTTGTCCTCCAAAGGTCTATGACTGTCTCAGTAACTTCCGGAGGTAAATTTATACTCTGAAGTCCTAGGGTCTGAAATTTCTATTCTGCTGCATGAAGGCTTTGACCTTTTATCTATTTATATACACACACAAACTCACTGTTATTCAATGTAATCCATCCTTGAGGGCAGGAAACCTCTTGCATGACAAAATGAATTTTAAGGCTGAATTCCAGACTGTAGTTATTGGGATAGTTTGGAATGTTACAATGCACATGATCCTAGTTACTTCTTGCCCCTACTCAAAGGTGGAGCATCTTTCTCTCACAAAGTCACTCCTTTCAACTCCCATCCCTTGAATGCAACTTTCTGAAGAACTTCAGGAATGTTAAAAACTTCTTTCCTTCATAGGAGAATCCTAAGAGTGGATCCATCATAAAAGCAGATATAATAGATTTAAGTGCTGATAAAGTTCCTTACTAGTAAGTGTTTTTGAGAAATTTCTCATGATTGTGCTTTTACATGAATTTATGATCATCCTTGGGAAAAATGATCAGGATTAATATATTGCAGTAACTGAATGACAGTGCATTTCTGAGAAAAGATGAGAGAGGTCTCAGTCTACTGGTCAAAAGCAGCCATGAAGGTATCCCACTACTTCCTTGTCTGCTTATGTTGCCAAATTGTCACAATAGATCACAATAGAAAATAATGCTATATATTGTATACAAGTAGTAGACTCATATAAAGGCAACCATTTGGGCAACATATTCACTTTATCACACTGATACATCCTAAGAAGGGAAAATTGAAGGTGGGCCTATCCCGTGAGATCTTTGGTTATTGCATATATTAACTGTTTTGTAAGTCATAATGTTTAGATAGAAGTGATCACAGATCTATGCCCAATTATCTGAAAGGAGATTGTCACTTATAGCAGGAAATCAGTGGCATCCTCCTGAACTGTTAAAATAATCTGTTTTCTTCAGTTTGTCTTTGAACTAAAGATCTTGCTGAATCTGTTGTCTGTGGCTAAAATTTCAGGACAGAAGATATTGAATTAATAGAGCTCTATCAGGAGCATAAAACAAAATATGATGAACAGACTCATTATTTGTAGTTCCACATATTTATATGGCCATTGGGTGAAACACTATGGCAGGGATCGTCAACCTTTGGCATGCGGCTCGCCAGGGTAAGCACCCTGATGGGCCTGGCTGGTTTGTTTACCTGCCGCGTCTGCAGGTTTGGCCAATCACGGCTCCCACTGGCCGCGGTTCGTTGCTCCAAGCCAATGGGGGCGGTGGGAAGTGGCAGCCAGCACATCCCTCAGCCCGCACCGCTTCCCATAGCCCCCATTGGCCTGGAGCGACGAACCGCAGTCAGTGGGAGCCACGATCGGCCAAACCTGTGGACGCGGCAGGTAAACAAACCGGCCCAGCCCGCCTGGGTGCTTACCCTGGTGGGCTGCGTGCCAAAGGGTGCCAATCCCTGCACTATGGGCTACAGTGTTGTCAATATACCTATGACTCCCAGATCTACATCATCTTCTCATTTAGCATGGATAATATTGTCTTCTTGATTTTCTAGTCTGAGGGAATTAGGGGACTGGATGAAAAATAGGAGGCTCACACTCAATTGTCAGAAAATAGCATTGACCTTGAATAGAGAGAGGAAGTATGACAATCTAACAGAAGCTGTGACCTCCCTGTTCAGAGTACCTGTCCTCTGGTTTTCTAAGGAGGAGGAGCGCAACCTCAGGGTTTTTTTGGACTCATTCTCAAAGATACCCAGGGACAGAAAAAAAAAGAAAACAAACAACCTCCCCCCCCTTTTTTTTCATCTTTCTTCCTATGCTGTAATTTAATTGTTAACAAAAACACTGTATGGAGTCTGTAAGCGAGGTAGAGTGAGACTGAATGATGCAATATAATAATTAATTACAGAACAGACTGAATCTCTTAACTGTTCATTTCCAGACATTCTAATATTTGGATTTTTTTGAAAAAGAAGTGTAGCAATTGCTTTGGTGTATTAGCTGGATGCTAGCACATTTTCAATCTTAAATCTCTTTTAGTTATTCCACCCCACACCCCGCAATATATAAACACTTTGATTATGGAACAAAAACTTTAACAAATAGATGGTTCTCACAGTGTGTTTTCACTATTTCTTTATATATCATATAGAAATTTTTAAAAGGACAAAACATTTCTTTTCCTTTTTTGGATCAACTTTAGAGGCCTGGAATGTGATTAGCTCATTATGGAGTTTATGGTTTACTTTACAATATAAATTACTATACTTTGGAAATTTCACTATAGTGAAATTATGTGGATTAATAAATGATAGACTGGACTCTTTATTCTATTTTGAATTCATAGACTGCTGCAGAAACCTTCAGAAAATGATAGAAAAGGAGACACTAACTTCACTAATTGATTAGCACACGTTAGTCTGGACATTGACTCTGAGATTAAAGATAGTTTTGAATTAGCAAGTAACAAAATAGTCTGGTTATCTGCTTCACTATATATTAAATCCTCTCTTAAATGTTAGTGTCTAATTTCTACTGTACAGCTAATTCTTGAAATAATACTTCTCAAATAAACATTGAGAGTCCACACTGAAACCAATACAGCTCATTGTCCAGTGGTGCAAAGAATCAGGAAAATCATTTTAGCTGCAGCTGAGCAGTTGAAAATTCCTCTGCTGTAGAGATATGTGGATTAGAAGGCAGCCAGTGACTGATTACATGGGAGAGAGTCAAAGGACACCATAGGTAATGAACAAACTAACCTCAAACTACACTAACTGAACAGAAGGTATGGTATTATAAAGATACTTGTAAACACACATCTGTGATAAAAAATTTGGTATTAATGTAAAGTTTTTGGGGGATAAAAATTTGGTATTAATGTAAAGTTTTTGGGGGATAAAAATTTTGACATGGATGTTAAACCTTACTTAATACCTGTAAACAGGTTTAAAGATTATCACAACAGAGAAACCATAAAAAAACCTGGTTTGCTGTGTGTGAATGGGGAAACTGAGGCACACTGCTTCATGGCCTTAATGGCTGGATGCCAAGAGAACTATAACACAAACTGCCTTTGAGCTAGTCAGTGACTAACCCTCTTGCAGTAAACTAAGGGGGGAGGTGTGACGTTCTGTACCTCGTGGGAACACCCTATACCCCCATGTTCATCCTTATAATATGATTGTGTGGTATCTAATGCAAAGTTTGTCATGTCGGGTGTCTTTGGAAGGCTCATGATATACTGAGCATTGTTGTTATGGTAATGTTATAGTAATTGTTGTTAAGGTAATGTTATAGGTTGTAATTTCATGTATATAATTATGAGACTGAAAATGTGTCCTCATGGCTTAAAGCAAATCCAGGCAAAAACTCCCCAAGAGCAGAGGGGCAGTTTAGATCTCATCAGGGCATGTATGGGACAAACCCAACCGCCTCACAGGAAGAAAGGACACTGGCCTAGGCAACAACAACAACAGAAGGATCTGTTGGACTCTCGAGTGAGTCACTCCCCTTCCTTTGGTCAGTTTTGGACTGAGATGAGGTAATGCTCACCTGACTCTGAAGGGGGGGAGGACAAAGCCAAGAGGGAAGAAAGAATATGATAAAAGGGAGAGATGTTTGCCATCTTCTAGACGTCTTCCACCTCCATCTACAGACATCATCACCAAGCAACTGAAGCGCTGATCAAAGGGGAAAGCCTGGTTGAAAGGCAACCAGCCAGCCTGTGGTGAGAAGCATCTAAGTTTGTAATGACATTGAAAGTGTTAAGATCAGCTTAGAATGTGTTTTGCTTTTATTTCATTTGACCAAATCCGACTTCTTATGCTTTGACTTATAATCACTTAAAATCTATCTTTGTAGTTAATAAATCTGTTTGTTTATTTTACCTGAAGCAGTGTGTTTGGTTTGAAGCATGTCAGGGACTCCCCTTGGCATAACAAGCCTGGTACATATCAATTTCTTTGGTAAATTGACAAACTCATATAAGCTTGCAGCGTCCAACGGGCATAAATGGACACTGCAAGACGGAGGTTTCTAGGGTTGTGTCTCAGACCGGAGATATTGGCTAGTGTCATTCGGTTGCATAATCCAAGTAATTTATATGCCAGACGCTGTGCGTGAACAGCCCAGGAGTGGGGGTTCTCACAGCAGAGCAAGGTAAAGCTGGCTCCCAGAGTCAAGGATTGGAGTGACCTAGCAGATCACCAGTCCAGATAACACCAGAAGGGAAGTCACAAAAGGGAAGCTGCATCATCTTTATTTTGTCTTCAATCCTGCTCCTCAACTCTGAAATAACTTCTCTGCAAACTGAAACTCTGAACAAAGGACTGAATGACCCATCCATGCTTTGGATTTGTTCCAGAGGGACTGTCAAGCCAGCACACTCACCAACATTGCTAAGAACCTGATATATGGACTTTGAAGTCTTATGCATGTATCTGATTGCTTTACCATTGAACAACTCTCTCCTTACTCTTTTCTTTTCTAATAAACCTTAATTTTTAAATACTAAAGGATTGGCTATCCGCATGCTATTTTGGATAAGATCCAAACTCATGTTGATCTGGTAATGTGGCTGGCCCTTTGGGACCAGAAGAATATTTTGTATAGTGAGCAGAATTTTTAAATAACTTCTCACTGTATTAGACCTATTGGCTGATTAGGAGCCAGAGAACTGGAATGCAATAGAGGGAGTGTGTGATTCCTTCTTTAGCTTCTTAATAACCAGTGTGGGAAATCAGGAGCATAGTTTGTGATTGACTGGTGAGTCTAACTTCACTGTTAATCACCACGTTTGGGAGAATCTGCTCTCCCTTTTTCAGCCTGCCCTGACCTTGGCATTTTCAGTGAAGGCTATCCCAGGCACCCCGGATCACAGTACTCACCATCCATGCTGGAGAGTATCCCTATTGTACAAGGTACTACACATACCCCAAAAAGCTTACTATCTAAAAGGTATCTTCTCTTCTGGATTCCCAGTTATCATCTTCAAAAGTTCCAATCACACCTGCCTTAAAACAAAATAGTTGTTCAGACTTGACTCCATGGTGACTCTGATACCTAAGAATTGTTTTTCTCTGTTCCTAAGCAGGCTGTTTCCTCAATTCATCTTCTTCAAGTCACTCTTTCTGGGCACTCCTTTCAGGTAGGTAACACACTGAGTACACTTACCATATTCTAAAATACCAATGTTTGTAACTGTTTAGTTAGGTTTTAGGGCTGGTCCTTATGGATTACATCTTTATATCTATATCTATACAGTATGCAGTGTTCTAGCCATGGTTTCCCCAGGATATTAGAGAGACAAGGTAGGTGAGGTAATATCTTTTACTGGACCATCTTCTGTTGGTGAGAGAGACAAGCTTTCAAGCTTACTATCTAAAGCTTGTTTCTCTCATCAACAGAAGTTGGTCCAATCGGAGATATTACCTCATCTGCCTTGTGTCTCTATGTCTATATTGTCATTTTTCCCATATTCTCACTTTGGATATTTACTTGTTTGGCTTCATATGAAGTCCAGTGGAAAACAGACAGTGTTTGTCATTCATACATTACCTGCAGTTTGTGATACTTCAATGAACAAAATATTACTATCATGGTAATCATGGGCAGGTTAAAATTCATGAACCTATTGCTATAATTAGTTAAATTAGCTCAGGTTTGTTGTTACAGAAATGAAACACCAGCATATTAACTGACTTGTCATTTCCAATTTAGATAATTCTTTTTATATAATTAATCTTGCTGTGTGTTATACCCTTGCCTCTTAATGAGAGCAGAAAGGAAACTGCAGCCCACTAGTTGGACATCATAAATGTAAGCTTGTGTTAAGCTCTCTAATACACATTGTGTTAAAGTTAGAAGCCTACTCGGCAAGAAAGACATTTTAGTCAACGTAATTCAATTTTAAAGCACATGGAAAAAATAATTGCCAATACTGATGTATCTTGTTTTACAGGTTTTTGGTACAGCAGTGCCTGAATCATATGTTGTTCTTTATTTGTTGATAGGCCTAATGATTTTACTGTTGTGATCAAATGCTTCTGGTTTCCACACACAACTAAGGCAGTTGTCTTCCTCCCAGTGAGGATTCTTCAGCCCCCTTGTTCAGGAGTCCTCAGGACAGATCTGTCTTCCTCCCCTTTTGAGTTGAGTTGCTCACTTTTAAGGTTCCTCCCCAATTGGCGCATGCTCTGCGCATCTGCAGGGATGGGGTTATCTGGGCTCAGTATTTAATTCCTTCAGGACTACTGAAAGGTTTATACATCCCATCGCACTCTCACATGCTCTTACCCCATACCTTTCCTCTCCATAAGTATACTACTTAGGGCTTGTCTTCACTACCAGGGAGATCCACGCTGCTGCATTCGATGCAACAGGAGTTGATTTAGCGGGTCTAGTGAAGACCCACTAAATCAACAGCAGAGCGCTCTCCAGTCGACCCCCGTACTCCAGCTCTCCGTCTCCGTCAACGCAGCACAGTGAAGACACCGGGGTAAGTTGACCTAAGCTACGTTGACTCCAGCAACGTTATTCATGTAGCTGGAATAGTGTAATTTAGGTCGATTTACCGCGATAGTGAAGACAAGCCCTTAGTTTTGAAGACAACAGACATTATTTTAAATATTGGCATATGGGAACAGCCACGAGGGTGGGGGGAAAAAAGAAGTAAGCTGCTTTTCTCCTGTGCCCACAAAAGTGTGATTGTCTTAAAAATTGGTGATTATATAACGTAACCAACTTTTGTGTATTTTGCAATCTAACTAATAACTATGATAAGAGATTCTGTAAGGGAAATAGTCATAGAGCAACACAGTACAGTGTAGTAGGCACAACATCAGTAAACTTGTTTGTTCCTTCACTTAGAGAAATTTTTCTATCTTTAGATACACATCTTTTTCCTTTTTAATTTTTAAAGAAGAGAGGGGCAGATGGTTCTTTCCACATCCCAGATGCCTCAATAAGCTTAGAGCTTCTGGGCCTGGCTCTCGGTTACATTAAGGGCCTTTTACAGTTTTGGGGAGCATAAAAGGAACTAAAAGTGTTTGTAACTGGCCCTTGAGAATTCTCCTTGCACAAAGGACCTCCATGGCTAGTGCAGAAGTGGCATAAAGGTTCTGGCCTGGCCCTGTTCCCAGCCCATATCCCTGCTCCTTGAGTTGGGTGAGTGTCAGGGGAGTGACCAGAGCACACCGCACTACAGAAACTCTCTGTTTCTCAGGTTCCATGAAGAATAGAACATAAGTCAGATCTGTCCCAAGATAGCC
This sequence comes from Terrapene triunguis, assembly GCF_002925995.2. Lineage (NCBI taxonomy): Eukaryota > Metazoa > Chordata > Testudines > Emydidae > Terrapene > Terrapene triunguis. The sequence continues at coordinate 21,044,400 of NW_020664435.1, read as the reverse complement.
CCAGCATACAGGGAGCACAAAGGTAGCTTAAATTCACCTTGGACATCTCTCCCCTACCCCTTTCCTATGTGCTTAGTTCTCCCCACCATGGCTGAGATGGATTAATTTCTGTAGGTTGCATGATGCTAGCTGGCAGAAACAGAGATTTGAATGTGGCTTGAATAAGTAGGACAAGGGTTACAGATGAGTCAGTTGCAGGTTTGAGCAACATGGAGAGTGGTGGTGATACTGATGGTGACAGAGAAAGCACAGTAGACAGGGGTTAGGAGGGATGGTTAGGAGTTTGACTTTGGACATTTTAAGCTTAAATTGATGGTGAAACATCCAGGCAATGTCAGAGACAGGGTTAGATGCCAGATTGGATGAAAGAGGCAGGAGTATACAGGTAGATTTGAGAGTTGTCTACATGGAGATGGCAGCTGATACCATATGAGTACATGAGATCATCCAAAAAGAAAAAAAAATAAAGAATGATAAAAGTAGGGCTGCACGGCAGAGCTCTGTGATACCGTTACAAACAGTGGGTGAGGAAGATTCACTCAAAGAGATGATAAAGGAACAGTCAGATGCAGGAGAACCAGGAGAAAACAGAAATGCAGAAGACTAGGGTGGAGGATGATATGGACAGGGTGATTGATGGTGACAAAGGTAGTAAAGAGGTCAAGAAGGGCATGGATATAGTAAGACCTTGGAACCCAGCTGAGAGGAGGTTGTTAGAGACTTTGGTGAAAGCAGTTTAAATGGAGTGGGTGTAGAAAATGGACAGAAAGAGATCAAGGGAAGAGTTGGAGGAAGAGAGTTCAAGGCAATGATTGTAACCACGGCTTAGCATTGAAGAGGAGAATGAAGACCAAGTGGTAGTTTGAGAGGTTGGGTCATGGAATTTATGTTGTGGATGGGGGAGATCACAGCTTGCTTGTATTTAGAGGGGAAGGAGTTAGATAATAATGAAAGGTTAAGGATGGAGGAGGCTGTAAGGGGGATATGGGAGTTTAGTAGGCTGAAAGGAACAGGGGGCTCATGATAGATGGAGGGTTTAAAGGACAACAACGGGCAAGAAACCTCAGTTTTGGTCACGGGGGTGAAAGAGGAAAGGGTATAAGAGGTGGGAGACAAGGAAAGAAAGAGATTATAGTGAATCATGTTGATCTTTTCATTGAAAAATCTTGGGAAGATCTTGTGCGGAGAGAGACATGGGTGAATGGGTTTGAGGAGGGAGTAGAAGGTGGTAAATAGGAAACAGCTATCATGGACATAGCAGTCAATTTGAGTGGAGAAATAGGTCTGTTTGGCCAGGAATTTGATAAAACTACTGGAGAAGAGAACAAACTTATGCTCAGGAAACACTTTTTCTTCTGTTATACTTCATTTAAAGTAAGCTTCTGCAAGCTTTATTTGCCAAATATATATTTTTCTAAATATAATTTTATAACTTACTTTGGAATTTGCTGCCTCTTTTTTATTTTATTTTAGCAGTCAAATCAATACAGTGGCTTCACTATATTTTGCCTCAGACAGATTGAGAGGTAAAGCAATTGAGCCACCAAAAAAGACTGATGTGTTTTGTGCTATTTAGATCGCAATTTCCTCCGTACAAGGACTATATCTTCTCTGTTTTGTACAGGACTGAGCATACTGTCAATACTGAACAAATATGGTACCAACAATCAGCTACAGGGAAGCTGCAGGATTCCTGAAGCATAACTGTACAGTTTTGCAGTTATGGAATTCCATGCATTGATTGGTTCTGGCTATCTGATTAGCATAATCATTGTATTGTTATCTCTCAGTAAGTACACAGCATATTAATACCTGTACTAGCTAATTACATCTATCAGCAAATCCAAAGAGAAGGATTTGCATAATCTTGTATTGTTTTTAATAACCATTGAGTGAATATGTAGATGTTGTTACTGGCTGTTTTTGCCCCTTATACTCTGGCTGTCTCTTGTAGTCAGATTTAAGCCATTTAGCCAGCACCAAAGACATTGCCTCAGCTTCTCACTCCTTGCAGCTTAAGTAGAGAACTCCAAAATGAACAGTGCTGGGGAAACCCAAAGGCAAAGAAAATTTCCCTCCAAACTGCTGAAAGGAAAAATGTGTTTCTCTTTGACTCATTTCCCTCCTTGGGGCCCAGTCATGCTTCCATTGAAACTAATGAGAAATTTGCAGGTGATTTCAATGGAAGCAGGATTGGACTCCTTTTTTCTCTCACTACAGGTC
>NW_020664435.1:20899192-21042167 GCF_002925995.2 Terrapene triunguis | reverse complement strand
CAAACTATGTTGTTACCTTGGAGGAGAAGAACCTTGCTGATCTGTAGCAAATGAAAAGATGAAAATGAGGAGGAGGGAAGAAAAAATTATCAAAGTTAGGGCTGTCAAATAATTGCAGTTAATTCAAGCAATTAACTTAAATTAACTTGATAAAAAAGTTATTGCAATTAATCACAGTTTTAATCACACTGTTAAACAATAATAGTATACCAATTGAAATTTATAAATATTTTGGATGTTTTTCTACATTTTCAAACATTAATTTCAATTACAACATAGAATACAAAGTGTATAGTGCTCACTTTATATTATTATTATTGATTACAAATATTTGCACAGTAAAAAGATAAACAAAAGAAATAGTATTTTTCAATTCACGTCATACAAGTACTATAATGCAATCTCTTTATTATGAAAGTGCAATTTACAAATGTGGATTTTTTGTTACATAACTACGATCAAAAAGAAAACAATGTAAAACTTTACAGCTTACAAGTCCACTCAATCCTACTTCTTGTTCAGCCAATAGCTAAGATAAAGAAGTTTGTTCAAATTTACGGGAGATAATGCTGCCCACTTCTTATTTACAATGTCACCTGAAAGTGAGAACAGGCATTTGCGTGGCACTTTTGTAGCCAGCGTTGCAAGGTATTTACATGCCAGATATGCTAAACATTTGTATATCTCTTCATGCATCAGCCACCATTCCAGAGGACATGCTTCCATGGTGATGACACTTGTTAAAAAAAAATGTGATAATTAAATTTGTGACTGAACTGCTTGGGGCAGAATTGTATATCTCTGGCTTTGTGGTTTTACCCACATTCTGCCATATATTTTGTACTATGTCAGTCTCAGATGACAACTCAGCATAGTTGTTCAATTTAGAACCATAGAATCATAGAATCTCAGGGTTGGAAGGGACCTCAGGAGGTCATCTAGTCCAACCCCCTGCTCAAAGCAGGACCAATCCCCAACTAAATCATCCCAGCTAAGGCTTTGTCAAGCCTGACCTTAAAAACCTCTAAGGAAGGAGATTCCACCACCTCCCTAGGTAACCCATTCCAGTGCTTCACCACCTTCCTAGTGAATTTATTTTTTCCTAATATCCAACCTAAACCTCCCCCACTGTAACTTGAGACCATTAATCTTTGTTCTGTCATCTGGTACCACTGAGAACAGTTTAGATCCATCTGCTTTGGAACCCCCCTTTCAGATAGTTTGAAAGCAGCTATCAAATCCCCCCTCATTCTTCTCATCTAAACAATCCCCGTTCCCTCAGCCTCTCCTCATAAGTCATGTGCTCCAGCCCCCTAATCATTTTTGTTGCCTTCCGCTGGACTCTTTCCATTTTTTCCACATCCTTCTTGTAGTGTAGGGCCCAAAACTGGACGCAGTACTCCAGATGAGGCCTCATCGATGTCTAATAGAGGGGAATGATCACGGTCCTCGATCTGCTGGCAAAGCTCCTACTAATGCAGCCCAATATGCCGTTAGCCTTCTTGGCAACAAGGGCACACTGTCGACTCATATCCAGCTTCTCGTCCACTGTAATCCCCAGGTCCTTTTCTGCAAAACTGCCGCTTAGCCAGTCGGTCCCCAGCCTGTAGTAGTGCATGGGATTCTTCCATCCTAAGTGCAGGACTCTGCACTTGTCCTTGTTGAACCTCATCAGATTTCTTTTGGCCCAATCCTCTAATTTGTCTAGGTCCCTCTGTATCCTATCCCTACCCTCCAGCGTATCTACCACTCCTCCCAGTTTAGTGTCATCTGCAAACTTGCTGAGGGTGCAGTCCATGCTATCCTCCAAATCATTAATGAAGATACTGAACAAAACCGGCCCCAGGACCGACCCTTGGGGCACTCCGCTTGATACCAGCTGCCAACTAGAGATGGAGCCATTGATCACTACCAGTTGAGCCCGACAATCTAGCCATCTTTCCATCCACCTTATAGTCCATTCATCCAGCCCATACTTCTTTAACTTGGCGGCAAGAATACTGTGGGAGACCGTATCAAGAGCTTTGCTAAAGTCAAGGAATAACACGTCCACCGCTTTCCCCTCATCCACAGAGCCAGTTATCTCATCATAGAAGGCAATTAGGTTAGTCAGGCATGACTTGCTCTTGGTGAATCCATGCTGACTGTTCCTGATCACTTTCCTCTCCTCTAAGTGCTTCAGAATTGATTCCTTGAGGACCTGCTCCATGATTTTTCCAGGGACTGAGGTGAGGCTGACTTGCCTGTAGTTCCCCAGATCCTCCTTCTTCTCTTTTTTAAAGATGGGCACTACATTAGCCTTTTTCCAGTCATCCGGGACCTCCTCTGATCGCCATGAGTTTTCAAAGATAATGGCCAATGGCTCTGCAATCACATCCGCCAATTCCTTTAGCACCCTCGGATGCAGCGCATCCGGCCCCATGGATTTGTGCTCATCCAGGTTTTCTAAATAGTCCCGAACCACTTCTTTCTCCACAGAGGGCTGGTCACCTCCTCCCCATGCATATTTGACAAAATGCAAAGAAGGTGAATGTGAGATTTCTAAAGACAGATACAGCACTCAACCCAAGGTTTAAGAATCTGAAGTGCCTTCCAAAATCTGAGAGGGACGAGGTGTGGAACATGCTGTCAGAAGTCCTAAAAGAGCAACACTCTGATGCAGAAACTACAGAACTTGAACCACCAAAAAAAGGAAAACAAGCCTCTGTTGGTGGCATCTAATTCGGATGATGAAAATGAATGTGCATCAGTCTGCATTGCTTTGGCACAGTATCGAACAGAACCTGTCATCAGCATGGAAGCATGTCCTCTGGAATGGTGGTTGAAGCATGAAAGGGCATACGAATGTTTAGCATGTTTGGCATGTAAATACCTTCCATGCTGGCTACAAAAGTGCTATGGGAATGCCTGTTCTCATTTTCAGATGACATTGTAAATAAGAAGCGGGAAGCATTATCTCCCATAAATGTAACCAAACATATTTGTCTTAGTGATTGGCTGAAGAAGAAGGACTGAGTGGCCTTTTGGCTCTAAAGTTTTACATTGTTTTATTTTTGAGTGCAGTTATGTAAAAATAATAGTGCAACTTACAAATGTAGAATTATTTTCAGGATAAAGAGATTGCACTACAGTACTTGTCTGAGGTGAATTAAAAACGACTATTTATTTTGTTTATCTTTGTAAAGGGCAAATACTTGTAATAAAAAAATAATATAAAGTGAGCACTGTAGCACACTTTGTATTCCGTGTTGCAATTGAAATCAATATATTTAAAAATGTACAAAAATCCAAAATATGTAAAGAAATGTTATTCCATTATTAACAGTGTGATTGAAATGGCAAATAATCATGATTTTTTAATTACTTTTTAATTGTTTGACAGCCCTAGGCAAAATGCATGATGATTCTGCCTGAACAGCTGGACTTAGCAGCACTTTAGCAGCCCATGTTGCTTGTAATTTCCCCCGCCCCTTTAAAATGTAGGCTGATAATGGCTTCCCCCCCTTAAGCACAGTCTGGACTCTTATCTTTCAGAATTTCATAGGTGCAATCACGGGTCGGAGGCGCATGGGTCCCCCCCCCCCAGTGCAGGCCTAGGCTCAGGCTCCACCAGCACACTGCTCCTTCCTCCCTGCGGTGGCTCACACCTGCTGCCCCAGCTGTGGGCGGCCCTTGAGTTAATGTAGGCGGGGATGAGGGGAGGCGATGGGGGTGCACAGCTCTCCCCTTACACACACACACAGGCAGGGTGTTTCCTTGTGGCTGTCATTGACGGCGGTAGCTATTTTGTTGGGCGTCTATCACCTCCCCCGTCTCGGCGGGCCGGGCTCCTGCTGGGTACCTGGGCTGCCGGCTGGCCATTGCAGGCTGCGTCCTGGGGCCTCTCGCCGGGCGTGACCTACCCAACATGGCGGCGCACGCCGCCCCCTCACGTAGGCAGCCGTCGGAGCCTCCTCCGCGGGGCGGGGAGAGCAGGGGGAGGCTGGCTCCGAGACCGCGGTGGCAGCGGTAGACGGTGACAGACGTTTGCCCGGCCCGCGGCGGCCGCACAGGGACAGAGGGATCTTCGCACCCGCCCGCAGCGGCAGCAGCCTCGGGGTGCGCTGGCCCGGCCCCCACCTTCCCGGGCAGGAGAAGCCGCCGCTGCCGGGAGCCGGGCTGCGGGAGCTGGAAAGCCTCGGCCGCCCCGCCCCGCCCCTATCTTCGGGGGCGCAGCGGGGTTGGTGGGTGACGCCGGCGCTGATCACCTGGGCTCCCCGCCCTCCCTCGGCTGGGGGAGCAGCGCTCGGCGCGCTGCAGACGGGCAGGGCCGGGCAGCTTCGGGCTGCGGCGCCGAGCGGGGTCGCCGGGGAGCCGCGGCGGCAGCAGCAGGATGAACCCCAATATCACCTACGCCAGTCGCAAGCGGCGGAAACCCGTGCAGAAAATGTAAGAGACGAGCTGGGCCGGCTTTGCTACTGGTCATTGCGGGGCCGTCAGCGGCTCACCCAAACCGGCCCCTGGCCGCGCTCTGCGCCCCCAGCCTCCTCTCCCTCTAGCCCGAGCGTCCGCTCTGTAGCGGCTCCCCGCTTCCCCGGCGCCGGGTGGGTGTCTGCAGCCTCCCCACAGCTCCGGGGCTCTGCGCTTCGCTCCTCGTGGGCCTCGGCAGCTACGGGTTTGCCTTGTTTGTCTGGGGCGCTGTTTGGGTTTTGCCCAGGGACGCAGCCCCAGAGGCAGGGGGCACCCGGGGCCTGTTCGCTGCAGTGCCTGGTGCCCTTTCGCGGGGGGCTTTTCTTCTCTGTCGGCGGCTTTGGGTTGGGACCCCTGGCAGCAGTGCTGGGTGTGCGCGTGACTTCTGGGGATCCAGGAGGTCCCTTTTCAGAACCGCCCCCCCCGCAGGGAAGTCTGTAGTTAGCTATGTTAGGAGTCCTGTTGTGAACAGGCACCGATGACCCAGTTGTATAAGGATGGTGATTAAAAGGCAGAATGAGGGCTTGGGGGAGGGGAGGAAGGAAGGAAGAAGAAATGACTTTAGGTTTTAGTGTGGCTGGGTTACCTGATCTAGACGAGGCGGCATTTAAGGTGGCAGTTCCCTAGGGATGGCTACAAAGCCCCCACCAGCTAAAATAATTGTTAAATGACAGATGCAGCTTTTTAAATGTCTTATTGGTCACAGTGCAAAGATGGAGCAGTTTCTTAGCAGTGCAGTGCTTAGCTGTGCTGCTTAGGACTTGTGGCATGTGTATGTGCAGAAAGGCACGTTGTGCTGGGTGCATGGCTGACCCTGGTCATCCCCATTTGGATGGGTTTGTAACTTACCATTCACTCCCTGCAGTAGAGTATTTCACAGTCGGTACTGTGATTTTTAACTAATAAAGCACATTTTATTACTTCAACTATGTATGAAGTCTTACACATCAGATCCTGGACACCGCTCCCCCCCCAATGTTGTGGATGTCTCTGACAAGGTGCCTGCGACATTTCAACAAAGGGCATGACAGTAGATTATGTATAATTGTTATCCTGTTTGGGAATATTTAAAAAAAACAATTTCCCTTAATGTTTTTATTCTGCCAAAAGATTGATTATATTTTATGGTAATTATTCATTTAGCTCCAAACAAACACAAAGTCAGAAATTACTGCCACATCTTAAAAAGAAAAAAACCCCTCTTAATATAGGGCCTAATCCTGAAAACCCTTAGTTGCATGAGTAAAGCTAATTATATCACGCAAGTATGGATAGGATTGGGCCCAAGGTTGTACCTGCTTCACTAAAAGATTACTTTAATCTGAAATGACTTTCAGCCTAGAGGAAATCGTTAACTTTTACATTTATCTATTACATAAAGATGCATATATTAACTACTTTTATAAGTAGTCTGATTAGCTGCTTTTTTTCCCCCTGGCAGCTTATTTCTTACTGACTTATGACCAAAACAAAATTTTTACTCTTTTTTTTTTATTGCACTTATTTTCAAATAGCATTACTGAAAAAACTGTATTAAAAAGTAAAATCATACGCTAAGTTTAAAAGAGTTGTTCCTTGTAACATACTAGTAAAAGAGAGAGACATTTTGGGACACTGCATGTAAGCAAGTTCCTTTATATCATTCAGCTCCCTGTTTTGGATCAGTTAATTGAATGCATATTCAATCACAGCTGTTGTTGTTAAAATATTTTTACAAATGGATATTTTGTTTTAAATGAAATTTTACTATGTTTGTGGAGTGAATAAATCAGTGAAAAGCAATATATGTGATGATTTCTACCAACACTCTGCAGAAGCGGCAGTAAATGTGAATATAACTTAATGTAAATGTGGCTAGCCTCTTCCATGCTAAAATATAGAAGTGTTAAAACAGTTCAACAATATAAATCTATATTTTTGAAAGAAATAGTTGCCCTATTTCAAGATATACAAGTATATAGGAAATGCTTTTTTCCTACAGTTATGCGCAAGCGCAAATAACTTCCCTGCTCTGTTTACATACTTTCTTAGACTAATCCTCTAAAGTACACAAAAATCTTAATTTAAGGAACTGTTGTATAGCTATTCACTCTTTCTGATTAGAGTAGTCTTAATGCTTTGTTTCCTAATAAATTCTGGTCAGATCTGAAAACTGTTTCTATTTTTGTACCTCTATATAAAAATGTCTGACTCTCAAGCAGCTTAGTCTTTCATATTCTTTATTTTCATTGGCCACACTTACCTTATTTGAATCTGAATATTTTCTTTTTTATGTATATCAGCATATGGATGGAAACTAAGTTTAATATTGGTCTTGAGGTGTCCTTGTTATAAAAGAACTTCTCTTTTTAGGACTGAAAGGGAAAAATAAACCTTTCTTAATTTAAGGTAAATATTTTTGTTTTTAATCTAGCCGTAATTTGGGCTTCACCTATAACAGGTTTTAAAAAAAACTCCTACTAATCATATTATTTGCTACCCTGCTGGACTGACAAATAATTTGTGCAAGATTAATTTCTGTTTGTTCAGTGTACCATACTTATTTTCCTCTCTTTATGCTTAATTTTACATTCATTTTGTATTTATACTCTGATAGCAGTCTTGGGAGACACATTATCTGCAGGCCTGTGGGTTCTGATTTGCCCAGTTAAAAACTGATCATAGTTCATACTCTTGGCCAAAAAGAGAGAAAATGCTAGAGTAGCAGCAGATTATCAGATCTGACTTTTTAAGAGGTTATGAAGCTTGTTCGTTATTGTAAAAAGATCTAGCTTGCCTCTGATTCTCCTCAAATTAATATATAGAACATTTGTAGGATAACTGCCTTGAAGTTAGCTTTCTTCCAGGCAAATTTAAAACCTCTTGAAAAAATAGTTTAAAACAGAAGAGCTGACATACTATTATATGTAGTGAGGTAATGTAGCTTGTTTTTACATTCCTTTCATATAAGGAAGAGATGAAATTTTTGTTGAATTGTGTATTTGTGCTTCACTTGCCATATTCAAAATTCTGAGTGGAGCATGAGTGATGTATTGTCCGTAATACAGACAACCCATTTGTGTGAACAACTTTTTTTCTCATCTATATAATGATGTAATGTTCACAAGAAAGTCTAAATGGGAAAAACTCTGATTTTTGTATGGAAAATAACTAATTGAAAATCATGGTAGTAATTTGAAGCCAGTTCAGAAAAAAAACACTCCTATTATCTACAGTGTAGAGGACAGAACCCCACAGGAAATCTTGGGCTATTACCCTGACAGTACAAAGTATTGGAATATTATCCTTTCTGTAGAGAGCTACCCTATCACTGTAATATGTATAAAAGGAAAATATACTGACTGCATTTTTGGAGAAATACAATACCTGTTTAAATGTAGGAATATCCGCGTCTTTTGTTAAAGAAGAAAAATGCATGGTAAACAGTGTGATTTCACCACCTACACCCAACTAAATCTTGCTATGTATTAGGGAACACGCACTTTCTTGGAACCTTTTCTACTTTTATGTTTGTTTTTCCTCCATGTAATTCTTTCTATTTTATTGATTGAATGATGTGGACTCCCCCCTGTGGTCATTTTCCTATGGGTGTTAACAAAGATTTATTGAGGCTTGTATCTTTTTAAAATTTTTCATATATGTTAAATTCAAATTCTCAAGTTTTCTGGGTTTTTATTAATCACTGGAATATCATTAATATATAACAAGCCATAGAGTTCATTTAATGCAAAACAGGATGGAATGCAAGAGCCACAAAAGTTAGATTTGTTGTAAATAGATTATGTGCATTTAATCCCCTTCCCCTGGTGTTATGAATTTATATGTATTTAATCCTTATTTAATCCTTATGATGTCTTTAGATAAAAATATTTTGTATTTAATATACTTTAACATTTTGTTGTTGTTGTTGAAATAAAATACACAATAAACACTAAATGGGAAAATGGTGGTGGGGGGCGTTAAGAAGTTTAATTGCCATATATACGCAAACTAGAATGCCAGTTAAAGTTAATTGCATGTTTCTTAGATAATGAAAAATGAACAAAAAATAAGTGATTGGTTTTGTCCAATGCTTACTTATATGGATTCTCCATATACAATGTACCTGAAAAATGTTTGCTTTATTTGGCTGTCTGGGTGACCCTTCAGGCTAGGATTAATAAACAGTGGTTCAAGAGGCAGCGTAGAGATAATTTCCCTGTCATTGCTTTTTCTTCATCTATAGATAGGTGTTCACTTTCCAGGCTCATTCTGGTACCATTCATTATCTCTAATTGCACTTAATACAAAGAGTTAGTATACAGTAGGTGTGGCCAAACTTACTGACCCTCTACGTACGACAATCTTCAGAAGTTCGAGAGCCAGAGCATGCCTGCTGGGAGCCTGGGGTTTCAGTCCCACTCCTGCTGAAGTCCCGAGCCGCAGCAGGTGTGCCCTCGCGGGGCTGAAGCCCTGAAACCCTCCTCCCCGCTGGACAGAAGCCTCCACCCCCACCACCCTACTGCAAGGCAGAGGCCCCGAGCTCTTCCTCCCCACCCCCAAACCCCGCAGTCTGGTAGGTGGAGAATTGAGGGCGGACGGGGCTTGCGAGCAGCACTTTAATGGTAAAAGAGCCACATGTGGCTCACGAACAGTTTGGCCACCCCAGGTATACAGTCTTTCTTTTTAGAAACAATGCACATTCATTTATAGTTTCGGTACTTTAGATGGATGGTTTGTAGCAGATAGCATTTTAAGATGCTTCATATTTTTAATTTCAGTTTTATTATGTACTCTGCTTCTTTCAGAGAGACATTAAAAAGAAAATATACATAACATATTAAGAATGTTTTCTAAATATAGCGAAAGACACTATCTTGGGAAGCAAAGAAAATTCTTTCCTTCGTGCACAACCATGGTATATGATTTTAAAAGCTATATATTGCAATCTGTTGGACTTGGCACAAAACTTCATTGTCAGTACTCTAGTAGTCTCTCCTCTTGCTCTGGCTGTTGCAGGCAGTCTTTAAATCAAAATGAACTGTTAAGAGGAAGCCAACAGAGTGGGTGGGTATTGATACATACTCCCTAGTGGAGGACAAAAGGTTACAGCAGTGGTTCTCAAACTTTTGTATTGGTAACCCCTTTCACACAGCAAGCCTTTGAGTGCGACCCTCCCCCCTTATACATTAAAAACATTTTAAAATATTTTTAACATTATTATAAGTGCTGGAGGTGAAGTGGGGTTTGGGGATGGATGCTGACAGCTCATGACCCCCCACATAACCTTGTGACCTGCTGAGGGGTCATGACCATCAGTTTGAGAACCCCTGGGTAACATAGTCCTACCACACCATTGACAGAAGAGTTAGAACAGCCTGGTCCTTTAAAGCTACTTGGAAGCTCATTGGTTCTGTCACACCTGAGGGCAAACCACAAAACAGGTTTGCTGCACCATTGAGAAAGATGTGCCCCAACTTCAAATCAAAGGGGTCAACAGTCTACAGAGAGAATACCCATCCCATCATCTTTTACTCCTACCCTGCACATCAGAACCAGAGTGTAATGTTAATGTTGAATATGGTGGCAGGGAGAATAAAAGAAGTAAATCATGCTTAGAGTTTTTAGTTCCTCTGAGTGGAGTGGTATTGTTTGAGAATGGTGAACATGCATCACTTTTGGTAATAGATGTGGTGTAAATAACAATTTTAGGGGAAAAAAACATGTCTTTGCATATGTGGTTGAGACTATAGGGAGACATCATCCTATTTTAAGTTAGAAGGGCTTTTTTGTTTAAATGTGAATTTTTTCGATGACCATGCATTTTATGTCCATTTCAATGCCGTTTATTCACGGTCCTTAAAATGTTACGTTGCTTTGTTCATTTCTAAAATAAAATGGTGTGTATGTACATGACACATTTCTCACACATCCTGAATTGTCGGAACTAAATAATAATGCACAAAAATAACACCCCAATTTTTGTAACATTAAGGATGGGTTGAAAAACATCTGCAGCACATACTACCTCAAGGATTAAGACTGTCAGCTATGTGACAGATGCCTGTGCCGCCGGTCTCCTCAAAGGCCCTCTGTTTTTTAGAGGAGTAAAACAGTTGTGGTGTTATATTCAGGAATCCCATTTTCCATGATAAAACAAAATTCTCGGATAAAAATCCAGTTTTTTTTTTTTTTGGCTATTTAAAATGAAAGGTTCCGTAGCCACAACATACATAGGTATCCCTTGAACACAATGTTTTACTGATATACAGTAGAAGCCCAGTTATTCGAGCCTTCATTATCCAGCTCTCTGGCTCCGGGCTAACAGCAGCTGGGACTCCGGTGGTCAGCCCTGAGCAGTTGCGGCACCAAGTCCCCCCGCCCCTCATAAAATAAGGGATAGAAAGCTCTTTGCCAATTCTCCTGATTATCCCAATTTTTGATTATTCGATCTGGCCTCGGTCCCAATTAGAATGAATAAACTGCGTTCCACTGTAAATTTAAAGTGCATTCAAAAATAGACCACAAGAGGGGGAGTTTGTAAGTGACACTGGTACTTTTAGTAAAATGTAGTTAATAGTTATGTTTTTATTTTTTCACAAATGAAAAAGTAAAGATTCTCTGTAAAAACGCAATTTCTGTGTTTTTCTGTGTCAAATGGATTTTTAGGATCCCTGCTAATATTCACTTATCTTTAGGTGCTCAGCAACTGATCTTATTCAAAACTATATTTTAATTTACTTTTATTTTTAAGTCAGGAATGTGTATATCGGAACCTGCTTTGGCCTCATGGTATAAATTAAGGCTACAGCCCTTTGGTTTTAGTGTGTGTGTGTGTGTGTGTGTGTGTGTGTGTGTGTGTGTATACACAATCTAAACTCACACATAGTAAGGTATGTGATTAAAGACTATGCTGCATAGAAGAACAGTGAAAATACAGTTCAAATAATACTTTGACAACTCTGTTTTTATTTTGACGTTCTATGACCGCACTTGTTTGTCTCTCAAGTATTGAAATATTGAAAGATTTCCGTTCAGCTGTAATAGATATTAACAAAACAAGGAACTCTGGTTGTTTGGTTTATTGAGATCTCTCACAGCTGTACCTAAACAGTAGAGAAGCAGGACTGGAAGGGCATCTACTGTTAAAGTAGTTTTAACAATCTTAAAATCTGCCCCTGCTTTCTGGACTGTTTTTGTAAAAAGCACATATACAAGGATTAATCTTGACATAGCATTCAATTTCCTTCAGGGATAACTTGCTGTAATGCATAGAGGGTGCAGCACTCTATCTAAACGAGGGGTTCGCGGACTTCATTGCACCATGACCCCCTTCTGACAACAAAAAATACTACATAACCTCAGGAGGGGGGACTGAAGCCTGACACCACCTGAGCCATGCTGTGGTGCTGCCCCAGGCAGGGGGGCCAAAGCTGACAAAGCCCTGTTCACACTGAAGTTTTTTTTCACACCCCTGAACGACAGATGTTTTACCGACAAAAGTCCAGTGTAGACAAAGCCTGACTACCAGGAATCGGAGGCTACAAACTATTCCACAGGAATAGCAGACCTGGTTGACTGCCTTAAAAGTGTACAAGTGTACGAGTGGGGTAGCTTAATCCTGCTGTACTTGCAATGATTGTACTTCAAGCAATAAGTTTTTTAATCTGGCTCTGTATTAACTGGCAGTAATGCACGTTAACAACTCACTCAGTGAGGCTTAGTGTTACTAATAGGGATTCTTAAGGAAATGTTGGGTGACTTTTAGTCTGTTGTTTGACCAATATTGAAATCCAAACTTTTTGTTGTATAGTCTGTTCCTCTTCCCTCCCTCCCTCCCCCCCCCCCCCAGAATTATCTTGATTGTCATGATTTGGGTACACGAATGCTTCCCTAGAATAAGTAAACATTATTTGGTTCCTTTTATCTGAACAAAAGCTTTACAGAATTATTTTTAAACTAATATTATCTGGAGTTGTGGTGAGCTGCAGGTAGCCTGACATCAAATGGCATTAGAGAGACATTGGGCTCAGAGTGGCCCTCAGAAAGTCAGGACTCCTAATTGAGGTAGTTCTAATACTGCCCGTAACCAGATATTTATTTCACTGTGTATTTTAATTGATGACACACCCATACGTGGTGTGCTGTTTTTGCTTTGGATAAGTCTTTGTTTAATAGACATAATTTTCATAACCCTTTTTATTTCTCCATCACTTCCCTCTTGCCCATTTCTGTACCATTAACCTCCATCAGAGCAGTGGGGAAGCAGACCCTTTATTTCTGCAGCAAACTTAGCTTTAACGGTAGTGAATTTATAAGTGTGATGGTGGTTGTTATTCCTGGGGCTTTCGTATGTGTTGTCAACATTCAGTACCGTAGCCCCTATCAGATTACAAACTCAGCGTAAGAAAAGGGGTGTGTATGTATATACACTCCTTCAGTGTATAACAGCAACACAACATCATTTTTATAGCTAGAGTGAACAGTTGAGAAAAATTTAAGTTTTCCCCAATCAAGAGGTAGTGGACAAGTGATACTGGTATAAGAAGACATGGTCCTTAAAAGTAGATTTGGAAGGCTTAGATTTAAATTAATAAATATTGACAATTTTATGATTTCTCCCCCCCCCCCATTTAAAAAAACCCCCACCCCCCTCCAGCGGATACTTAGTAGTTGGAACTGGAAGAAAGAGAAGTCTAAAAACACATGATATATTTCACTATTTGATGTCAGTTCTGTCTGTCATGTATTTAACTGGAAGTAATGAAATTGTTTTACAGTACAAATCATGTTTTCACAGTGGTATCTAAATTTCATTACGGGAGGTTTTTAAAATTTCTAGCCAGTGCAGAATATTAATTTGATTGAATGCAATCCTTGGAAATAAATACTACCAAGACTACTTAAACTAAATGAAGCACGTAGGCATGAACAGAGTTTGCAGACAGCATGTCACACACAACCAACATTCATGTAAAGGTAATCTAAGTAGTAGCAAACTGACTTTACAAACTTATTACACAAAAATGAATCAGTGATTGATCCCTCTGTAATTAGAAAACTTTATTTTAAGCATACATGGCATGTGAGCAAAGCTAATCTGTTGAAAGACTCAGAATTTATTTTTCTAATAATAAAATATAATTTCATATAATATAAATATTCCCTATTCACAACCTTGCGTGTAGGAAATTTTGGAGTGAGCACTGGGAATTTAAGGTGGGTGTTAATGGAAACTAGAAGCAAGATTACATAAACATCATAATATAATTCATAAAAGAACACTATTGCTTTGTTTTGGATGGTATATTTCACCAATTTGTCATGCCATACTTACTGTAAATGTTGAAGAGTATGTTAGTGCTCAGTATGTTGTCAACTGTAAGTGGATTTAATGAGTTGATTTACGTATTCCCACCCCCAAAAATCTCATTACAAGCATTCATAGTGACTCCTTCCTCAGGAACTCCCCAACATATCGTCACCTGTCTCTCTCCCAGATTGGAAGATATCTGGGGCAGGGGCCATCTTGATGTTTTGTGTCTTGGACACCAGCAAAGTATTCAGCACTGTACAACAAGTTGTTAGAACTCTTGCAGTGTTAAGCAGAAAATAAAACTGTATAAAAATTAAGCATACATTGAGATATGTTGCACTAAAAGTGAACAAGTGTAGATGCAAGAGTACAATTTTACATAGAATATTAATAATATACTGAAATACCAGTGTTGATGTATAATATAAAGTACACCTCTACCCCGATATAACGTGACCCGATATAACACGAATTCGGATATAACGTGGTAAAGCAGCGCTCCGGGTGGGCTGGGCTGCGCGCTCCGGCGGATCAAAGCAAGTTCGATATAATGCGGTAAGATTTTTTTTTTTTTTTTGGCTCCCGAGGACAGCGTTCTATTAGGGTAGAGGTGTCTTTGGCACATTGAGTGACATTTGAGTTATTTTTTTTCTGAACAATAGAACAGTTTCAAGTGTACGTAGTCTCTTGGTCTATCCAAAGCCGTGATCAAGTGTCTTGATGTTTTTGGTCTTTTGGCCTCGAGATGAAAACCTTGTCTTTGTTTCTGGGACCTTGAAGTGAAAAAATTCTTTAAGTATCTCTCAACTTTCAAACACTTTTAACTAAATACTCTGATGCGCGAACAGGACTCTTAGATGCCCACCTGACTTTTGTTTTTCCTAGCTTCAATCGAAGTTAATTTTTGCTGAGGAATGTGCAAGTCATGTTGGGGAAGCATATTACATGTTAAAATGTAAAAGATTTGTGGTGGTGAGCATCAGCTTAATGGCAGAGCTTTACTACCTTTCTGTTTTTAAAAATAAAATAAAATAAGACAATATCATCATTTTGAGAAAAAATATGCATTTATACTGTGTTTTGTCTTTCCCACAGAGTAAAGCCATCCCCATCTGAAGGAGCCAAGTCCAATCCATCCAAGAGACACAGAGACAGATTGAATGCAGAGTTAGATCGCTTGGCTAGCCTCTTGCCTTTCCCACAAGATGTTATCGCCAAACTGGATAAACTGTCTGTGCTTAGGCTTAGCGTGAGTTACCTGAGAGCCAAAAGCTTCTTTGATGGTAAGAGATTAGGATTAAATTTTTCTTGGACTGCTTTTAAAATATTGTTTGGTGCTGTATGTTACTTTCACCTGTTTTAGTATTTAAAATTGTTGAATGTATCTATACTTTAATGACATGTCAAGTTGTATAGTGAGGTAACTGTACAAAATCAGTTGTCCAGTTTCTTGAAAACCAGATGTATCTATTTACATTTCACTTAACTCGTCATCTTGCATTTGGAAGCAATATTGCCTTGAATGAGTCTTCCAGACCTTTTCCTCAAACTTGCAAAGGTTTTGAGGAGATGAGATAAAACTATTGAACTTTTTCAGATGGATTTCCCATCAGTTGGATGTTTTCCTTGATGCTGCAAAGATAATTTTGTTATGAATAAAATGAATGAACACCTGCAACCCCATCACATAATTGGTTTATCATCTAACTTGCTTGAGGAAGCTAATTTCTGAAACTAATGGAGGCAAATTCTCTCCTGTGCTCAAGCTGTGCTTGGCAAAGGAAAATGGAGGCGGGGAGGGAAACATAAGGAACCAGTTAAGGTTCCCTAGTTCTGTGGGCTGGTCTGCATTGACCCTGGTTCTGGTTTGAGTTATAGCATTCTTGGAGCTATTCTGTGTTGGGCCAACAACATACGATAACCCCCACACCAGCTGAGAATTGGTGGAACGAAGCTCTGTGCCACCCTTTCATTCCCTGGCCTGCCCCCTTGGCTGAAATGGAGTGGTTGGCTTAACGCCAGCTGAGAGCTTTCCCCTACTGTGGAAATTCTTATCTGACCAGTTGTGGCCAGAATCTGGCTCTCTTATGACAGTGCAAAAGAACGATGCCCACAAAAAAAATAGTTGATTATTATATCATTTGCTGTGATAGTATTGAAGTTCTAATTGCATGTATAATTAAAGTTTATCATCCATATTAGTATAGGAATTGAACTTAAAATGACGCTAATCTTTTAGTTGAAAGCCTTTTCAGCAAAATTGTGTGACATCATTTTAACCTCCTCTGTCTTTAACACCACACTACAAGTGTAATGTGGTCTGATCTGATTGCTCGCTACCTTTGATAATCATGCTACTGAAGTCTATCTTTCAGATAGTTTTGCCTTTTTCTTTTCTCCAAAGTACTTCCTCTAGGTCAGTGGTTCCCAAACACTTTCTCTGCATAACCTCATTTTCAGTTGTATTCTTTTCTGTAACCCCTTTTCAGTTGTATTATTTTCTGTAACCCCAGACAGCATTGACACCATTTTCAAATGGCATCCTCCATGCAGCAAGACCTTGCATGCGCTGTACACCTAATATCACACTGCATAAAGGGTGCCATTTTGCTTTACAAAATGGTGTCTTCCTCACAGCATTACCTTGTACACGCAGTGTGTGCGAGATCACACTGCATGGAGGGTTCCATTTTGTTGAGCAAAATAGCATCCTCCATGTGGCATGACCTTGCACGTATTTTGTAAAATGCTGTTCTCCACACACTTGTAATTGCTGCCACCCTATCTGCTAAGGGAGCAACCTCACTTGGGGTCGTGACACACAGTTTGGGAACCACTGCTCTAGGTTGCCTTGACTGGTTGTTAGCAGTCAGCAGTCCCGCATATAGTGTGTGTATTTTATTATTGATAACTAATTTTGCAAAGTGTCTTTTTAAAAAAGTTGAGCTTTTTTGTCTTTGAGTAAACAGTCGATGCAGTGTTTTTTGTGGTAAATCAGGATAGTACAGCATGTGACATTTGTTCAACACTACAGCTTGTCAAAAAGTTTGGTGGAACAATTTCTCATCATATCACAGGGTGGCTGGCCCCTTTAAGGGGAAATAGTGCCTCAACCCATCTGTGTTAAGATTAGTTCAGCTTTCCAGGTAGGCACGAATGAGGTCATGCAGTTAACTCAGGTGAGGGCTGGGGAAATGGAGGAGGAACAGACAGACTCCAGAAGGAGTCGTTGTGGAAGGGAGCTCAAGTGGAAGCTGGTAGCACTCCAGCTAGGAGGCCCAAGCACAACAGAAGCCTGCAAAGCTGTAGCTGGCTTGAGGAAGCAGCTGCAGGTGTGTGCTGCAGGGAATGAGACTGACTCTAGTGGAGAGTAAAGGAAGTTGGATTGGGTCCTGGAAGACCAAACTCCTGACTCAGAAGAAGACACATTGAACTGAGAGACAGACTGAATTTGAACCCAGCACTGTGAAGAAGGGCTGGGGACTCCTGATTCAAGGAGAGGGACACTGAACTGGGGTGAGGGCCTAGAGGGCCACTGTTTTAGGACTAAATAAATTAGACCCCTAGAAGGAGAGTGTGTTTATTACCTTTGGACTGTGATCGTGAGTTGTTATTGAGGAGCCCTGTGAGAGAAGGGAAACTGAGACATTATAACAACGAGGAGTCCGTTGGCATCTTAAAGACTAACAAATTTATTTGGGCTTAAGCTTTTGTGGGTAAAAAACCCACTTCTTCAGACCATGCATCTGAAGAAGTGGGTTTTTTACCCATGAAAGCTTATGCCCAAATAAATTTGTTAGTCTTTAAGGTGCCACCAGACTTCTTGTTAGTTTGTATCCACAAAAACAACATGGCTACCTCTCTGATACTTGAGGCATTATGTCATCCTTGGCCATGAGAGTGTGATTGGGGGCAGCCGGCCTGTGACATATCAGAAAATGCTGTTTAGATGAAATCAAGATCTCATAGGACATACCAATTTTCATTGAAATTTTACAGCAGTTTTTTTGAAATACTTCATTTTGATAAGATAGAAATGCTTTGTTTTGACTTTTGTTATAATTTATAATATAAAAGTTGAAACAAAACACTTCAGCCTCATCAAAACAACAAAATGTTTCTGAATATTTTGTTTCACCCAAAATTCCAGGATTTTGACTTTGTCCTGACTTAGGCCAAAACCAGATTTCAGAATTTCCCATTACAGTTTTTGCAGTTTTCAGCCTGCTCAAGAACATTATGTGGTCTTTCAAGGTCCAGAAATTGCCCAGGGTTTTTATGAATCCTGCACAGACTTATGGGTCTTAATCCAAGTTCACACTGTATAGTAATATGCCAAAAGCCTCATATTCAGCCCCCTACTTTTGTCTCATATATGTTGTTTGTGTCTGACTAGCTTGGATGTAGAGGTAGTTTCCATCCATTTAAAGTGATTAACTGGAAATAGTTTTCTTGACACCAAAAGAGCCTGAATGCATTTAAAGTGATTAATTGGAAATAGTTTTCTTGGCACCAAAAAAAGCCTGCATGCACTTTTGAATGTAACATATCTATAAGTAGATCCAGATTTGTAGCAGGGTTGTATAGCACTGAACAGAAAATCCTATCTTTTTGGTTGAAAGCCATTTCGCACAACAATATATATTCAGCACATTGTACTAAGAGATGAACAGTTGCAGCTATATGCTTTGTATTTAATCTTGTTGCATAGTAGTGAGTTCTTTAGCAGAGTTCTGATTAATTTGCCTGTCTGTAGTGAATATGAATTGTTTATTTTCAAGCTACAAGAAATATGTGCATGTACTGCAAGTTACAGCAGTAACTTTGAATTAGTGTGTTCATATTCTGAACTAGAATTATCTGAGACTTAAAAAATTTGTGCACGTTGTACAACAATAAGGTGTCTTGAAGTCTTGAAAAAAATGATAATGGGAGATAAGTTTGAAAAGAGGAGTCATTTTTGGATATAAATTGGATTTATTAAGAACAAATTTAAGGATATCTGACTATACTATAAGGAAGGTAACATTGAAAAATGGTACCAGGATTTCATGAAAGATAACTCCTATTATTTCTTATGCTGGTGACTTACTGTTGCAAACATTTATTTTTATCTTATCCCCTCTTTTTGCTCACCTTAGCTTAACGTATGGTTTATCACTGAATATCTTGCGGCTTCCCAATAAAGGAATAGAGTTCACACATTCAGGATTTTAAAGCTTTAAAAGGCTAGTGTGGCTGCTATTTGGTGTATTTGATGTGTTTTTTTTTTTTTTTTAAGTTTTCAAACTCCTTTCTCCTTTCATGTATTGTTAGACTTTAGGTAAACTCCTCTGGCTCAACTAGTTGGGTATTTAACTCATTGTCCTAATTGAGGAGAATGGAGCGGGCGGGGGGGGGGGGGGGGGGGGAGGAGTGTCACCTGAACAGTGTCTGATCTAATTTCTACTGAAGTGTGTAAATCTCTGCTCATTTGGAATGTTCATGACTATCTCTGGTGACGAAAACAAGTTGAAATTTTATTTAAATTTCTCCTTGTTAGAGAAGACTATATAGATATGTACATGGCTAATAAAGCATTGTCTTTAATCAATCTGAGTAATAAACACTTTTTTTTTTTTTTTTAGAGTCCTACAACAGGGCAATTAGTGTTACTTTTATAACTGAAGGGCTTTGTGATATGTGAAATGGAGTGTAGGGTGTCTTGTACGTTTTGACAGAAGATTAATTATGCGTACATTTAAAATTGTGTGTGTGTGTGGTGTGTGTGTGTGTGGTGTGTGTGTGTGTGTGTGTGTGTATGTATATGTATGTATGTGTGTGTATATATATATATATATATGTATGTATGTATGTATGTGTGTGTGTGTGTATATATATATATATATATACACACATACATACATATACATACACACACACACACACAATATATATATATATATATATATTATATATATATATAATTTATTTATTTATTAAAAAACAATTTCTTAAATTACAGGATAAAAAAAAATCATTTAAATTTTCATCCTGTTGTGCTTGGCAGTCTGTAATTTCAGCAACTAAGTGAAGAGCAAAGAAATTCTGACATTCTAGTCTTCAACACAGTTGTTTGTAAATATGTAGCACCCATTTATGCTATAGTTTAAACTCTGTTAGATGTGAAAAGAGAAGCATGACCTGTGTTAAAAATATTGCTCATCTTTCGTGGTGGTTCATCTTACATTGTGACTAGTGTCTTCATTTATTGCTTCAGATGGAATTGTGAGCATAGGGCTTTTTGTACCATTTTTGTTAACTCACTACCCTACTGACTGAATGTATCTTTAAGACATTCTAAGAGCATTGTGTGGTTGGTAACTCAGAATCTGTCTCAAAGTATTTAAAGATTTACATCTATAGTGTTACTAATAAAAGTGAAGAGTACAAATAAATCTAAATGTCTAAGATTCAGACAGATGCAATATTAGGAGTAGGGAATAACCCTAATCTTTTCACTGTTTAAAAGACGTTGTGTATTAATTATAGAAGTTGCAACAGAGTTTGATCCACCAAAGGAAAAGGTCTGGATTTCTGTACCACGTGAGTTTTTCTGACATAAAGTGCAGTTTAAAACAATGGTGCCCTTTATAGTGTCTCATATAGAATATGAAGAAGAACCATACTTTGTACAGTGAGCTGAAATACTCTGTATATAAAAGAAACCTGTTAAATGAAAAAGTTAGCATTGTGATTGTCATGTTATTAACACAGCATGCTGAAGGGAAGGGAAACGTTAAATGAATAACAGGATGCAAATGGGGGTGTATGTGAATTCCTGCGGAAAGTAAAATATAAACGTGTAATCATATGATCTTGCTTGAAAGGAAACCCAAGTTTTTGCTGTAACAATAGATATTTTTTTTAAGAAAACACTTGCATTTTTCCAAGTTTAAATAATCCAGAGTGGATGTCTGTTTTCTGAAGGCGGAAGTCTGTGGAAGACAGAACTATTTTTATACTTTTAAAAAAGTCATTTTAAGTTGAAATAAAGTGTATTTTAATAGATCTTCTTATTGAACTTTTAGACTCTCAAAGCCATGGTTGAAGAAAGAGTGAGCGCAAGAAGCTTTTAATGTACTTGTTTGCTCCTCAGATATTAAGGAGATGCAGTAGTGCTTCCATAATTAAAGTTGTAGGAGTCATTTCAATAGTCCTGAAATTAAGAAACCATTGAACTCAGCAGATTTACATAAAAAGGTACTCTATTACAGAACTAATTGAGAAGATGGACTTAATTTCTACAGTATTATAATTAGAGGGTTGTCTCCTGTGCCTGCCTCAGTGATGATGATTATATTTCATCTAAACAAGTGACACTGCAGGTTTGTAAATAATACAATTAAGTCTGATGATATTCAGCAGTTGGTCATATTCATGTAATGAGCTGCCATCAATCTGAATGGAGTACAAGTAACCCACTAATCATAACCAAAAATATCCAAAGGCAATTGTTGACTGCATTATCTATAATTAAATTCATTTTTCCTCCACAATTATAAGGGTGAGACAGTTGCATAACTTGGAACAAGCTGCCTATGTTGCCAGCATAATACAAAAGAACTGTGCTATTGGTTGAATTGTAATTTTAGATATGTATGTCAAAAGATCTTAGAAACATTTAGCATGTTGCTTATATGACTGGTGTCTATTATTTCATTTTCCTATAAATTCCTGTGGTTTTTAATAAGCACTCTTCTTTTTGTTGCTATTTGGACAGTATTCTGCTGTCATTGAAGAAAGTTTCTATTCAAAATTAGTGTCTTATGTCATATGCAAGTGACTTTGGCAAGCCCAGCACAACGTAAAGTAATTACTTTAAGGGTTTTTTCATTAAAGTTGCACTTCCTAATTTTACTCTGAAATGTAACACATTCTTTGGTGTAGTATGACTTCATTGCGCCTCTTGTCAGCACATAAATAATTTTTTGTTGTTGTAGTTTACCGTTTGTACTGTGGTAGGCACCATACAAATATAAAAACAGTAAGTACCTGCTCTGAAGGGCTTGCAGTCTAAGATGAGCCAATAGATGTGTACAACAGATGGGAAGCACAAGGTAACAATGAAACTATTCAGAGCATTGTGATGAGCAGTGATCTCACCACATTAGCTGCTTAACTGGTAGATGTAACTCTTTTGTCAAGTGTTAGACTGCATAAAGGGCTGATTTCAATATGATGTCCAGGATTACTGCTGGGGTCCTTTTGAAAATATATAAAACAATTGGTTCAGGTCTCCTTTCCCACACATTCATAGGGTTTGATCCATTAGATCTTGTCTGACCTCTTGTATATCACAGACCATTACATTTTACAGTTATCCCTGTATTGAGCTTAATAACTTGTGCTTGATTAAAGCATAACTTGTACTTGGCTAAAGCATATCTTCCAGAAGGACATCCAGTCTTGATTTGGAGACATCAAGAGATTAGAGAATCCACCACTTCCCTTGGTAGTTTGTTATAGTGGCTGATCACTTTTACGGTTTTAAAAATGTGTGCCTGATTTCTAATTTGAATGTATTTGGTTTCAGCTTCTAGCCATTTTGTAACCAGTATTATCTCATGTAAAGATACTTGCAGACTGTAATCAAGCCACCACTCAATCATCTTTTTGACAAACGATTGAGCTTGTTAAATCTGTCTCTAAACCGTTTTCTCTAGCCCTCAAATAATTTTTGTGGATCTTTTCTGTACCCTCTCCAATTTTTCAACATCCTTTTTACAATGTGGACACTAGAACTGGGTGCAGTGTTCCAGTATTGGTTTCACCAATGCCATATACAGAGGTAAAGTCATCTTGCTGACTACTCCAGTGTTTATACATCAAGGATTTCAGTAGTCCTTTTTGCCACAGCATGGCATTAGGAGCTCATATTAAGTTGCTTGTTTACTATAACCTCTAGGTCCTCTTCAGAGTCGCTGCATTCCAGGATACAATTCTGAAGTCTGGAGGCTTGGCTTGCATTCCTTGTTCCTAGCTGGATAACTTGGCATTTTTCTGTACTAAAACACATTTTGTATGAATGGGCCCAGGTTATGAAATGATCATATTGCTCAGTATGACTGCCCTGCCCTCATCATTATTTACCTCTCCACCAATCTTTGTGTCGTTGGCAAATTTTATCAACAATGTTTTTATATTTACTTCCAGATCATTGATGAAAATGTTGAATAGTATCAGGCTTGGTACCAATCTCTGCAGAACCCCACTAGATATGCCCCCATTTGATGATTTCCCACACTTCTGCACTTCAGGTTCAGGAAATCAAACGCTAAAACTTTGCCCACCTTTAATAGTGTATCATTTACGCTCTTACAAGCACACAGAAAAGTCTTTGGGAACCTGAAATACAACTACTTGTATTTGGGCTAAAATATTTGAATTTTAAAATGAAATTAAGCAACACCACAACACTTCTGAGCGAGAGGAGTTCCTCCAATTCCATTTGTTATTCATTATTAAGGCTATGTTTTTATCATGGAGATTGCGGAAGTCACGGAATCCATGACTTCCAGAGACCTCCATGACTTCAGCCCATGGCAGTGCGGAGCTGCGAGGTGCCCTGAAGCTTCCAACCGGGGCCCGCAGCTGCCCAGCCACTGGGGCCATGGGTGCTGGAGCCTTCTCCCTCCTCATTTCGTCAGGGATATTTTTAGTAAAAGTCACGGACAGGTCCCGGACTTCTGTGAATTTTTCTTTATTGCCATGACATGTCCATGACTTTTACTAAAAATATCCCTGACAAAATCTTAGCCTTATGTATTAGCTATTTGTTAAGGCACTTATTCAAAGCACAGCCCTCACAAACCTAAACCACATTCTCAAATATAGTTTAACTTGATAGTAGTCAAAGGGGTGCAATATGGACAGTCTCTCCCTCTGGTCCACCTCTACCAAGTACAGCCTAGCCTACTGGTCAGATTTTCTCTAGCCTACAGCAATCAGCTGCTATCCTCTGCCCTGTCCAGTCTGCAGCTGCCATTTCACCAGGTTGGCTCCAATCCAGACAGCTTTTAATACGGTGCTGGAGTGGGATAGAGCCTCTCTCACCAGAGCAAAAGTCTCCAGAAAAAGTCTCTCCTCTAACCGTATTGTGCCTGACTTCCAGATCAGGGTAGTCATTTTCCTCATTGAATAATGTTCATGAATTCCTACATTCATTATATCATGCCACATATATGCAGTTACATAACACTTTTAATACTATTTAAAAGAATGAAACACAAATTCCAAAATAAAAAAACTTAGTGCTTCATAAACTTCTTATGTAAATTAGACCTGGAAGTAGGTAAGTAGCCCCTCGATTTCCTCTCTTTTTTAACCTAGAGGGGAGCCAGAGAGCCTAATGAGCAAACTAAGCTGGTAGTGGGTTTTTTGCTTCTCACCATAGAGGAAGCCCCAAGAGCTGTTCCTAGCAAGCACCTAGTCCTGGGGCTTACATTAGCATCTGTTCATCTTCCTTTCTTAGCCACAGCTTTGGATTTTATTTGTAATTCTGGAAATGTTTTAAAAATAAACACTTCGTTTACAGACACTATTCAGGTTTTTAGGCCTAAATTCCCATGACCGTGTTCCCCTTTTTGAAAGTTAATTTCCTGGGTCCATTGATTCAATTTAAAGTTACATCCTAAATTCAAGTTGATTTGTTTCTTATTATGAGTCTAACATTTTACTGCCTCTGACATCAGCACTAGCATATGCTGCTGCCCTCTTAAATCCAACATTGTAAAAACTAGACCTTTCCATTCTTTCCACAATACTCCTTTCATTATTGGTGACAAATTAAGTATTCTCCCTTTCACCCAAGCTTACAACCTGTTTTCTTTCCTACTCTCTTTCCTCCCTCAAACATCCAGCCTCTCTCCAGCTCCATTGCTTCTTCCAAAGTATCGCCTCTTCAGGCACAAACAGCCTTGTCTATTTCTAAGTCATCTTCTGCATCAACTACTGCAGTCCCCTTTCTTGCACCTCACTTCTCATCTCGCCTCAATCCAGTATTCCAAATTCCATGGCATTGATGATTATAGTAGCACCTAAAAAACACAACTAGGTTAGCCCCCCCCCTTGTGCTTGTTGGTCAAACCATAATTGACCGCCCCTGCTCTAAAGAGACGTATAATCTAAAATGTCATGGTACATAAAGATCTTTGTTGAAATCCTGGTCTTATTGAAGTCCATGCCAAAACTCCTCATTGACTTTGGGACAGGATATCACCCCTTGAACTTTTTCTTTGAATACTGTTTTAAAAATAATTCCTTGTAATTCTAAAGATCAGTCTTTGCAGGGGGTGGGGAGAGAAGGCAGGAAAAACACTTAATAGTGTTAAAAATGCAAGTATCTTACGTAATTTTAAAGATATAATAAGCAGTTAAGGCTGAAACACCTTTTCATGCTTTGTGTTTCTGTTATGACTCAGCATTTTCCTGTTACATATACTTGTTAACAGAAATATCAGCGTTTTCCTGTTTGATTTTTATCTAGTCTCTGATAAGGAAATAAGATTTGCTTGTATGGTTAAGCTCTGTACATGTTTATAATTCTGGCCATTTATAACATAATCTGTTTCATAGGGAGAAAGAACTTCAACCATTAAAATTACTGAGTAAATATTTTAATGAAGCTGTTACTGGTTAAAAAGTGGTTGCTTTGTGAATAATTTTAAAAGTTTAGAGCAATCCCAGACAAGTACTTCATTAAAATAGAGTTAATTAAGATGATCAAAGACATTAATAAACACTTTTAAATCAGTTTATAGTATAGATTTTAGAAGTATTAGTTTAGCTAATGGGTTAGTTCATAACATGTATCTTATCCGCAAACCTCAAGGGAAAAGATTTCAGCTATCCAGGACGTCTAAAATAGTAGAAAAAAAATATTAAAAAGTGCTCTTCCAGTATTTCTAGACTAAATTTTGTGTTGATTAGCCTTGATTCATTTGTTTCCTACTGCAGAGATTATAAAAGGAAGTCTTCCATCCTTGTGAGATAATGGATTGGATGTCAGAATAGCTACAACTTTTTTCTCAAGACATTCTGTTCAAAACAAAATTTACCATTAAGCCTGAAATGAGATGAAGTACAGTAACTCCTCACTTAAAGTCATCCTGGTTAATGTCGTTTTGTTGCTGATCAATTAGGGAACATGCTCATTTAAAGTTGTGCAGTGCTCCCTTGTAATGTTGTTTGGCAGCCGCCTGCTTTGTCCACTGCTTGCAGGAAGAGCAGCCCGTTGCAGCTAGCTGGAGGGGGCTTGGAACCAGGGTGGACCGGCAGCCCCCCATCAGCTCCCCACTCTCCTAAATTCCCTGTGCAGCAGCCAGTAGCAGGCTACCAGTTGCTGGCAGTTCAGCATCCCTCCCCCCACTGCCATGTGCTGTTCCTGCCCTCTGCCTTGGAGCTGCTCCTGGGAGCCTCCTGCTTGCTGTGCAGGGGAGTGGGGGAGCTAATGTCAGGGTGTCCCCCTCCCCCCTACTCCTGCCCCCCGCTTACCTCTTCTCCATGTAGAGCAGGGTGGGGACAGGATAGGGCTCAGGATGGAGAGAGCTTGCTGCTGTCTCAACTTCCTGATCTGCTTCATTGTCGAACACTAGCAGCAATTTACATTTTCCTTTCTACAAATGGAAGCATGTGGAAATTCACCTGCCAAAAATTCTGTAATGTTTCTCAATTACTACTTAATGGAAAGAGAAGCCCAAATTTAAGACATTGTTTCTATAGTTGTTAGGCATATTTAATAGATCAAATCCATCATTTTTTTTTCTGTCAAGACGTATGTCAGACCTTTATATTTAAGGGCTGTGTATTGAAACTATCTGAAGTTTTTTAAAAAGATGCTGAAAATAACAATTACCAAGTGATTTGGGAGAAAACTTCTCTGCTGATGGAAAACTAGAGACCTAGAGTGGAGGATACTGTTAGTGACATGCTAAAGTAGACTTCATGTCTGGCAAGGTACTTAGAACCATTGGAGGATGTGGTTTAACACCCCCCCCCCAACAAATTCTTTTTAGTGTCTGAAACACATATTAAATTAAGTAATATAGTCTTAACATATGTAACATAGTCTTAATATAGTCTGATGTTAACAGTTAAAATCTTAGACCTATTAACTCAGGCTGATATTGTCGTCCCGCAAGCTAATCAAGGTCAAGATAGATCATTACTTGAAAGGGAGGCACCTCAGGAAAATCTATGGTGCTTCAGAAAACAGCTTGGGTGAATCAGCTGGTGACCTTTCTTTTTGAGGTATTAGTGGGACAGACCTCAGTGCCTCCAATTTTAAAATAGTATGCAATGGCTCTAAATTTAAAGCCCAAGAAAGAGTCCACAAAATTGAATTTGCTGTGCAACTGCATGTTTTTCATAAGCACCTTTCTGTTTTTAAAAGAAGGTAAAAAAATGAAATGCAAACCTGTATTATTTCAGTGTTACATGCATAAAAATCAAGAATTTCTTAATCTGTGATTCCATCATCAAATTGCTCAGCCTCGTGTATAAAAATAGACTAAAAATAAAATTACTTAAATTAATTGATACCAATTTTGTCAATGGTCATGCTTCTAAATATTTTTTGTTCATATACAGTAGAATCTCAGAGTTAGACACCTTGGGAATGGATGTTGTCTGTAACTCTGAAATGTCCGTAACTCCGAAGAAGATATTACGGACTTCAGCCACTGGAGGGTTGGGGAGATTTGGGGCTGCAGTCACCAGGAGGAGGGGGGTGTCAGGGCTTCTGACCCTCAGGAGCACCAGCGGCTCAGGGCTTTAAATCTGGGGAGAGAGCTGAGGCTTGGGGCTTCTGCACCATGGCTCTGTTCCTGGCTTCTGCCCCGCAGGGGGCACTGTGGCTCAGGGCTTCAGCTTGGGTTCCCCACAGCTCCGCTCCCAGTTTCAGTGGTGGGGGGAGGAGGGTGCCGAGGCTCAGGGCTTTAGTTCGCTGGGGCTAAAACCAGTGCTCCCCTCATAGCTAAAGCCCCAAGTCTCAGCACCCCTGTGGGGCTGAAGCCGGGAACAGAGCCACAGGGCTGAAGCCCCGAGCCCCAGCACCCCCCATGAGACTGAAACCGGGAGCAGAGCCGTGGGACTGAAACCCTGAGCCCCAGCGCTCCCTCCAGATCTGAAGCCCTGAGCCCTGGTGCTCCCAAGTGTCAGAAGCCCTGACTTCCCACACCCTGCAGCTGCAGCCCTAGCCCTCCACCCCCTTGGCTAAAGCCCCAAGGTAGTAAAGTATTTGCTGCTTTTATGTGTGTATCTCCACTGCTGCCTGATTACTTCTGGTTCCAGAGGATTTCTGGTTGACCAGTAAGTCTGGAACACTGGTGTTCGTATCTTTGAGGTTCTTCTGTAGTACACGTTTCTAAAACACAAATACTATAAATGACCTTCATTTCAAAGGTGGGCATTTTGTAGACTGTGGTGACTCCACTGTGTAGGTAGGTGTTCAGCACTTCTGAAAATCAGGCCAGTAATAATTACATGTTGAGCTTCTGTAGCACCTTCAATTCAAGGATTTTCAACAAGTTTTACAACAGCCAATGGCTTATTTCTCACAAAACCTTTGTATGGTACAGCAAATATCTTTATTTTACTGGCAAGGAAACTGAGTCACAGAAAGGTAAAATGATTTATTTGTTCAAAGTAATACATGGTATATTGTAATACACACCCTCATCCAGTAATGATTTTATATTGCAGCAGCATATAGAGATCCTAATTTCTTTCCCTTCATGGAAAGCTTAAAAAAAATAATAAAAAAAAAAAGGCTCAAAGGAATTGAGTAGTTCTGCCTGCCCTAAGGTCTACTCTTATTTGTACATTTTATTGAAGTTTTGTAATAGATTTGAAAAAAATCTAGTGACTACAAACTTGATCAGATACCAGATCTAATAATAAACTAATATTACATTTAGCAGTACTACATACTCTCAATGATTAAAAAATGAACACTACTATGTTACCAAATGGTATCCAAAATATTAGTTTCCTATTTTAATTACAAGAACAGTGTAGTATTTTAAATACCATGTTGTGATAAATGTTCTCCTTTTAATGGAGACTGTTCTTTAAATAAGCATTAATTGTAGAGTTCAATAGTTATTAATACTACCTACATAAAAAAACCCACAGATAAGTGTCCATAGTGTTCATTTTAAATGAAAGTCTCCTCTGTGTGCAAGAGTTATGCACCAGTCAAGTTCAGTGTAAGCCATATAGCAAGGACTTCAGTTGTATATGGTCCTTGTCGTCCACAGCACATAAGTGAATTTCATCTGTTATACATTTAAAAAAAAATATTTAAAATACTTATCTGCTATGACAATTTTTGACTCAAGATTTGCATCCTTCTAGGAATGAGTCAAAAGAGAGTATTCTGCAGACAATGAACATATTTACAACACCTGCTGTAGCTTCAGGTTTGTATCAAGCCCTTGGAATCTTCAGAATACTTGCATAAATAAAGCTTGCAAAATCCCCAAATACACTCCATGGGGGGGGGAGTCAAAAGTTAACTCTCTTCAGTCATGTCTTGTCACTGGTTTTACGTGACTGAGGAATTTTAGCTGCTGCATTTTTTCTCTTTGTAAAAATAAGGTTCTAGTTACTGGTGATATAAAGAAAGTGATGCAGTTCCTCTACCATTTATTATAATATTGGTGCAGCATGTTATTAAAACTCCTGTATGCATTACTCTATAAACCAGGGGTAGGCAACCTATGGCACGCGTGCCCAAGGCGGCACACGAGCTGATTTTCAGTGGCACTCACACTGCCCGGGTCATGGCCACCAGTCCGGGGGGCTCTGGATTTTAATGTAATTTTAAATGAAGCTTCTTAAACATTTTAAAAACCTTATTTTCTTTACATACAACAATAGTTTAATTATATATTATAGACTTATAGAAAGAGACCTTCTAAAAACTTTAAAATGTATTACTGGTACGCAAAGCCTTAAATTAGAGTGAATAAATGACTTCCGAAAGGTTGCCGACCCCTGCTATAAACCATCAATGACCGTTGCAGTTATTTGTGGTATAAATTATAAATCAGGAGGGGAGCTATGAGATTCTAATTGGATAGAACTGCCCTTTACCTTACAGACCTTACTCAGTGTTTTTTAGAATAGAGGAAAAGAAATGGTATCTCATATCGTGCACTATAATTATTATAAATCACTTATCACCATAAATTTGTGTTATACAAACATATAGTAGGAAACGTTTCCTCTTGAGAGTGAAACTATGGCACAAAATGGCAAACTAGTTGATGAATACTCATCTACAACCTAGTGGTGCAAAATTCAATTATAATTGTGGCATGGCTCAAATAATCTCAGAACTGGAGATATGGTCATAACAATTCTTTTCAGTTCTGGTGGCAGAAACAGATTCTCAGGTCTGTAACCATGTGGATACCCAAGTCTGGTATTCTTGGTGATTCTTCTCCATCTTAGCAGATCCAGACAGTCTAGGAACCTTCCATCAAACTCACAATAAATCCAGTGCCTGATTGAAATGTCTATTTCTTAGGCTAAAAATCTGACTCTGTTGTATGTAGGTAGTTGTACACTTGTTTTTGTGTAGCTTTTTACTGAAATATATCTTACAAATGTATTTAATCTAACATGTATTTTTGTGGTTTAACTAAAAGCAAAACTTTGAAGTGCCTTTAACTCACTCTTTCATCCAGAAAAGATTGGATGTCTGCTTTGCAGGTGCCTAACATCTTTTTCTTGTAGTAAGATTTAAGTGGAGTTTCAGTTCATATTAAGCTATTATGTTGCATTACCGTTGAAGTTCCTATATCAGTGATATAGAAAGAAACACTCATTTAGGAAAAGATTGTGGCTGATTGGACTTCTGAGCACTGTGCTAGACAAGTGGTTTCCTTCTCAGACACTCACCTTTTGCTTTGTTAAATGAAAATGTAGATAACAGAAAAATCTCATAGGAGGGTTTTTTTTTTTTGTTTGTTTTTTGGAGACATTGAATTGGCTTGAGGAGCAAAACAAGGACGTCAAGTCTAATGCTTTGTCTAAAATTTGCAGTTTTTAGCGACATGGCTGTGCTGTTACAGCAGTGCCACAAAAAGGTGAGCAGTGTCACCGCTGTTTGTCGGCTCTTCTGCTGACAAAAACCTTCCACCCCCAGCAAGCGGCAGTAGCTTTGCCGGCAAAGCGCTGTTCACACTGGCGCTTTTTGTCTACAAAACGTTTGTCTTTTGTGGTGTGTGTGTTTTTTTAACACCTCTGACACTTTAACACTTTTGTCGTTCAGTTGCTAGTGTAGACAAAGCCTAAGTGTGGTTGATAAGATGGTATAAAGAAAAAAGGGGGGTTAAGTTTATTAGGCAGTGGGGAAAGATTGGGGAAGAAGGAGCCTACTCAGCCTCCATCAAAATAGAATCAGACTGCTGGCACAAAAAACAAATATGTTTTGGGGGAGTGTTTAAACTAAGAGCTGGGAGACATCCACAGCAGCTGAGAAGTACACAAGTTAGTTTTATTACTGACAACAGACTTAGAGCTGGCGGGGAGTTTTTCATTGAAATGGTTTGTCAGAAAATGCTGATTCATCAAAACAAACTCTTCGGGAATGTACCAATTTTGACCAAAAAAACAAACAAACCAACAAAAACAAAAAAATCTTCTGTTGGGAAGGGTTTCTCAAGTAAGTATAGGATGAATTTTCTGATCAAAATGATAGATACAGATTCACTCCCTGCCACAGTTAACAGCTTGGTGGCTAAGGCATTCACCTGAGTTGCGGGAAACCCAGATTCAAGTCCCAGGTCTGAATCAGGCAGAGCAGAAATTGAATCTGGGTCTCCCAACTCCAGGTGCATGCTTAGATAGCAGTCTATTAGCTATTCTCAGGACAGGTGTTGCCTCTCTTATTTTGACCAGATATTCTAGGCTGGACATGAAAAAACATTTCCTGACTAAAAGTTTATCAAAACAAAACTGGTACAGTCTAGTGAAAAAGTTATATCAAAGAAAAATCATTTACTTGAAAAATTCCCAATCATTTTTGATTAGATGGAGGTGTTTGGGCGGGGTGAGGAGGAGGTGAGACTGGTATCTATGCCTATTGTGTTTTCTCACAATTCCCATCATAAGCCCCTTTTTAAAGGGTTTTTGCTCCTTTCTCTGAAACTTCTGGTGCTTGCCATTGTTGGAGGGAGGACTGAACTAGATGGACCTCTGCGTGATCTTGGTGCATTGCCCTAGTCTTCACGTCTCAGGCTGAAAATGAAAACGTTTCTTGCCTTTAATTTTCCTCTTGAGCATATGACATCTTAAAAAGGAATCCAACTCTGCTAATCTTGCCCCACAACACTACAAAGAAGATAATTTATTACTGGGAAAGGGGCCTCATCATTTGATCTAGGATTATAAATGAACATGGGGAGGAAAGAAAGTGTGCAAGGGAGAGGAGTGGAACTTTATAGATAATAAATTAGCAGATTTTTTTCAAGAATTGTAGGTTACTTAGTTGACCCACATTTATTCACAAACAACTTAACCTTTCCTCTGATCTGTTCCTCTAAGGCAGTGGTGGGCAACCTGCAGCCCGTCAGAGTAAACCGCTGGCGGGCTGCGAGACCGTGTTTACATTGACTGTCCGCGGCCGCTCGCAGCTCCCAGTGGCCGCAGTTCGCTGTTCCCGGGCAATGGGAGCTGTGGGAAGTGGTGCCCAATGTAAACACTGTCTCGTGGCCCGCCAGCCAATTACCCTGACGGGCCGCGGGCGGCAGGTTGCCCACCACTGCTCTAAGCTAATTAAGCTCCTTGAACAGGATCAATGTCTGTTTTTGTTTTTGTTTTGTGTGTGTGGTGCTAGGACACTAGTGTTACTTACATAATGAAATGGCCCTACTCTTTAGCAATGTGGGTGAAATGACTGTCAGTATTCCTTTTAGAATTCATATAGATCATGGGAATTCACAACATTTATAAACTAACTTTCACACTTTTCACACTCTCAGATTGACTTTCAATTAGTTTAAAGATTCCCTGGTTTCTAGCTCATAACCAAAACCAACCAACCAAAAATCCACAACCATGTATTGTATAGAACCATATAAAACTAAAATTCAGATTCTTGGAGAAATTCCCAATCTTCATTCCCCTGCTTCTCTAAAGGTTTGTCTGCTGTTTTACAGTTTCCTTTGGGCTGCTAGCTATAGCCAAATAGGCAGATCTACAGTTAAAATCCATTTAGAGGGTGAGGCTCTGAAATACATTTCTGATGAATAACTCAGAATACAGACTGTTAATTTCAAAAGAGGCATTTGACCAATTATTCCAGTGGGAATAAGAGTGAAGCGATTCTGCTCTCTCAGCTTTGTCTCAGGACAGTTGTAATTTGATGGCAGTTTTAATGGTTACCGGAATGTCTGAGCTACTTCTGAAATTTTCCTAAACAAAAAATACAAAAATGTAGTTTTAAAATGATGGTGTGATCCACCAACAGGACTGTTCTTTATTAATGTAGCAACAAAGATTAAAAACAGCACAAAGCAACCCAGGCTCACTGCTCTTTAGGGTCTTGTCTCAATCCTTGTCTCCAGAGCTTCATCATTCTTACAGTCCTTTTTCCAGGGCTTCCCAGCCTTTCTCAGTTTTGACTTCCTCCTAGTCAGCTCCTCCTCCTTGCAGGTATCTCTCAAGGTCAACTGCTCTGACAGTTGTGGAGGGCTCCCCTTCCAGGTCCGTGCTTTTCTGCTTCCCTACCTATGAGGCAGAAAGTCTTATATACAATATCCTGTAGTACACATGACTAAGAACATGTGGCTTTCAACTACAGTTCCCGGGTCTAAAGGGTCAACTGGGACATGCATAGGTGCCTATGGCCCAGCGCTCCATCGCACTAGTATTAGGTGCTATTAACAATTCATGACAGAAACAAAGCTAACTATGATTGCATTATATGGATCAAACGAAGTTTCTATATTGGGCAGAATGCAAATTATAACACTAATAGTAGTATCTCAAGTTGTGGCAATGCTTCCTTTGCCTTCAAAAGTACACTTTATCTTCCCAGAGGAATATCTATATATCATCTATTGCTATAAACAGCAAAGATTATCACTTACAGTGCTAAAAGTACCTTGTAATACAGGAGGATTATTCCTCCTTTACTTAGCAAGTTAATGCTTGGCAAATCGTGTGGCTCATTTGACAGCCTTAATATATAAGAACGTACCAGTTAGCTGGGGAGCAAAGGCGACAGGGCGAGCCCAATTTGTACCATCATTTGTGATGAAATTGCAGTCATAAGCCTATTATGGTACAGCCATAATAAAACTTCGATAAGTGCCACTCTTTTACCAATAACCATCGACGTCAATTCAATTCCTCCTCTTGTGGAAATCAATATCTAAATTATAAATTTGCATAATTTCCAGCAATTCAAGAAAAATAATTAACTTTTTTCAAGAAAAACATAGATGAAACTATCACCTCTTTCAGTGCACTTTTTCTAAAAGTAACCATTGCCACCTTACCTAAAGTCAATATATGATTAAAAGTAATCAGTTCAGTGGCTGGTAAGTCTAAAAGATGAAATAGAGACATTCAACTCAGTGAAGTTACTAAAATGTATAAAGTTGTATCCATAAATGTTGAATGGAACAGGCAAGATGAACCATGTAACTGATTAGATTTACAAATGAAAACCAGCCAATAAATCTGCCTTTGTATTTTGATGGATGACAAATTATTCTTATAGAAAATTCATAAAGTAATTGAATGTGATTCTGAAAGGTAGATTTTGTTTGGCTGACTGTTTTTCCTTGTTATTACTGAAGTGGTTTAATGAAAATTGTTACATGTTGTCCACCAGGTCAGTTTTGTTTGAAAGCCTGCTAAGAAAATAGGTTGAACGTCAACACACTGTATATGGTATTTGTATTTGGTCAGTTGCACTGGTTCCAGAAAGGTACCATCTATGGTTTTTATACGTTTTTATATAAAGGTTTGGAGTGAAATAAATGGTGCTCTGGCACCAGGTTCTGAGAGAGGAAATGCAGTTGGGTACGTAAATGTAAGAGAGCAAATTTTTACTGACTTTTCCAGACTAAACATCCAAGTATATTTTTTTGTGATTCTAATGGAAAGCATTGTTTAGCTCTAATTTGTGTATTTAATCATTACATTACCTTAACCATGTATGTTTTAGAAAAGAAATTGGCACCTGTGTTTTCTGCAACCTCCCCTGCCCCAGTAGATTACCTGTTCCTACTTATAGGAGGAGAAAAACAAATCTGATACTATAAATACAGCCAGAGATAGAGATAAGCTGGAGAAATCAGTAGCAAAATATTTTTAAAATCTTCTATAGCAGGCCAAGTTTTTCTTAAAGGGAATGTTTAAGTGGCTAACCTGAGCAGTTGTCTGAACAAGATCCATTTCAGGGTCTCAGGTCTGGACGTGCTTTGTAAGAAATGTGCTCACTGCAAAGATGTGTGGTGTGTCTTTGTCCAGCTGGCAGAAGAGAAGGGGGTTGTTGCTCCATATGGGGGTTGTCTCTCTAATTGATGGTGGAAGTGGGGAGGAAGGGGAAAGTTACCTGGATGGAGCAGGGAGGAATAGGAAGTGGCTGGACCAGGTAGTAGGGGAAGGGAATATTTTTATACAAGGCAGCTCCACAGAAGCCCCCTCTCACTGCATTTAGGCTGGCAGCAGCGGCTCGGTAGCTCACAGCAGCGATGGTGGTGGCAGTGTGTCCACTTCTAGGCAGCCACAGCTTCAGATACCTGCATGTGCTCATCTCCTTTTTCCAGTCTCCTTAATCCTGATACAAGGGGAGGGCAGTGAAGTCCCAGCAATTGGAAGGGACAGGGCTAACGACAGCCCTTCCAGGTAGGGGGAAACAGTCTTCCCAGGTAGGGGGAAACAGCTAAGGAAATGATTACCTACACCATACAATTTATTGCTGGGTATTTTCCAGATATTTTAAGTGAATAAAGTTGTGGCCTAATTAAATCACATCCATTGTCTCCTGTCTGTCTTCTGACATGGCCGGGACAATACAGCAATATACAGTACAACCAACACCATTAGTGTCTCTTGGTGCCTCAATATAAGCAGTTACAAAAATGATATTTTTCTTCAGCCACAAAATAAACACAGTGATCATTTGATAGCTAATGTTTTCAACAGGATGAGTTAACAACTCTTTCAGCTGACTAGGGAAAGGTTACATTTGTAGAAAAACTAGAGGCCATGCAGGGACCTCCCCCTGTTAAGCCTGAGTTACCCAAGGTGGCAACATATTGAAGTACTTTTTCTGGGAGACAGCTCCCACAGCCTAGTTTTCTGTTACAGATATCTGGGACTTCTGTTTTTCTACGGCTAAAACAGACAGAACTTTTTGCCTTTTTAATGCAGGAATTTAATGCAGCTTTTTGCTTTTTTTTATTGCTTTGTCTATAACATTACATTGACAACATTACAGAATTTCTTTATTTAGCTCCCACTCTCTTAGGCCTGGTCTACACTAGGCGTTTATGTCGAATTTAGCGCCGTTAAATCGAATTAACCCTGCACCCGTCCACACCACGAGGCTATTTAGTTCGACATAGAGGGCTCTTAAATTCGACTTCTGTACTCCTCCCCAACGAGGGGAGTAGCGCTAAATTCGACATGGCCATATCGAATTAGGCTTGGTGTGGATGGAAATCGACGGTAATAGCTCCGGGAGCTATCCCACAGTGCACCACACTGTTGACGCTCTGGACAGCAGTCCGAGCTTGGATGCTCTGACCAGCCACACAGGAAAAGCCCCGGGAAAATTTGAATTCCTTTTCCTGTCTGGGCAGTTTGAATCTCATTTCCTGTTTTGACACCGTGGCGAGCTCAGCAGCACTGGCAACGATGCAGAGCTCTCCAGCAGAGATGGCCGTGCAATCCCAGAATAGAAAGAGGGCCCCAGCATGGACTGATCGGGAAGTCTTGGATCTCATCGCTGTGTGGGGCGATGAGTCCGTGCTTTCCGAGCTGCGCTCCAAAAGACGGAACGCAAAGATCAAAGATCTCTAAAGCCATGGCAGAGAGAGGATACAGCCAGGATGCAACGCAGTACCGTGTGAAAATCAAGGAGCTGAGACAAGGCTACTAGAAGACCAAAGAGGCAAACGGACGCTCCGGATCCCAGCCCCACAGATCCCGTTTCTACGAGGCACTGCATTCCATCCTTGCTGCGGCCGCCACCACTACCCCACCCCTGACCGTGGACTCTGAGGATGGGATATTGTCCACGGCCGGTTCCTCGGACATGTTAGCGGACGGGGAAGATGAGGAAGGAGATGA
This sequence comes from Terrapene triunguis, assembly GCF_002925995.2. Lineage (NCBI taxonomy): Eukaryota > Metazoa > Chordata > Testudines > Emydidae > Terrapene > Terrapene triunguis. The sequence goes on along the minus strand of NW_020664435.1, from coordinate 21,005,065 downwards.
GGAGGACAAGGCAGTCGACAGCGCTTACCAAGCTGATTTCCCCGACAGCCAGGAGCTCTTCATCACCCTTACAGAGATCCCCTACCAACCCTCCCCAGCATGTAACCTGGACACAGATTCAGGCGAAGGATCAAACGGTAAGTGCTTTAAACATATTAACCTTTATTTTTTTTACAAAACTTGAATATTAATACTAAGAACAACCTGTGAATCATGATTTCTTCCCCCTGGGCGCTTAAGTAATCAGTAAAAACTATTTAAAAAAAATCAAACAGTGACCAGTTGTGCATGATTGTGCTGCCCAAGCTGCTCCACTCTTTAGTGCCTGCTACTGCAGCTATATTAGAATCCTGTCTATATGTCCGGGGATAGAGCAGTAGTCCTCCACGGACATCTCCACAAAGCTCTGCTGCAGGTAATGGGATAGCCTGTTCATCAGGTTCCTGGGGAGAGCGGCTTTACTTGGTCCTCCGAAGTAGGAGACGTTCCCGCGCCAGGAGACAAGCAGGTACTCCGGTATCATTGCCTTGCATAGCATGGCGGCATAGGGCCCCGGTCTCTGCAGGCTTTCTCGAAGCATCCGTTGGATCTCGGTGTCCGGGATCCTCATGAGAGTTATGTCGCTCATGATGACCTGCTTTGAATTAGGTAGGGGACTGTTAGTATTGGGACTGCTTGCAACAAGTTCCTTTACAGAACTGTGACCGCTGGTTTACAGCCACGCGGTGGGGGCGGGAGAGGGGCAGCATACAGGGATCTTTCCCTGGCTCATCCGCGAGGGGGTGGGACAGGGCCAGAGTTCCTGCTTGGCCGATTGCTGGCAGCACAGACTGGCAGTGCTTTCAATGTGAAAGGAGGCCAGTGGTACTCCTACAGTTTTAAGCAGCCACAAGTCTACGGCTTACCATGTTTGCCTGCTACAGAGAGTACCGTGTCCTGCCCCGCTTCCCAGATCGGCAGTGCAAAAGCCCAGGCACTGAAGACGAGGTTCGAAAATTCGACCTTGTCCTGAGTGCGCATGTGATAGGTGTGGTTCATGGTCTTGTTCACAGAGAAAAACTATGTTCTTGATTCACAACCACATTTATCTTTCGGAGGAATTCACTGCCTTTTCCTCATTCCCACAGCCACATCTGCAACTGTCTCCCAACCCAGCTTGGCATCACAGTCCCAGAGGCTAGCGCACATTAGGCGGAGAAAAAAGAAGACGCGAGAGGACATGTTTTCAGAACTAATGGGCTGCTCCCGAGCCCAGGCAGCACAGCAGAACCAGTGGAGGGAGAATTTGTCACAAATGCACCGGACACACATGGAACGTGAGGAGAGGTGGAGGGCAGGAAGACCAGCAGGCGACTCAAACTCTGCTTGGACTTCTGAGGGAGCAAACGGACACGCTCCGGCGCCTTGTTGATGTTCTGCAGGAACGGAGGCAGGAAGACAGAGCCCCGCTGCAGTCTATCAGGAATCGCACTCCCCCACCACCAAGTCCCATACCCCCCTCTCCCAAAGTCCAAAAAAGGAGGGGTGGCAGAGTCCGTGAAAACTCTCACTCCACCCCTGCAGACTGCGCAAGCACCAGAAGGCTGTCATTCCCCAAAATTTGAAAAGTCCTTTCCTGCCCACCTCACCCAAGCCCCCGTCCGACTTTCACCCCCCAGTTTCCTGTCTGGTTGTTAATAAAAAATACGTTTCTGTTCATTACTGTTTCAGTCAGGTTCTTTTGAGGGAGAGTCTGTCTGGAGGGGGGGAAGGGGCTTGGTAATTGGACAGGACAGTCACCTTTAGCAGGGTACAGAGGCGGGGGCAGGTCCAGCAGCAGGGCACATACACAGTGCAGTGACTAGTTACCCTGGTCAGTCTGGGAGGTGGTTTTCATGTTCTGTGAGGGGCGGGGGGGTGGTTGTTTGCTCTGTGACTTTGTGGCGGGGGAGGGCAGTTACAGATCTTATGCAGCGGTCCTTGTCCTGGATCACAGAGCCACGCAGCAGGGGAGCTGTAACCCTCCTCCCCCTGCCATAAAGTCACATAGCCCCCACATACACGCAGTCCCGCTCAGGAGGGCTGGCAGGCTCCGTTGAAACAACCAGTCCGCCACTGCGAATCCTGTCATTCCTGGAGTTTAGAAGGATCATTTGCATCAGTACACTACACCCGCTCCCCACCACAGTCTGCGTCCCCGGTTTCAAAGATTCCCGCGAAAACAGTACTAAAGACAACGGTGTTCAATAACAAAATAAAACTGATTTTATTTTTTTTGGAAGGGGGTGGAGAGGGGTCTGTAACTGGAGAGGATAGTCATCCTTAACTGGGTAAAGAAACGGGGGCAGGTTCAGCTTCTCTGTACAGAAACTTAAAAGTCACCAGTTACCCTGCTCAGTCTGGAACCTTGCTTTCAAAGCCTCCCGGATGCACAGCGCGTCCCACTGGGATCTTCTAATCGCCCGGCTGTCTGGCTGGGCGTAATCAGCAGCCAGGCTATTTGCCTCAACCTCCCACCCCGCCATAAAGGTCTCCCCCTTGCTCTCACAGAGATTGTGGAGCACACAGCAAGCTGCTATAACAATGGGGATATTGGTTTCGCTGAGATCACAGCGAGTCAGTAAGCTTCTCCATCTCCCTTTGAGACGGCCAAAAGCACACTCCACCACCATTCTGCACTTGCTCAGCCGGTAGTTGAACAGTTCTTTTTCTGTGTCCAGGGCGCCAGTATAGGGCTTCATGAGCCAGGGCATTAGCGGGTAGACTGGGTCCCCGAGGATGACTGTAGGCATCTCCACATCCCCAAGAGTTATTTTGTGGTCCGGGAAGTAAATACCTTCCTGCAGCCGTCTAAACAGACCAGAGTTCCTGAACACGCGAGCGTCATGAACCTTGCACGGCCATCCGACGTTGATGTTGGTAAAACGTCCCCTATGGTCCACCAGTGCTTGCAGCACCATTGAAAAGTAGCCCTTTCGGTTAATGTACTGGCTGGCCTGGTGGTCCGGTCCCAGGATAGGGATGTGAGTTCCATCTATAGCCCCACCGCAGTTTGGGAATCCCATCGCGGCGAAACCATCTATGATGACCTGCGCGTTTCCCAGGGTCACTACCTTTGAGAGCAGTACCTTAACGATTGCGTTGGCTACTTGCATCACAACAACCCCCACGGTAGATTTGCCCACACCAAAGTGGTTCGCGACTGACCGGTAGCTGTCCGGCGTTGCAAGCTTCCAGAGGGCTATGGCCACTCGCTTCTGGACAGTCAGGGCTGCTCGCATCCGGGTGTCACTGCGCTTCAGGGCAGGGGACAGCAACTCACAAAGTTCGAGGAAAGTCCCCTTCCGCATGTGAAAGTTTCGCAGCCACTGGGATTCGTCCCAGACCTGCAGCACTATGCGGTCCCACCAGTCCGTGCTTGTTTCCCGGGCCCAGAATCGCCGTTCCACAATATCCACATGACCCATTGCCACCGTGATGTCCTGGGCGCTGGGTCTCGTGGTTTCTGACAGCTCTGTGCTACTCTTCGACTTCAGGCCCTCATGGCGGTGCCGTAGCCTCCTCGCCCGATTTCTCTGCATCTGCCTCAGGGAAAGGTGGATGATAAGCTGCGAGGTGTTGAGAACGGCCACAACTGCAGCGATGGTCGCAGCGTGATCCATGATCGCAGTGCTGTGGCGTCCGCGCTGTCACTGACCAGAAAAGTGCGCGAACTGATTTCCCGCCGGCGCTTTCAGGGAGGGAGGGACGGCGGTAGTGACGGACGGATGACGACAGTGACCCAAAAGCACCCTCGACACATTTCTTTACCCAGAAGGCATTGGCGGCTCGACCCATAATTCCAATGGGCAGCGGGGACTGCGGGAACTGTGGGATAGCTGCCCACAGTGCACCGCTTCCAATGTCGACGCTTGCCCCGTTAGTGTGGACTCACAAAGTCGAATTACTGTCCTTAGTGTGGACACACACGTTCGATTTTGCAATATCGATTCCACATATTCGATTTAAGTAAAATCGAACTACTCTCGTAGTGTAGACATACCCTTAGATAGACTTGCTGTTATGTTCAAAATAGTTTTATTAGAATGTTGTGCTTACTAGAGATCAATTACAACATATGGGTTAATTTGGGGACTTTGTAAGGTTAGCTACATCAATGTTGCACACTCCTTTTGGTGGTGTGTAGAGGGCATACACTGCATGCCCTAGCACAGACGTAAATAGCAGTGTTGACTGAAGCAAGTAGAGACATGCCTGAATCCTGTGGGTATGTACCCTACACAGCTCTTTAATTCCCCAAGCAGTGCCTCCCCCATCTAAACTGCTGTTTTTAGCTGTGAAGTGACCTGCTGTGGGAGCCTTTCACCGCTACAGAGACCTGCCGGAGTCTTTTCCCCCGTTGTGAGGAAAGGGTCTGGCATTTTCTCACTGCCTCCCCCCTGCCAGAACCTTTTGCTGACGCATGTAACTACGCACCACAATGTGGACATAGTCTGCTTTTCACTGCGGCATGTAGCTATGTGAATTCTATGCACTGCCACAAGGGGTGAGCAGTGTAGACATAGCCATTGGGAAGGAGTAAAGGGGAATTAGCCTATGACTGAAGCTATTAAATATAGTTCTGCAAGACTTAATAGTCTCTTAAGTGATTGCGCATACCCCCCGATTATGTGGTTTTGGTAGCCATATTTTGTCACAAGAATTAGTGGTAGATAATTGATTCCTGCATTAAAAATCCATTTATGCAGCTCAGTTGCGATAGTCTTTCAGAATTTTAGTAGGCTGTCCATATAACGTTTAGTCATCCTTCCATTCTAAGCAAGAAATAGTTTTATTTTTACACTAACATAAGGAATATAAAATTTTAAAATATCCCATTCCTTTGAAATGATGCAAGTTTTTCCTGTTTTTCTTTGTTGATGTCAAGTAAGCGGGACAAATGAATGGACTAAAGTGTATGAAAAGGGCTAATATAAAAAGTCATAGTATGTTTGCTAAAAGTACTAAAATATAATAGTGAGAACAGATTTTTATGCAAAGTTCTTTACAGTGTTTTAGGATCCTTACTGTAGTTTTGTTTCACCATTTATATATATATTTAGAGGCAAATTAGAAGTAGTTTCAGCTGCTATTGTAGTACTTAATTATTTTATCAAATGCAGTATGTCTCCTGCAGGTCAAGAGGGTATATCAGTATAACTTATTAAAATTATGACTCTTTCCTTATTTGCAAGCTAATGAAATCCAGAACCCACCCCCCACCCCACGGAAATAGCTGATCAATTTTCTTTTCCATTAAATCTGTTCCAGTCAAGTTGTGATACCAGGCAGGGAGGGAGGGGGACCAAGCTAGTTGCTGGCACCCTCTGTAGCTGGATTCCAGTGTGGTTGAGAGAATAAAATGAACAGTTCCCAGAGGTAAAAGACTTGGGGTTTTCTCGATGGGCCTTTAACTGATGTGATAGGGTAAGACCTTGTGGCTTTTGTGGGTCGAGGTCAGACCTCGCGGGGGGAAGAGGGGGCGGGGAGGGGAGGGGAGGGGACATCCTAGGATGCAGAGAGAGTTGAGTCCTAGCGGGTAGGCTAGGGAGAGCCTACCTTGCTTTATGGGTTATATGGCAAGGAGACCTGTTACCCTGGTGCCAATTACAGGTTATATGGTAAGGAGCCTTGAAATCCCCACACTGGAACCAATTAAATACCTGATATAGGAGAGTATGGATGATGGGCTGGTAGTGCTTCTCGTGCTAAAAGTTTTAACAGAAGTTATGGCCTGCTGCTTAATTCTATGCATGTGTTTGTCCACATCAAAAGCTCTTACACTTACTGGACTAACTTGGGAATTCCTGCCATTAACTGGTCTAACTTTAGCTGACACACTAACCGTAATGGCAACATCCAATCTTTAAATTCCTATCAAAACCTTTCTTACAGAAACAGCAGTTTGAGAGCCAGGAATGCAGTTAAAAGTTTCTGCTCCTTAACATGGTTTAAGTGCATGAAAAGTACAAACACTGTAAACATTGTAGTGCTCAGGCTCTCAGTTAAGGGTCCACTTTTCTCCGCAAACAAAACTAGATTTATTTCTGGAGAATAAACACAGGATTTTGTAGAAAGGGCTCGTCCCTTCCATGTTCTGATTTGCTCTGCTATATCATCATTGCTGTTGACCTCTAGTTCAGCTCTCCCTCAAGCCACACTTAGGCCTGGTCTACACTACCCCCCCACTTCGGACTAAGGTACGCAAATTCAGCTACGTTATTAACGTAGCTGAATTCGAAGTACCTTAGTCCGAACTTACCGCGGGTCCAGACGCTGCAGGCAGGCTCCCCCATCGATGCCGCGTACTCCTCTCGCCGAGCTGGAGTACCGGCGTCCACGGCGAACACTTCCGGGATCGATTTATCGCGTCTAAACCAGACGCGATAAATCGATCCCAGAACATCGATTGCCTGCCGCTGGACCCTCCGGTAAGTGTAGACGTACCCTTAGATTTTTACAGAACATAAGTCACCATTAGAAAATCTTCATTTGCCAGTACTGTTGTGAGACACTGCAATTGTTTCCTGTTTTAAGCTTAGGGAAAAACTGTAGATGCCAACTGTGCTAAAAGTTGGGAAATGTTGACTTAATTGTGTCTACTGGTGCTTGAGACCAGCCTGAAGTGTTAAGTATGTGATGCACAATGTTCAGTAAGGCTTGGGACTGGGAAACGAGTGTTATTTTGTACCCATGAGTAAGTCAGAGAGGAATTCATAATTCTATACAGGAAGTAGTGTTAGGAGCTATTATCTTTAAAGGGTACATCTACACTGCAAAAAAGAAAGAAACCCCCATGATAGCAAGTCTCTCAGCCTGGGCTGGAGCCTGTGCTCTGAAACCCACCCCCACCTTGCTGGGCTTCAGAGCCCTTGCTCCAGCCCAGGTGGGAACGTCTGCACTGCTATATTTAGCCCATGCCGTGAGCCTGAGTCAGTTGACACAGACTTTGAGACTTGCTGATGGAGGTCCAATTTCTTTCTGAACTCCGGTGTTGAAAAAGGGATTGATATTTTTTCTTTCATCAAAATCTTAATCTATTTTTTCAAAACTTTAAGAATCTATCTCATTTGACTTTCTGTTAATATTATTTATTTATTTTTACTATATAGCTATATATTAACTTTGTCCTACAATTATCAGTTTATAGTTTAAAGTTGGAAAACACTGAACTTAGTTATGAAATAGTTTCCCAACCTCATCCACCCCTTATTTAAATTAAAACATGCATGTTATCAACAAATTGCTGTACTATATTAAAAGAACTCAAAGATCAATTTTCAATTCCTCCTCCCCCCACCCACCCCCCAAAAAAACCCTAAAAAACAAAACAAGGCACAGCATAATTACAGCTAGGTCAATTTGAAGTGCATCTGCTCTGCAAAAAAGAGAGGGTCAGAAAAGGCCATTTACAGTCCATCCTTTAAGAAATACTCTTCAGTAGTCTCAGAGTCCATGTGTATAAATCAAATGTACAGATTAACACACAGCTGAAGACAAATACTGAATAATATTCAGTGTGTAACAGACCAGAAAATTCATCAGAGATAAATACGATTAACTTACAAAATCTACAGTGGCTCTTACCACATATAATTAAATGTATTGTTGAAAATTTTGCCTTAGCGTTCTTTGGCCCCTCTAGCTTAGCTTTCTACCAACCACTTGAGGCCCAGCTCACTTCCAAAATGGTAATTCTTTCAAACGAAAACTACTTGTGTTCAGGCTTTCCAATGTCTAACAACTTCCTTAGAGGTACAAATGGCAATCATTTCTAGGCATCATGCACAAGCAGATGAAAATTCTCATAGAAAACGCTGTGGCAGATTTGTGAGACTATATGGGAATCTTTTTGTAGAGTGGTATAGAATGCATAGTCCGTTAGTCATAACTTAGTGGGTTTCTGTACAATCTGGTGATGTGAAGGTGTGGGTGGCTTCAAGAGGCTCGAGGGTACTGTGTAATGCTATAATCTCACTAATTTATAGAACTCTTTCAAATCCCTGTAAAAACACCCCTATTTCAAAAAGATCTGCAAGCCCATGCAAGTCAAATATTTTCTTTGTGATGAGAAGTGAGACTAAAACAAAATCCAAATTAACGACAATGCTTAATCTTCCAGAGTATCTTGCTTTATTTTATGTGTTTGTGCTCCAGGCTGACAACTTCTCAGGCAGATGCTTTATTTATTTTTGTGTATAGTGTTATGCTAATCAAGTTCCTGGCACTTATTAAATAAGAAAGAACATTTGGTTGGTGGGTCTTGCAGCTGATTCAGGTGCTATTTAACCAAATATTATAATGCTTAGATTTAGAATGAAAAGTAATACAAATATTTGGGAATTTGTAAGTAGTTTTTATTTAAATGGTGAACTTCTAGTGGAGAAATAACATATAATTTTCCTTTTTAGACCTGAGAAATAAAGCCTTCTGGGTTCTTTAGGGTAGATTTATTTAAATCAAGGCAACTGAAATTGGCAATTTAAATCATGAGTAAAAAACTTAGATTTTAAAGTTTAATCTCTAATTTTAGGATTTGTAAAGAAAAAATCACCTGCTGATGAGCCCCCAAAATTGTTTCTGTTTGGTATACTGAAGCTGTCGGCTGCCTGCCTAAAAGGCTAACAGTGCTATCTGCTAACATAATTTGTTTAAGCAATAAATTCTTAGTAAATAAATTTTCTTCCAACTTTTTACAGTCCAAGTTGATGAATGCTATTTCTGAATTATTAATCATGGATGTACTCATTAATTTATAGTACATATAAGCTGTATTGTTAAAACTAAACAAAAAAAACCTCAGCCCAGCGTATTAGAATTTATAGGACAAGCTTTGCAAAGCTTCTCACCTTGGCTTGCCCCTTCCTTTTTTCTTTAAAACATAATTGACTGAACATGGAGGCATTTGCAGATTCAGCATGTAAGCAGATTGCTTAGAGTGGAGGACTTCCACGAGAGGCTCTCCCTTTGGGAAGACTGGATTAAGTAGTCAGAGGTTCCAGTTCCCTTCCTTCCTCTCTCTAGGCTTCCTCCTGTAAGTTCAGCCTTAACTCTCTTGTTCTCTCTCCCCAGTGTGTTGGGTTTTTTTAGGGTAGTTGCATACAGCACCCAACTTCTGCATGTTGCAGGCTGAGCAGTAAATTGTTAGCCCTGCCTTTGCTGTCTGTAGTTCAGTCAAGAAAGTATCTATTAGGCTTTCCAAGCCCAGCCTTCAGCAAAGTTGCTGCCTTAAGCTGTGATGCACCACATGCTTTTCTTTATCTTATACTCTGAATGAATAAAGATACTGATGTTCATATGTCTCTTGTATAGCTGATTTAAAAACAAAACAAAACAGGATCTTGGGGGGGGCGTGGTGGGAATGGTAACCATTCATAATTCACTATTCATTGCAGCTAACCAAATAAACCAAGAGTACTTAAAAAGTCGTATTGTTCTCTATACATATACTTTTGGTATAATTTAAAGTATTTTCAAATATCTATCTTAAGAACTTAGATGGGCCTTGTATCTGAGCACCTCGCAATTTTTAATGCATTGATCTCACAACTCTCAGTGAGAGAGGACCATTTTTATCTTTATTTTACAAATGGTAAACTGAGTCACAAAGCGGCTAAGCGATTTGCCCAGGGTTACACAGGAAGTCTGTGCTGAAGAAGGAACTCCAAGTCCTAAGCTACTCCCCTAACTACTGGACCATGCTTCCTCTCTATTCTGATAAATATTATTGACCGTTTCATAACTGGATTCATATACAAGTATTTCATTTACCTGCTATAATAACACTTGCTCTGGCAACATTTTTTTAATTGCTTAAAATTGATTACTTAAATATCTAGGCAATGTCTGATTCTTCTATTCCGTTGTATAAAACATCACTTATGCTAACGTGGAAATTTGTGGGTTGAACAACAGTATTTCTATTACCTGTTTCCTTTTTTCAAGTACCTATACATTTGGCCTGCAGTCATGCTATTTTCTGTTCTAATATTGTCAATCTCTGAAACTAACAATGTCAGGAGAAGTCTAATTTTTGAATAGGAGACCAGCAAGTGACTCAGGTATGTATATGTATGTGTATATATGTATATATGCATGCATGCATGCAGTGTTGTTGTAGCTGTGTCTGTCCCAGGATATTAGAGAGACAAGGTAGGTGAAGTAATATCTTTTATTGGACCAACTTCTGTTGGTGAGAAAGACAAGCTTTTGAGCTTACACAGAACTCTTCTTCAGGTCTGGGAAACTTACTCAAGGTTTGTGCTCACTACCACTTCAGTATAATTTATGTTGCTTGGGGTATGAATAATCCACACCCAAGTGACATAAGTTACACCGACCTAAGTGCTGGTGTAGACAGCGCTATGTTGGCGGGAAGGCTCTCATGGAGGTGGAGTAATTAAGTCGAAAGAGCTCCCTGTTGGCTTAGTGTCTTCTCCAGATGCACTGATGGAGCTGCATCACTGTAGTGCTTTTAGTGTAGACTAGTCCTCAGTGTCACAGCTAAATACTAGATGAAACATACTGTTTAGCATAAGTAGTTAACCCATTTCAAGGGACCATTCAAGATGAAGTGGCCTGATAACACCCTTCCGGTCATAGGGAAGAAGGTGTGTTATCCAGCACTTTATCACCCAGAAAACTCTAGAAACCAGCATTTTGGGGTGGTGGACCCGGGTGGCGCTCACCTTGGGCAGCTCCCTGTGCTGCCCCCGTCCCACCCCGAGTGCTCGTTCCTCAGCTCCCATTGGCCGGGGACCGCAGCCAATGGGAGCTTCAGGTGCGACACCTGCAGGTGGAGGCAGTGCGCAGAGCCGCCTGGCTGTGCCTCCGCCTAGGAGGAACAGGGACACGTTGCCACTTTCAGGGAGCCGCCCAAGGTGAGCGCTGCCCATATTTGGCACCCTGAAACCCCCTACCACACCTCACCCCCTGCCCTGAGCCCTCTCCTGCGCCCAAAGTCCCTCCCAGAGCCCCCGCCCCACACCCCCAACCCCCTCCCACACCCAAGCTACCTCCCTCCATTGGTAAGTATAGCTTTTAGTTAACCAGAATTCTTGACTAACCGGCACCCCTCAATCCCCCAACATGCCAGATAACAAAGCTTTTATTGTATCTGGGTGGGTGGGTGGGTTAGTGGGTTATAGATTGCTGTAATAAATCTAGTGTCTATTCAGTCCATGATTTTTATTGTCTAGCAAAGTTATGAATTTAAGCTCCCAGGCTTGCCTTTTGAAAGTGATGTGCAGGTTTCCTTTGAGGATGAGGACTGATAGGTCAGCTATAGAATGATTGCTTTGTGAAAAGTGTTTACCCACAGTTTGTGGTGTTTTTGTCTTTTATCATTTTCCTGTGTGAGTTCATTCAAGAGTGTAGTGATTGTCTGGCTTCACTGACATAGTTTTTATTAGAGCATCTAGTGCACTGGATGAGATACTATCATGTGATAGTATCTTCGATCCATGGATCTTGAAAGGTTTGTTGATCACTGTAGTGATGGAGATATATCTGCAGGTTTTGCATCTGTTGTTCTGGCAGGTCTGGCACTGCTTTGAGTTGGTGTGTCCTGGTTTGTGGGGAACTTGCTTCTGATGATGAGCTTGGAGAGACTGAGGGGGTGGTGGTGTTTGAAAGCCAGAAGAGGGAGCTCAGAAAAGATTTTTTAAATTTTTTTTTCCAGGATGCGGTCCCCATCGAGAGTGGTTTGTACTTGTTTGATACCCCATATGGATTCCATTGTGGTGTGGCAGGTGACAACTAGGAAGGGGTGTGCAGTCAGATGGGCTTTTATTTCTGTATCGAAGCAGGTTCTCTCAGGGTATTTGGTTGTCCTGTTCCATGCTGCGATCTACTTCTATAGTGGAGTGTCTTTGTTTGGTGTAGGCAGTTTTGTGTGTGTTAAGGTGTATATCACAGATGTTCTCCTCGGAACATATTATGTGGTATCAGAGGGCCCAGCTGTAGATAACAGATTTCTGGGTGTGTTTGGGGTGGTTACTGGATCTATGAAGATAGGTGTGGTGATCCATGGGTTGCTTGTCAGTAGGGTTCAGTTGTTGGAGCTGATGGTAGTATCTAGGAAGAAGATGCTGGTGTGGGAATGTTCCAGAGACTCTTTAATGGATGGGGGGTGGTTTTTGAAGTTGTGTTGGAAGTCTGAGGGTGTTCAAGTTGTTTGTCCAGAGAATGAAAATATCATTGATATATCTCAGGTATTTCATTGGTTTCATGGTGCATTTGTCCAGAAATTCTTCAGTGTGGCCCATGAAGAGGTTGGCATATTGGGGAGCCATCCTAGTACCCATGTTCCCATGGTTTGGACAAAGTGTGTGTTAAATGTGAAATTGTTATGGGTGAGGATGAAATGGATGAGTCTGGGGATGTGTTTAGGGTGGATATCTGAGGGTAATCGTTGTCTTGTAAATATTTGAGGCAGGCAGCTATGCTGTCATTGTGAAAGATGTTGGTGTACAGGGAGGTGACCTCCATGAGGGCAAGGATGGTATTCTGAGGGAGCTTGTTAATGTTGTGGAGTTTTTGGAAGAAGTTGGTTGTGTCCTGTAGAAAGTTGGCCCTTTGTGTGGTGAATGGTTTCTAGGAATCTGAATATCGGTAAGAGTACCATGGCCAAATATGATGGGTCTGCCTGGTTTGCCTTGTTTGTGTATCTTGGGAAGCATGTAGAAGGCCTCTGAGTAGCATTCTTTTCAGAGTCAATATTGAACCACTGCTCCGTCATTTGTGGTGATAAGGGTCAGCTGCAGTATTTTACATGTAGTCTAAAACCTATGTTTTGACCATCCATAGCTATTATGTCTGTGGCCATTTTCATGAAAATAAGGGTGTTATAACCCTGGTGTCTTGGCAGAGTTCTGATTCAGAAATTTACTTTATAATCTGCCTGAATAATTTAACCCATTCTTTTATTTGAATAAGGTACACTTTCTGTCCTACCTTGTGTGTTGTAACATTTGCAACATTTAATCCAAGAAGTAGTTGTGCTGCATTTGTGAATGAAGATAATTTTTGTCTTTGAGTTGTGTTAATTAAGAAATTTTCCACTGTGGGAAAGGGTACCGAGGCAGCTGAAGCATATTAATATGAGAAGTCTGCAGATAAGTTGAGAGCCACTGTCCTAAGCTATCCAGACTACTGTACCCCTTTCAGGAATCTGATTTGTCTTGCATGCCCCCCAAGTTTTACTTCACTTTAAAACTACTTGCTTACAAAATCAAACATAAAAATACAAAAGTGTCACAGCACACGATTACTGAAAAATTGCTTATTTCTCATTTTTACCATATAATTATCAAATCAATTGGAATATAAATATTGTACTTACATTCTAGTGTACAGTGGCTATAAAATAGTATAAACATTTCATTGTATGAAATTTTAGTTTGTACTGACTTAACTAGTGCTTTTTATATAGCCTGTTGTAAAACTAGGCAAATATCATCTAGATAAATTGATGTACCCCCAGAAGACCTCTGTGTACCCCCAGTGGTACACATACCCCTGGTTGAGAATCACTGGCTTAGGTTGTTGGAAAGGAGGAGCTTATGCTTCTGGTTTTCCCTCTCTTTCAAAACATACCCTCATGTAGTTATGCACTAGCAGATGTATGTATTCCGGTCATTACAGGAAAACCATTAACGTATATTGCCCACCTGTCACTTCTCTACTAGTCTAATGCTAAATGTGTTCTTTTGACTGACATCTCAGCTTTTTAATGAAGATACGGTGTATATTTGAATGCTTTTGGTTTACCTATGTAAATGTCTTAATATGAGAAAAGAAGTGTTTATAATCTTGATCAGAGGCAATTGTGCGGAAATTTTCCAACATTGTACCTGTTCTTAAGGTTGCATATATTACAGCATCTTATTGATATGGAAATACATCTTCGAGTAAGCTTTCAATACTAAGATAAAATATAGAATGAGAATTTGAAAAACCGAGTATAGAAGGGAAGACTGGGAAATAAAAGTACCAGTGACCATTGTAAGATAAAGTTGCTTATTAGCTCTCTAAGAATATAGCGGAGTTCATCAAAACCTTTTATAAAGGCTTTTCTACTTCTATTAAGGTTTCTTCATTTGTTTTACTAAGCCATATCAAGTAGAATACTCAATAACTGAGTATACTGTACATAGAATGAAACACAAGAGTTCTTTGAGTTCTGTTTAGTAAATGCATGTTATTACTGGGATTCTTGTGATCTTGAAATGTAATTTCTGGGAAATTGTGGGCTGCCTGTCAGTCTTGGCTTGTGCAATTCAACGGGGCGGAGGGTGGGGGGTTCCTTCTGCCAAGTTCTTGTCTTCTGATTTATAAACATACATATCCCTCGCATAGACTTGGAAACCAAGTACCAGTGGTTTGAGCTCACAAACGTAAATTTTGAAAGGGCAAGAAACAGACTTCCTTATGACAAAAATAGTTGGTTTTGTGCTAAATTAATTAAATCTAATATTTTTTTCTTTAGCTGCAATCAAACATTAATTTTACACTTCTTTTGACCCAAGGTTATCTTAAAATTAAACCATTAGTGGTATATGAATCTAAAGCACCGCACAAAAGCTAACCATTAGCAGTCAGCTTTCATTAAAATGTAAGCAGTTTTAAAATATATTTTTATGCCTGGGTCATAAGTCTGTTCTATTTTGTTGTCATTATGGACAGTGTGCATATAATGAATTAAGTCAAGGAGTAATTTTTGCTGACTTTGAAGTAATTTAAAGACTGCCTACTCCTTTTCCTTATTAATTTAAAATATGTACAAAGACATGTTTTTAAAGTTTAAGCACTAGGGCCCTTGGGGATTTTCTGTAGCTGTACGCTGAGTAATTTTCAAGACAATACTGACAAAATATTTACTATTTTATTTGTTTTGTAAGTCTGTTTCCATCTGCATTCTCTAAAACATTCAACAATTACTAATGAAACCTTAATATTGGCAGTTCTTTATCCTGACTAAACTGAAAATATGCAAAGCACTCTTTATTTTAGCAACCAAATAGTGCTTTATTTTAGTGTTTGTTTTAGTGACAACCCCTATTGTCAAGATTGCAAAATAGTTTCCATTGAAACCCTCTGTGTTCATACACTTTTAAAATATCTGAATCATTCACTTTTAGAGCTGAAATTTTCCTTATTTGTTCTTTGAGTTTGCCAAAAAAAAAACAAAAAAAAATCAAAGTTTGAACAAATTCTCTTTAGCAATTTTTACTATGGAAGGGTGACAAAATACATTTTTCCCATTTTCAAAGAGAAAATTCTGTTTTGTTTTTCTCAGAGTATGTGCTCATAACTGGCTATACTTTATTATAATAAAAATAATAAGGCATGGACACTTAGGAGTATGTGCTTTACTCAGTTTTAGAAGAGGGTTTTGAAAAAATGTTATGGGTGAATGAAAATGCAGGACTGCACATGTATAGCAGAGATTTCAGTTTAAACCCTAATTGCAGCAGCTGAGAAGCTATGCTGCTGATTGAGAGGGGAATTAGTTGGAACTGTATACCTATGTACACTAGAATTTTTCTTGAATTCTGTAATTGCATGCCCAGTGATACACCCTTTATTCCCCCAAAGTGCATTTCTAGAGCTTTCTCCATTTGGATCAGTAAAAAGCCAGATAACTTTTTGAAAGTGTCCACCACATTGTGGATGATTCCAGAAATAAATAATAATGATGTCCTGCTTTGCCCAGCTGTGACACCCAATAACTGACTCGGACCATCATTGTCTTTCATTGATACTAGACTAGCTGGAAGCAAGTCCAGGAGCCTCTATGCCAGGGGTTGGCAACCTACGGCACGCTTGCCAAACACGGCTCGCGAGCCGGTTCTGAATGGCACGCAGCCTGCCCGGTGGGAGGAGGAGGAGGAGCTGGAAAGCGCCACGCTGGGGGAAGAAGTGGGGGAGGGGGGAAGCTGGGTGGCACCGGAGCAGCCCAGTTTCCCTCCTCCCCCGCTTCTTCCCACAGCTTGGTGCATTCCGGCCCCTCCTCCTCCTCCCCCTCCCTCTCCCTGCCGGTGATGGCCCTTGTGAGGGGGAGCGGGAGCAGAGCTGCAGCCTGCATACAGCTCTGTAGAGCAGGCAGAGAGAGGTAGGGATGGGCCTGGGGGAAGGGGGTGGAACAGGGCATATCCCTCCCAGCCCCCTGCCATGAGCCGCTCAGGACAGGGGGCTGGGAGCACCCCCATGAGCCGAGCACCCCAGCCTTCTGCCCTGCACCCCACACCCCCCCAGCCATCTGCCCTGAACCCCCCAACACCCACCCAGCCTTCTGCCCTGCACCCCCACAGCCCCATCTCTCTGTCCTGCACCCCCACACACCCCAGCCCTCTGCCCTGACCTCAAGTCGCCCCCCACACCCCCCCCCCCGCCTCGCCCCCCCACACCCCCCCCCAGCCCCCCGCCCCGCCCCCCACCCCCCCCCCCCCCCCCGCCCCACCCCCGCCTCCCCCCCCCACCCCCCCTCCTGCCCGCCCCAGCCCTCTGCCCTGCCCCCCCCCCCCCAGCCCTCTGCCCTGCACCTCCACACACACCCCAGCCCTCTGCCCTGACCTCGAGTCGCCCCGCTCAGCCCACTGCAGGCCTAGGTGAACAGAACCCCAGGCTGGAAGCGGGCTGAGCAGGCTGGCGGCGTAAGATCAGCATTTTAATTGAATTTTAAATGAAGCTTCTTAAACATTTTGAAAACCTTGTTTACTTTACATACAACAATAGTTTAGTTATATAATATAGACTTACAGAGAGAGACCTTCTAAAAAATGTTAACATGTATTACCGGCACGCAAAACTTTAAATTAAAGAGAATAAATGAAGACTCGGCACACCTCTTCTGAAAGGTTGCCTACCCCGCTCTATGCCATGCCACAAGACTCTTGCAGGACACAGTGTTTGTTTTTCCAGCCCACTAACACTGTTGGGCTCCGATTCTATTTCCCTCCCATCAGATCACAGCCTGTGTAGCTTTGACTGACCACCTACCCTCAGCTTTGACTGACCACTTACTGGCCAATGACACAATTTCAAGAGGAAGACCTCTACTATCCACCTCCCACCAATCCTTATTTTTAAAATGATGCCTCCTTATATAGTCCATTCCCAGACCAGGCAGGAGCATGTACAGAATCAAAAAGTTATGCCCTAGGTGGCTCACTGATTGCTTTCATTACTGATTCCTTTACCTTTAATTGGAAACCATTATGACAATATTAAACTTCTCAGTAGCAGCAGCCATGTTTTTCATTGCAATATTCAATGAGTGTAAGTTTTAAACAAACAAATGGAAAGTAGTGTGTTGTACTCCACTTTAAGGTTGAGTCAATAATCAGGGTGGATTTGATTTATATCATTATTTAAATCACTAGTCAGGAAGACTCGATTTAGTCATGGATTTCTACATAAAAGTGCATTCTTGTTGGTTGTTCTAACCTTAATACATATTCTTCACAACTCAGATAGATGTAGGTTTCATTTTTAGAAGGTACACACTATACATTTTAAGTGATTTATTTTGAAAACTTTTCTGATTAGTTTTACAGCTATATCAGAAAATGAATGACTGTTTGGTTATTTCATTTACCAAAAATAATCGAAGCAGATATTTATGAAGTCATTGGGAGGTGAACGATCTCCAATTCAACAGGTTAATCATTAATATTTGGAGGATTTTCTAGCCATGCTGTATTTGGAGAACATCACCAGACAGACATTTAAATTGTTTTATTTAACTACAACAATGTTATGTATTCCGGATTTTTTTCTTCAACAGCAAACATATAATATTTTAACAAAACAAGCATATGAATTTTTGAATTTAGTTAAACATTTAAGTTTTTTAAAATCAGATTTGTTTTCGTTAAAACTGTTTAAAATAGTTAAATGAAATATTAAAAAAACCCAACAAATTTAAATCGACTGTGTCAGCCAGGTCAACATGAGAAACTTAAAATATTGGCTTCTGCAGCTAACTCAGTCATCTTCACCTTCATTTTCCTGTTTGTTCATAATCTGGAAAAGAAAGACAAGCTTTCCTGCTTTTTCAGGTCCCAAACCATTTCTCAATTTGGAATGAATTAGTCCAAAGGAAGATAAAATTCTTTCTGTGTCGGCAGAAGAAGCTACTGCTGTTAAAAGTGAGATGATCACTTCAACAGTCTCTGAATCCAAGTGCTTAAGTGACTTCCACCAGTTCACTGATGTGACTTTCTTTAAAACATCATCAGCAAACAAATATTTCTTGAATGGTTCTTATTCCCAAACTGGGTCTCTTTTACGGCCTGCTGCTATTATAGGTTTTCCCTTCTAGTGAGATAATGGTATGGTAGATATCAAATCAATGAAGGCCACACTCAGAAAGACCTCAAGACTTCTGGAATATGCTGCTCAAACAGTTTCACTTTTGTTTCTACTGCCTGTCCCTCCCTTCTCGCATTTATCGCCACACTTCTTCTCCTTGTCCAGTTCTATTCCACCCCCAACAATCTTCTGTTCATTGAACTTTTTGAAACTTTGCACTTTTAGAGAGAGGCAAGAGATTGACTCTGTACACAAATTTGCAGAGACAATAGGGATGAGGTCTGTAATTTCTCACCTCTACATATTCATTTATTTATTTTATTTATTTATTTAAAAACATTTTTGCTGTAAACAAGCATATTATCTCTGGAGACACAAATCCACAGTTTGAGAACTGCAAAACTAAGCATCTCTGATGGTAGCATCTAGGCTGAGCACTGAGTCCCATAGGGTAGATAGAAAGATTATCCTAAATAATCTATACAGAAGCCCCTGAAACCCCATAAGATTGGGTCCCTAATCCATGAACTATTGGAACTCATTTACAAAACTTTTCTTAAAAATTACATGAATATATTGTCTCATACTATAGAATTAGAATTTATAATCCCTATTACATTGTAGCTCAAAGATCTCTCATCATGGATCTTAATTAAAACTATCTTTAGATAGGTTTTTTCCTCAAAAAGCATTTTATCAAAAAAATCCGATTTAAATCAAAAACATCCCATTTAAATAAACAAAATCTGATTTTTATCCACCCTGCAAATAATATAGCTGCTGTGGATTCAGGTGCCAATGGGTTTGGCCCTGTTGTTTGCATGAAGAGGGGGTACAGTTAACTCCCTCTCCCATTTCTTTCCTTGGTCATCTTTAGAAAGTACTGATCCATTTATTCATGCCTCTTCCAAAGTTCTATAAAACTGTATTCCCTCAGCTCCCTTCACCATATCAGAGTAATTATTTATCAGTTATTCTTTTGATTTGCATTTAAAAGAATGTATCCATTATTTTAGGTGTTTTCACAATAATAAATTCAATATATAATTAAACTGTAAAAATATAATGGACTGTTCACAATTTACTATATTTTTCTGTGCTTCAGTATAAAGCATAATATCCCCACATCTTATTAGCCCAGCTTCCTTAACTTACTTCCTCAAATGCCTAACGAAATGGTTTGTAAAAATTAATACAAAATTACAAATAAATAAAAGAAGAAAACAAAATGGGTGGTGTGCACTAGAAGGTGTGGGCATCCCTGGTGGTAATGGACTGGAAGAAGTGGACGCATAGAAATCAGGGTAATCACCTGTTAGGTTTCACATTCTGATTTTTCCAATCTATACTAAAATTAGGATTGTCACCCAGCGAAGGGCATTGGTGTTGCTGAAACAATGAACAGAGTGCATATTGGCAGCGGTCATACTGACAAAATGGATGATATAGCTACAGAAATTAGAAGAAAAATTATAAATCTAGCCACTCATCGTTTTTGTGAACAAAATGTCATTTGTTGCAATAGAAGGCCAAGTGAACGTAAGGTGGGAAAATCTTCCTTTTATCTTCAGTTTTTGCAGTTCTTCGAGGTAGACAGAAGTACAACTTTTGGTAACATTTCTGCTAGTAACCCGAAGGTCAGATATTTGGATGAAGGATTCACACACAAGTTCAAATGATAGTCATGGGAAGACTTTCTTTCCTACTTCTCCCAAACTTAACAAGCAATGCATGTAGTTGAGATTTGTAAACTACAGTTGATTGCTACCTAAACATACCACATTGCGTGTGTAGCTTTGCTTAGTTTCTTTGGCAGCAACTAGTGCAGGAACACACACGCGGCTTATGGAGAAGGATGGCAATCATATTTGTTGCCTTTTAGTTGCCAGTTTCTTTTCTTGGTCATCTTTAGAAAGTACTGATCCATTTATTCATGCCACTTCTTTTTTCTGTTAGTTTAAAAAAAATAAAAGCTCATGCATGCTAGGATGTTGCATGTAAAAGCCTACTTAGTTATAGTTTGGTATAACATTAAGCTTACAAAGTTAATCATTCAAAAGGTAAAAAAGGAAAAGATGCATGTAGAGCAGGAGTGGCCAAACTTTTTGGCCTGAGGGCCACATCAGGGTGTGGAAATCGTATGGCGGGCCATGAATGCTCACGAAATTGGGGGTAGGAGTGCGGGGAGGGGGTGAGGGCTCCGGCTGGGGTTGTGGGCTCTGAGGTGGGGCCAGAAAAGAGGAATTTTCAGGGTACGGGAGGGACCTCCGGGTTGAGGTGCGGGGTGGGGGTGGTTGCAGGCTCTGGGGTGGGGCTGGGGATGAGGGGCTTGGCGTACAACAGGGGGCTCTGGGCTGGGATCAAGGGGGATCAGGGCTGTGGCAGGGGATTGGGGCGCCAGGGGTGCAGGCTCCGGGCAGCGCTTACCGCAAGCAGCTCCTGGAAGCATGTCTCCTCTCCGGCTCTGAGGCGTGGCCAGGCGGCTCTGCGCGCTGCCCCATCCGCAGGTGCCAGCCCTGCAGCTCCCATACCTGCGGGTGTGGCAGCACGCAGAGCTGCCTGGCCATGCCTCCACGTGCTATGTAGGAGCTAGAGTGGGGTCATGCCGGCTGCTTCTTGGGCGCGGAGCGGGGCAAGCCCCCGCCCCCTCTCCCCAGCGGGAGCTGAGGGCCAGATTAAATGGTCTGACGGGCCAGATGTGGGCTGTCGTTTGCCCACCCCGATATTGTATTCTGGCTCCATGGGGAAGTTACAGTGGTTTCCTGCAGAAACTAAAAGCACGTTTTTGGGTGGATGGGGGAATAATTAATGCAAATCCCTAGGCAAGTAACAAGTCTGGAGAAGCTCATGCCTGAGGGAAGGGAAAATTGCATATACTAGTTTGACCTGGTTAAAGAGATCTAGAAAACAAAGAACTGAACACTGTATAAAGTAACCATAGGGGTGGAGGTCACTCACCTGATTCAAGAACTGAGATGAAGCTTCAACCTACGGGGACAGGCCCTGCCAGAGGATCTGATGTACTTTGAAACCTGCTAGGGTCTCCATGCAGAAGATGGGTGACACCTGGTAAGCTAGACATTGCATATAAGCTGTTTGTTTTAAACATATGTTTTCTCTGTAATGCTGTTGATCTGAATAAGTCATACCTTGCTTTATGAAAGATGGCTGGATGCTGGCTAATGATGTCATTAGAGAACAGAACAGCAGATGCTGAACTAAATCAGACCTGCTGAGTCAGTTACAATGAATTACAGGAGGAATTGCAGGCTAACTCACTCATCTAGATGGAAAGTGTCACGGGTTCTGCCCCAAGAAAGGTGACAGTTAGAAGCCTGAGACATAAGTGGAATGCCCTCAAAGGAGTCAGAGGTGCAGTTATCTCAGGAACTATGACACATGTACCATGGTGTAATGTAACTTAACGCTCTAAACACTTTCATAAAAATGATTATTCCTATTTGTCTAAAGCATCGTATTTAATTGTGTCCCTAAATATGTATTTGACACGAGAGCTAGATTCCTTTTCTTTGGACCCACGCAACAATGAACTATTTAGCAATCCATTAATAAAGTTTGTTCTGTTAATGGAGCACAAATAGAAATTTTGCTGTTGCAGATTTTTTGTTTATACCTTTACATATATTGATATACACTTCCTTTCCTTATTAACCTGATTTATTATATTTCAGTTTAAATATTTGGTTTAGTTGCATTTGCTTTCTATTCCTCACTTTGACAATTTTCATAAACTCCCTTTGTCTTACATGGTTGCAGCAGCACAGAGTAATTCAAAATGCTCCATACGTCTCTAAGTTAAGGGGCCATAGTTTAGCTTGCACATGCAACCTTAATTTTTGTATTTCCTGCATTGTTGCATGTTCCTGCCTAATACACTGTAGTTTTGCATTTAGTTTTATTAATAAGGGTGATTGAAAATTATTTTCAATATAATTGGATATTTTATATATATTTTAAAAAACAAACCTATTTAAATCTGAAAATATGACAAACTATGTTTAGACCTAAACTTACTATAATGCGGAGTCTCAGTGTGGCTTTTGTGCTGGCTGTGGATGCACATGACTTTTGCAGCCTGACAAATACAAGAGAAGGCTCTTAAACAGAACCAAGGACCTGTATGTGCTGTTTGTTGACCAGACTAAGGCTTTGACACGGTGAATCACGGGGGTCTATGGAAACTCCTTCATAAAGTAGAACCTCAAATTATGAACACTTCTGGAATAGAGGTTGTTAGTAACTCTGAAATGTTCGTAACTCTGAACAAAACGTTATGGTTCTTCTTCATACATCTTTGAAACTTTACTATGCAGAAGAAAAATGCTGCTTTTAACCATCTTAATTTAAATGAAACAAGCACAGAAATATTCCTTACCTTGTGAATATTTTTTTTAATTTCTTTTTTTTTGGTAGTTTACCTTTAACACAGTACTGTAAAGTAATTACCTTTTTTGTTTCTGCTGCCTGATTGCGTATTTCCGATTCCAAATGAGTTGTGCGGTTGACTGGTCAGTTCGTAACTGGTGTTCATTAATTACAGTAGAAGCTTAAAGTTAACAGCTATCAAGAGAGCTCATGTACCAGCCAGAACCAGATCGCAAGCATCATGATCCCATTGTCACTCAGCTCTGTCAGGAAATTCTACTACCTGGTTAGCATGCTTTCCAGCAACACCATGTTATATGATGGTTGTTCAGCGACTGTAAAGGGCAGTTTGGCATTTGGCAGGCTCTGGAGGGACCATAAAGTCTGCCTCAGAACCAAAATAGAAGTCTATCACGCTGATGTACTCATCTCACTCCTTTATGGTTGTGAAACATGAACACTCTACCAAAGCCACATCAAACAACTGGAAGTCTTCCACCTTCACTGCCTAAGATGCATCTGCAGCATCAAGTGCCAGAACTGATCCCCAACACCGATGTCCTTGAGAGGTGCCAAATCCCTAGCATCAAGAGCATGTTCATCAGAGCTCAACTTTGGTCCACACATAATCCACATGGAGGCTTCCCATATATCGAAAGTGATGTTCTACAGCCAACTGAGCATAGGAACCCACAATAATCGTCAGTGTGCAAGATAGACATTAAAACTTGGGGGATAAGTTGCACAGAATAGACCCAGATGGAGAAGTGTAAGGCTGTGTCCAATTTTGAGGAGTGACATGTGAGATGTTTGCTTGAGAAGAGTGCATCATTAGGTTGATGCCTCAAACCCTCCCACCGCCAATAACTACATGTGCAGCCGCATTTGCAAATCCAGGATTGGACTTGCTTGCCATGTGAGAAGCCATAAAAACAAATAAACCCAGAATTTAATATACTAGCTGAACGCTCAATCTGTCAACGCTACGGGAGAATCCATCACTATAATCTGTTAAAATAATGTAAATGAAATAAATAAATTACAGTACATATTTGCTGCTGAAGTTTAGGTGCAGAGAGAACATTTTCTTAATTTCAGTTGATTGAACTAGTTCAATGCAATGACTAGTGCAATCAAATTTAAGACTTTGAGTGAGAGTTGAAAAAGCAGGAAATTGTTTACTTTTTTCTGTCCGAATAGGAATTAGGTGTGAAAGGATGAGATATGCTAGTTCTAAATTCTTGAAAGACTCTGTGATCAGAAACAATCATTCAGTTCATTAGCTGTAGAGAATACTTCCTTTTTATTTAATAAATGTTAATTTTAAATGCAAAATGTTTTGATAAACTTTTTTCTCTCATCTGCACATTTAATATTAATAACAATAAATACCTACGTCTTCTGTATTAACTAATGAAAACAATTTTAAAATGTTCATTGTGGATTTTTAATTGGATTGTAATTTCCGTAGAAATAGTTTGTCACAAATTACAAAAGAAAATTTAAGAAAAGCATCTTTCACCATTTTCTAGACTAATACAAAAAGTAAAAAAATTAATCTGAATATATATTTTTGCTTAAGTAAATGTGTATTGATACAGTATATCTTTCTGGTTAGCAAAATGTACCACATTTAGTGTATATGTAGTTGCAGATCAATGTGTTTTTAACGGGTACCAACCAATGATGATTAACCTTTCTTTAGGAAAATAACTAAAAAGTACAAATGTAAAACAAGATTCAAATCATGGATTTAAATCAATGTTTCCCGCTTGCTGATTTAATAATGATTTAAATCAAGTCAGCCTGGTACTTAATGTTAAATCAATTTTTAGTAATTCTTTACTGGAACACTTTGAAAAGATCAGTTTAAATTAAAAAAAAAAATCTTCAGTTGGCATAAACTGTTTAAAGTATGTTAATGATTTAGGCAGTTGTTTAATATTAACTCTGTGTTCCAAATAGTGTCTTCCTTTAGGTCTTTTGAAATAAGTCTGGTTTTGATTGATTAACTTTATTTTGGGTGTTTGGTGGTAGTTACTCAAGCAACTGTGAACCTCCCCCTCTTCAGAGCATTTTAAAAAATAATCATTAGTTGAACTGATGACGCTATTGAAAGGGTTATGAAACAGACTAAACTGGCTCTAACTATAACTTTGACCTTTTTGACCAAATTGTGGGAGTTGTGCCAACATTTGATAATAAGCAGTTCTGGGAAGTTCTTTAATATTGAATTCCAGGGCTGCATGAGTGATGCACTAAAGATCTACTTGTGATTGATGTAATACTTGCCTAATACATTTTTAGGCTTGAATAGATTATTTACCTAATAGTAAAATTGCATAGACCCTGACTTAAGCAGAAACTTCTAAATGACTTTTTAAAATGCTCCATTAGGAGTTAGCAACTTAAGACTCTTCTTCCCACCTCAATGCAAGTAGTCAGCCTGCCTCTGCAAACACTCCCTCTAGTTGCATCTTCATCTGTAATAAGAAAAAGCTCAACTCACAGAAGGGGTTTCATATGATTGTCATTCAGCTTTTCAGCCAGTGGTTGCAGGATCAATCTGCATTCACAAAGCTTTTCTGGCTTTGGAAGAGTTTGAGATCAGAGGTCTGTTTAATCCTGACTTCAGTAGACTGAAGGCCTCTGTTTTCTTCAGCCACTCAACACATACAATTCTCTTATTCCTAGAGGTTATTTCTGGTGTCTTGCAAGAACATATCTATCTTCAAATTGAGTATTTAGCCTCAAATTTAGGACTAGCCTGAAACAAAAAATGACTTGTCTGAGCTACTGCAAAGGTGATGAGATCTGTCCAAGAGGTATTTATTCTCACTTTTTTTTCAGAAAGGGAAATTGAGACAGATCCAGAAACATACCAGATGCATGAGAGTCAGGGGCTGAACTGGGCTTATAACTTAAGATTCATTTTCATCCAGTCCATCAAACCAAGCTGCTTTTCTGGTTTCATGGATCTTCTCCCCATAAGTGTGGGCAAAATAATCAATATCCTGTTTTACTAACAAAAAAGCCTTGTGGTCATTCTTCCAAGGAGGAGTTTGTCTTCATACTGTTACTTCCGATTAAAAGTACAGAGCAGGCAATGTTTAAGGTGGTACATCCATCATTGAATTTTGCCATAGTACAACACGATACAGCACATATTCAGTGAACATTACAGTGTAATAGTACTGTGTGTATCCATAGTATTTTCCATCCAAGGCCTTCAAAATGCTTTGCAAATATTAATAAATTTTCTCACGCCCTCTGTGATGTAAGTTAAAATTCTAGGTGTATTGTAAAGCCTTCATTCTGGTGATTTGTGGCACAAGCATTGTTTAAAGAAAAAGAGTGTGTGTGTGTGTGTGTGTGTGTGTGTGTGTGTGTGAGAGAGAGAGAGAGAGAGAGAGAGAGAGAGAGCGCCTTTGAGGAAGTTATCTGAAGCACTGAAGAAACCTAGCAGCTTCAAATGTTGTCTTGAATGTGCTTGTAACATGTTCCTCAATTGTCTTTTTTGCCATTGCATAGACTTTGACTAATCTAGCTGCAACATTTTCAAAGCAAAAGGTGAAAGCAAAATCAGAGGTCTGATCAGAAGGAGACACATCTC
Source organism: Terrapene triunguis (assembly GCF_002925995.2). NCBI lineage: Eukaryota > Metazoa > Chordata > Testudines > Emydidae > Terrapene > Terrapene triunguis. The sequence goes on along the minus strand of NW_020664435.1, from coordinate 20,978,733 downwards.
GGCATTGCTAGACTCTCGTCCAAATTGGTGCGAGGGACCTGACTCCACACACAGTATAGGGGGAGGTCTTCACCATCACATAAGTTTGGACTGCCTTTAAATCTTGTTAGTTTTCAAACCTTCTGTGACAGATGTAGAGTTGCTTTGTAATCACTTAGGAATAGGGCTCTGCTTGTTTGACAGTGGTAAGGGGTTTATGGTAGGACTACAAGGAGTTTATTCAAGCAGGGATTGGCTGCATGTCAGCATGAACAAGGGCAATATCTTCAGAGTGCCACCCATTTATTTATGCACTTGAAGGACAATATTCTACTCATTTGATTTGATATCTGACTTCTAACCTCCTGTTGAGCTCACTGGGCCAATTTGTTAAGGGGGAGAATCACAGTTTGTAAACATAGGAGCATCAAAAGCCTGAGAAGAAAGATAAAGGGCTTCTGGTGGGGACACGAGACGTTGTCAAGGGAGGAAGAGAATGGTTGTTGGGGGTTGCTCTAGGAGCCAGGGAGCTGAAGGAAAGAGGGATGCCCTAGGGTCTACAAAGGATGGCAAGCCACTGGGAAGATAGGGCTTTTATTGTTTTTTAAATACTTCTTCTCTTATGCTTTGCTGTGTTCCTACTGTTAAGATTAAATAATAACTTGCTTTATGAAAGCTTTCAGGTCACTGTATTAACCATTGGCCACACCTACCAAAGGGAAGACTTGCAGGTATTGAATCCATTTGGGCCTGGTGAGTTATCAGCATTGGAACACAGAGCTCTGTAGTCTGGGGGACCCAGTCTATAAGTGAGAGACTCGTGGGGTTCCACGCTGAGATAAGTCAGCTCACAGAGCCTAAAACTTGAGGACAGGTACTCAGAAATCAGAGAGGAGTCAAAAGTGCAACTGCTCTTTAATTGTGATAGCCCCCATACATGCCTCTCTATTCTGCATCATAACCAGTGGGCTACAGTTCTGATAGCTGAGGCTACAGCTTATGCAATGTCTTTCTCCGTGGTGTCTGACTTTTGATTTTGTAAGATTCTTGTATCTCAAGCAGTACAAGAATATACCAGGAAGCAAGGCTTCTCAAAGTGGAAATTCCATTGTGAAAATAAAGAACCTACCTAGTCTCCATGTATATTTAAATACTTGCCAGTTCATTTTTCCATCAGTACTTCTAGCTATGCAAATGTCTGATTTTAAAACTAATTTGCCATTTACCATTTAAGTCAGCATCTACCTACAACACAGTTTTATCTAACTTAAACTCAATTTCCCCCATATACTTAGAATTAAAGATGAGGTTATGGTTGCTAAACGTTGGCATTTTAATTGCTTCTCCGATAAAGTGTCTGTATTTAACTTGCTGTCTTCTGTAGACATAGTACAAAACGGAATCAAGTTAATATCTTTTACATTTGCTGATATGAGCGTGAACAGATCACGTTTCACACTCAAGACAAATGCACGCAAAACCATAAAGCTGCTGTGTTTTAGAAAAGCCATAAAAGGTCACTACCTCATTCTGCTACATCTAGGGTTTAGTGTTTACTGCATTGGAAAATTCCTGGCAATGGTAGGGTGATTATTACTGCATGATAAATCCAGGATTAAGTGACAACCAGTGAAGTTTGAGATTATAAATAGGACATATTTTCTATATTTCTATATTTTCTTATATAAAAAGAATCCTGCATGCAAATATTATAAATTGTATTTATCCACTTGCATAGCTTATGTTTACAATTTAGCTTCATATGAAAGTAGAAAAGTGCTTAGCCTGAAGCCCAATTGTTAAAAAGGATTATTTATTTTTGTGCTATTCGTAAAGTTGTTGAAGATTTTCATTAAAAATAAATTACAGAGAAGCACATTAATTGTCCCCTTGTTTGTTCCATTTTTTAATATGTAAACATTAGTGCATAATTTATTTTTTTTTCTGTTTTTTCTTTTAAATCCACGTAAGAATTATCAGGTTTATTTCTTTTTGCTGGAAGATTGGAGTTGGATGGTCAAATCACAATAAGATGAAACACAAACTACAGTCTGTCATTTAATGATTTGGAGGTTATAGGGCCAGAAGGGATGATTGTGGTCACCTTCTCTGATCTCCTGTGTAATATAGGCCTTCCCTGAATTAATTCCTGTTTGAACTAGACGATGTCTTATAGCAAAACATTCAGTCTTGATTTAAAAATTTCCAATGATGGAGAATCCACCATTACCCTTCATAGATTGCTCCAGTAGTTGGTTACTATCAGTTACAAATTTGCACCTTATTTCAAGTCTGCATTTGTCTAGCTGTAACTTCCAGCTAGTCAGATTTGATGTTCACAGTGATTCCTTTGGCCTTGGAATCAATGAATCTAGATCTTCTTATACCTCAGTATGCTATTCTCCTCATTACTATTCCCCATGTAGGTATTTATAGACTGATTAAGTCACCCCTTGATATTCTTTTGATAAGATTAGTATAGTGAGCTCCTTGAGTCTATCACCTATAAAGCAGTTTTTCCAGTCCTTGTATCATTTCTCTCGAACCCTCTTCCTGCAGACTTGGGAAGTCAACAGTGCATTTGGAAGGTTAGCCTCATGAATGCGAAAGCTAGAAATTTATACCCTGGCCCACAGATCTTAATTAAACATGGAATTCCACTCTCTCCGCAGGGTGAATGACACCTGCTATTATGAACTCAGGGAATAAGTTGCAGATGTATAACCTCAATAATAGCAGCAGATATAATTTCCACATGGTCATCCATCCGTTATTCCCAGCCTACCAATCTCTCTCTTGTCTTATCCGGCTAGAGACTCAGGCAGCTGGCTCTCATTTATGCCATGATGTCCCCCAGGTCTGAGGTCCTAGTTCAGCAAAACACTTAAGCATGTGCTTACCTATAAACACATGCTTAAATGCTTTGAGTATAGATGGACTACTGAATTGGGGCCTAGGTAAGCTTGGTAGCTCCTGCTGGATCAGTCAGGACGGAGAAATGAAGCAAAATGTCATCACCATAGTGAAAATGTAATCCGTGCATCCTCAATAATTGATTTTTTTTTCCCCCTCCCACACTAACGACCCCCATTTGCATGTTGGACAAGAGGGGTGACATGATGGAAATTTGACACAGCCAACATGAGATTGCCTTCAGCGTATGATACTGAAGTGGATGAGAATAGTGAGCACTAATATTTTTGCATCAGTAGTTCCACTGAAATCAGTTGGACTTGTGACATGAGTGATAATTGCAGGATTCATCCATTAACTTGCGATCAAATGTTCGCCTAGTAGGTCAAATGATTAAAAATGAATTTTGTAGAACAAGGGCTTCTCATTTTACAGAAGTGTTTGTTGCTTTACATTGATGAAACCATGTAATAATGTTCTTTGCATTTAATATAAATGTAGTAGTATTGCTGAAATCTCCTGGACTCCGCTTAGGGAAGCGTTGTTGATTTTACAGCAAAAACAGTTCCTAACTAGCTAAATGAATTTTCTTAAATTCATTTATACTTTGAAAGCATAAAGATGGAAACTTTAAGCCAGATAGGTGACTTTGGGCGGGAATTAAAGTCAATGATTATACCAATTTAAAATGAAAGTGCCTTCTTACTTTACGCATAGCAAAATGTTTGATTTCTCCTATAATAGTATGTTAAATGAAAACGGCCACATATTGCAAAGATACATATTGTAAAGGAAGTGAAAAATAAATCTCTTAAATATAGTAAAGAATAAATAACAAGACAATAGGAAACTGCCATTGTGACAACTAGATTTTGATTTATTTTAAAAAGTCCCATTGACATGCAGCACAGTGTTTCTGCTCCATAAATACCATTTACAAAAAACCCCAAATCTATGTAGTTTTTCATATTATTGCACTTTGTGCCTTTGAGAGTATAGAAACGAACACAAAGTATATTAAAATGTAAGAACTTTTCATTGTGTTTTTTTGTTTTTGTTTTCTTTTAACTACAGTTTAGACTTTCATGGCTTACTAGTAAGACCTTCAAAGAAAAACTGATTTTTATTTTTTGTTTTGTTTCCATAGTTGCATTAAAATCTTCCAACTGTACCAGACCTGAGATAAATGGCATTCAGGACAGCTGCAGAATAACTAAGCCTGGAGAAGGCATACATCTACTAGAAGGAGAACTTTTATTACAGGTATGTTTTAGTGGATATAATAATTGCTGAAGAAAGGTCTTTTGTTACCTTTAATAAGCCATCAGTTAACTGATGGAGTTTAGGAAGAAACTTCTTATAGTCAAATTACTATGTAATTGTCCATTATAGGGTTTCTTGAACCTTCCCTCTGAGTTATCTGGTACTAGCTAATTTAAGAGACAGGCTACTGGACTGGATGAGCCACAAATCTGATCCAGCATAGCAATTGCTATTTTCCTGCTATCGGGCAATAGTCTTCCAATTCTTTCTTACTCCTTAATCTCTAACAGACTATTTAAAACAAACAAAAATACCCCCCACCAACAAATACACAAAACCATGCCTTGTATTGATGAGGGTTAAAATGCTAGCCGTCTGTAACCCAGCTTGGAGGCTATTAACTTGGGAATTTATTTAAACATTACATTACTTTTTAAAAAGCACATTGTAGAGCACTTTTTTTCCTGTTTTTGATACCTTCATACTCAAGATGTTTGAATTTATTTTGGGTTCAAACTATTTTGCATGCCATGTTTTATTGTGCTATTGTGTTCTAAGTGCCATATTAATTAATTTTTTTTATTTGTATTTCTATTGTAAATTCAATTGTTACTGAAATTATTTGGCTTATAATAAAATGAACAGGGAGAAAATATAGTAGGTGTCTTTGAAAAACCATCTGGACTGCAGAAAGTTAAGAATGGAAACTTTCTATATCAATTCTTAAGATATTCAAAACCACAGAATACCACAATGATCCAAAACTCTGCTCACATTTTTGTTGGGTAACTAATGCAACTAAACTGATCAGTGTAAAAAACAAAACAGAAATTCTAACTGATCAAGGACCTATTTAAAGGTTGATGTGGACCTATTTAAAGATGCATGGTTGAGAATATGTGAATAATAGCATAAGATACCACTGCTAGTTATTGAATACAATATACGGTAGGGCTTTAATTATACCTTTAAGGACCTGGCCCACATAGGGAATAATCATAGAATCATAGGACTGAAAGGGACCTTGAGAGGTCATCTAGTCTAGTCTCCTGCACTCATGGCAGGACTAAGTATTATCTAGACCATTCGTGTTTTTCTAACCTGCTCTTAAAAATCTCCAATGCTGGAGATTCCACAACCTCCCTAAAATTTGAGATTGTCCCTCAAATTTAGAGGAATGAGGAACTGTAAATAATTTGGTGTAATAAGACTAAGTTCTAGACACGAAAAAGAGTTAATGGAGAATTCAGAAAAGACACCGTGGGTGAGATTCCATGCTGTGCCTCTGCGGGTATGTCTGCAGTGCAATAAAACCCCATGGCTGGCCCGGATCAGCTAACTTAGGCTCATGGGGTCCCAGAGCTCAGGCTTCAGCCTGAGCCCCAGTCAGCTGAAAGCTAAAAGCAACCTTTAGGCCTCCCAAATTCTGGGCTGATCTAGGAGCTGACGTGGCAGCCAGTGTAACTTATAACCCTGGTGGGTTTGTTTTAACTATGGTAGCCTGTCCCTGGCTGTCTATGGGCAGCTTTGCTGCCAAGGATCTATGCAACATTATGCACTGTGGGTCCACCTCTCCCATCCCCAGCACACTCCACCAAGTTGAAGTTTCACCTGCAGAATGCCTCCTACACTACAATTTGCAAAGTAGACCTCAGAAGACCACCTTCAGCTCTCTTCCTCAGTTCTGTTGCAAGGGGATCTTGTTCCCAGGCTAAAAATGTGAGTGAGAAAGTAAGGAACAAACATAAGAAATGAGGGGAGAGGGCAAATAATACATTAAAGATGCTGTAATGCAAAATCTTCCCTTATTTGTTAATTCTAAAGGCAGAAATTGGCCAGTTGGGAAGTGTTAGTTTTCCAAGGATTTTACTAATATAGAAATCAGCAGGCCCATATGACACACATCGTTGGATATTACGGAATTAGATAACAAAGGTAGTGAACCATTGACACTTACTGAAAATTCACATATGACTGATGTTACCAGAGGATTGCAGAAGACGCCATCATGAAACTGGTAAATGAAAATGTCTGTTCCCAGTAAAATAATGGGACAAACGTTGTCCTTCTATATAGAAGATTATGGAAGCATGAACAGAAAGCAGCATATCTGTATAAAGAACAGATCTGACCAGAAATAGCATTTGCTTTTGTTAAGCAGAAATGCAAAATTATTTCTTGAAGGGAATGCAATACATTTAATTCAAGAGAATAGTGCTGAATAAAGGTTAGAAAAAGAACTGCTACAATTCTCTGTTAAAAAAGAACCAAAAGATCAAACATAGCTCTTATAGAAAGAACTGTTTGTTTCCCTGGGACTTCTTCCCAAATTCTTTGAACAACTGGATTAATACTAGAAGGAATGGGGAAAGGGCTGGGAGAATGTCTTTCTTTGGAAATGCGTATGAAACCTTTAGCGCTAGTATTTCATCAGTTTTGGAACAACTGTTGATTCCAAGAGTCTAGGAACAATGTTTTTTGCTTTTTTTTAACAATACAGTTTAGAATAATTTTTATCAATATGTATTTGGCTGTGGGACTTGGATTGTTTGATGTAGATGATCCATGGGTGCATCTTCAAAGCCAAATTATTGTGATACACAGGGCCACATTTCCCATTCGGTACTGTAGGCATGCCTAGGGGCACCTAAAAATTCAAATTTTGTTGCTCCTGTGTCCTGGCAGGGGACAGGGCCAGCTGAGGGGGAGACAGCTCCACGCAGCCCTGCTGGAGCGCTCCTCGCTCAGCCTGGCAGACAGACAGTTCCCAGCGGGACCGGTGAGTGCGTCCGGGGGGCAGGGCATGGGAGAGTGGGTCTCTGGTGGGATTTATGGGGGTGGGAGAGGTCTATGTGTGTTGGGGTGCTGGGCTGTGTGGGAGGGCTGTGGACGGCGAGGTGCCTAAAAGTTACAAGTGGCGGTACTCCCACTGCCCGCAGCTTTTAGGAGCTACGAGTCCCACAGCTCCCATCTGCCACTGGGAAGCAGGGGCACTCCCGCAGCTCCCAGCTGCTGCCGGGCAGTGGGGGGTGGGCTGGAGCTCCAAGCCCCTGCAGATGGGGGGGAGCTCAGATCTGGGGCAGCCACCAGAGATGGTGTGGGGACCACAAGGTATAAATCCAGCCCTGGTGATGCATGCTACTTGGTCTTACTCTTGCAATGACTGAAAAGCTTGTTAGCATAGAAAGCAATATCTTGTCTCAGTTGGTTCAGCCTGTTACCATAGAGCACCAGTCTTCTGGACCCTGTACTGTCTTCCTATGTGGTTCCAGGTATAGTTCAAAGTATTGGTTAAAACCTATAACAATTTGTGATCTTGGACATAGATATCTAAAACTTACCTTCTCGAGTCGTGTAATGAAAGATACCATCTGCTGAACTGCTCTAGGCAGTACTTCATGTGACTAAAATGTTTATAGGTGATGATGTGCTCACTGGAAGATCCTGTCTTCTCTGGTTGTTTGAAAAAGCCTAAATTTGGCAATACAAGTTCAGGTCATGTTGTAAAACCTAAACTTTTGATTCACTTCTACTATCAGGGAGTAGGTAGAGGGAGGGGGAAGTGGTGTGAACGAGACAGGGTTTTTATATACTACTTTGTATTTTGGTATTTTTATTTTCTTTAAAAGAACATAAGATGTCCATACTGGGTCAGATCAATGGCCCATATAGCCCAGTATTCTGTCTTCCAGCAGTGGCCAATGCAAGATGCATCAGTGAGAATGAACCAAACAGGGCAATTATCTAGTGATTCATCCCCGATCATCCAGTCAAAGGTTTAGGGACACACAGAGCATGGGATTGTGTCCGTGACCTTCTTGGCTTATAACTATCAATGACCCTGCAATCTCCATGAATTTATCTATTATTTTTTTTAACCCATACTTTGGCCTTCACAACATACACTGGCAGGGAGTTCCACAGGCTGACCGTGCGTTGTTTGAAGAAGTACTTCCTTATGTTTGTTTTAAACCTGCCACCAATTAATTTTATTGAGTGATTATGTTAAGGGGTAAAGAGTACTTCCTTACTCTCTTTCTCCACACCATTCATCATTTTGTAGACCTCTACCTTATCCAGCCTTAGTTGTGTCTTTTCTAAGCTGGTCAGTCTTTTTAATCTATCTTCATATGGAAACTGTTCCGAACACCTAATCTTTTTGTCGCCCTTTTCGGTACCTTTTCCAGTTCTAATGTATCTTTTTTTCAGATTGAATGAACAAAACTTTATGCAGTATTCAAGATGTGGGCGTACCATGGATTTATATAGTGACCATATACTTTCCTAATGGTTCCCAACATGCTGTTAGATTTGTTTGTTTGTTTGTTTGCTGCTGCTGTTGCATGTTGAGCAGATGTTTTTAGAGAACTATCCAAAATTTTTCCAAGATCTTTCTTGAATAGTAACAGCTAATTTAGACCCTTCCCCCATCATTTTGTATGTATAATTGGAGCTATATTTTCTAATGTGCGTTACTTTGCACTTATCGCCATTGAAGTTCATCTGCCATTTTTTGGCCCAGTCACCCAGTTTTCTGGGGTCCCTTTGTACCTCTCTCCATTGTAGGAATAAATGATCAGTTTTCCACCCTTTGTTTCCTATCTTTTTAACTAGTTACTGATTCATGAGAGGGCCTTCCCTCTTATCCCATGATTGCCTACTTTTTTAAGAGCCTTTGGTGAGGGACCTTGACAATGGCTTTCTGAAAGTCCAAGTACACTATATCCATTGATCACCCTTGTTTACATGTTTGTTGACACTCAACAAATTTTAATAGATTGGTGAGGCATGATTTCCCTTTACAAAAGCCGTGTTGACTCTTCTGCCAACATATCGTGTTAATCTATAATTCTGTTCTTTGCTATAGTTTCAACCAATTTGCCTGGTACAGAAGTTAGGCTTACTGGCCAGTAATTGAAAGGACTGCCTCTGGAGCCTTTTTAAAAGACTGGTGTTAAATTAGATATCCTCCAGTCATTTGGTACAGCGGCTGATTTCAGCAATAAATTACATACTACAGTTAGTAGTTCTGCAGTTTTATATTTGTGTTCCTTCAGAACTCTTGGGTGACTACCATCTCATCCTGTTGGTTTATTACTGTTTAATTTATCAATTTATTCCAAAATATCTTCTATTGACCCCTCAATCTGGGACAGTTTCTCAAATTTGTCATCTAAAAAGAATGGTTCGAGTGTGGGAATCTCCCTCACATCCTCTGCAGTAAAGACTGAGGCAAAGAATTCACTTAGCTTCTCTGCAACAGCATTGTCTTCTTTCAGTGCTCCTTTAGCACCTTGATTTCAAAGACTAAGAATCATAATGATATAATAAAGTCAAAATCGAAGTCAGTTAATATTTATAAAACTATCCCAACGTTCTAATTAAATATCTGTTCACAAAGTAGAAGGGTTTTAATATATGTCCTACAGATAAATTATGAACGCTCCCTCTAGCACTTTTGAACTTTTACACAATTTGTTTCCTAATAACCCTAGTCACTATTTAGTTTGTAGTTGTCCTTCAAAGGCAATAATAATTCAGTTACTTGGATAAAAGAGAATAAATGTATTCCAATCACTATTCAGGTAGCAATAAATTGTCACTGATGTGTGATGATAAATTCCTAAAATAAATATTTGAATGCAAAAGTAAAATATTTAGTTTAAGTATAAAATTCATTTATTCATATCATCCATAGCCCTCAGTCAAAACCAAAATCAAATCCAACTGCCTTGTCTCCACCTGTCACAGGGTGCACTTGCTGCTGGTGACATCTCCTCCTGGGTGCTCTGGAGATTAGCTCTGGCCAGGTTTTGTGCCCTCCCCTGGTGGTGTTTCTCCCATAATCCTCTCGCCCTGTGTACCACTCACTCCAGGAACCACAGCCTCTCTTTGTGACTCAGCCTTCCAGCCACATACTGTGTTTCCCCGAAAATAAGACAGTGTCTTATATTAATTTTTGCTCCCAAAGATGCGCTAGGTCTTATTTTCAGGGGAGGTCTTATTTTTCCTGGAGCTTCGGGGCCTTATATTCCGGGGTGGCCTTATTATCGGGGAGGTCTTATTTTCGGGGGATGCCTTATATTACAGCGAGAGGCAAAACTGGAAGTAGGTCTTATTTTCGGGGGATGTCTTACTTTCGGGGAAACAGGGTAGTTCCCCCTTCCAGGGTATGTAATAAAGCCTTTCCAGAATAAATCAGGCAGTCCACTGTCGTCTGCCTGGTTGGTGCCAAATCCCCAGTAGCTGGTAGGGGAACTCGGGCCCACTGTCTACTCTGGGTTCCAGCTCAGAGGCTCTCCAGTGAGTAGCCAAGGCCAGCAATGTCCTACCTAGCTGCTTTCCCCCTGATCCTTTCCTGGCTTCCTTCCTCCCTGGGTTTGCCAGCATCCCGACTCCCTCCTGTCAGGGAGTGACTGCAGCCTACCTTCCTGCAGCATCCTCTAGTTACAAAAACTTCACTTTCTGAGAGAGGTGCTAGAAAGAATTTTGAAAGAATTAGAGAGCTCATCTAATGATTGGTGCACAATTAAGGCTCACTTCATTTTCTGGTGTAATTTTTTTTCTACTGACTAGACCATGTCTTATACAGCATCAGTGTAGTGACTGACATGACTACCAGGTACAGTAAATATACCCATATAATGTGATAGTTGAAAATAAACTACTTAGCAAGGGTACTGTGTTTTGTATAGCACTTAGCACAGTGAGGTCCTTATACATGACCAGGGCTCCTGGTTGCTGTAATAATAAGGAAAAAATAAGGAATTATCTTCACCAACTTTTTCAAAAGGAACATCAAGAATGATGACCCCAACATTTTTCGTTTTTGTCTATACTTTCTTTGATATTGTCATCTTGAAAATAATCCCTAAAAAAACATGAAAGGGAAAGAATCCTAAAACACTGACTGTAAATTAATATTGATGAAAACTAATTTCCTCAATGACTAGAAAAGCCAATCAGAATTAAAGGTACTTCAGTATATTATTGTTTTAATTCTAAGCAGATACAATGAACAAATACCATGGAAGTATTAAGGTGACCAATTTACCTTTTAAATGGAGCAAAACACACACATACATAAAAGACTTACTTATACTAGAGACATCCATTGGTTAGGTTTAAAATGAAATTAGTTTTACTTTATCCAGTTTTTAAAAACAGATAAATGACATGATTAAACTGTTGTAACCAAACAAGAAATTGATGAGTTCAAACTTATGTAGGGCACCTATATGCTTACAGAACATTAAGTATTATTATTTTTCTAATAAAAACTTTGGGAAAGTGATTTATTTTGTATTTTATAGAAACTGAAGTTGCCACTTACCTAACATAACCCATTTTTGGCATGGACAGCCATTTCTCTCTGAACTAAGCATCAGAACCACTATAAAATATGTTGCTCCAGACTGGAGAGATGGCCTCTTCATATTACAATGAGCAAAGAATCTTTGACTTTTGGATGAAAAGGTACAGAAACTAATTTTAGCTGCTGGGCCAGAATGTAATCACACTACAGTTTACAGCATTTTTTTAATTTTAGGTGTATTAGTACTGTATAAATGAAATCAAAAGAGCACCCAAACAAAGGCCATGACATTTTTGCACTGTATTCACTTTTAATTTATATTATCTTTTAACAAAACCAGGCACTTTACATAACTACTGCATGTCATTTAGTCAGCTATGAGAACTGAAGACTTGTATTGGTTATACTATTAATTTAACTCTGTATTCTTTTTAACTCGTACTGTCACTTATTCTTCCAGGATTAGAACCCTAATATCCTGTTTTATAGGTGGAGGGCGCTTCATTTTTGAAAAGTTTTTAAACAGCTCCATAAATGTGACATTTCTGTTTTTTATTTTTTTAATTTTTTTTAAATGTAAGGTGCTCAGAGAGTCTTCAAAAAGGTAATTTAATGGGCTATTTAACCTGACCTTATTAAACCCTGGTAATGGGAAGAACAAATTGAAGTAGTAACTGCACCCTAAGAGGGAGAATTTATGAAATAACAGTTGTGCCGAGGACCACGAATGTGTAGGTGTGGTGGGTAATTCTTTGTAATGAGATTCATTCTCTTACTTTAGTTTGTAAACATGACAGTATTTTATCATTCATTTACTTTGTGATCTAGAAGTTGTAAATAATAATTTTTCACACTAAAGATTTTGAAATGTTCTTATTTGAACACATAGTCAAAGTCTAACTCTAAATGCAACTATGGTAATTAAATGGCAAAACATACTTAGTTCAGTCCCTTGAGACAGCCTTTTGTTAAAATCTTGACTGGAATCCATGAAAGTAAATCAGCACCTTTTAGATGAGCTGCCAAGTCACAAATGTTCTGTTTGCTATCACAACAATCGCTGTGAACCATATTGATTGTGAGCTCAGATAAATACCCTTTGCGTGACTTTAAATAAGGAGCTACTTTGTCTAGTTCTTCATAAAGGGAAAACTCTCTTTAAAAACATTGTTTGCTTGCAGCGTCTGCTGGTACAGAGGTTTTCAGCTGCATATTTTAAATGATCTGCAAAATGCTTTTTTAATCATATAGAGAGCTTGATGACTTACTTGCCTCTCCATGTAAGGCCTGTGTGCACTATAAGTAAAATAGATTTGGTTCCATTTTTTACTGCACATGGTATTTTATCTGTTAATTGTGCAAAAGGTTTGGGTTATCTAAGCCTTGCTAAAGTTCCATTTGCACCACACGTTGGTTGGGAGAATTGTGTTGTAACTAGATCTATATTGGTTTTATAGTACTGCTCATTACCATAGTAACTCAACATCTTCAACAATAAATCGGTAGCAATAGAGAAGTTACTAGTGAACTTCATGGAGTCTCTTTGTGCTTTTCCCTTTTGGGGTTAAAGCTCTGAATAATGTGTGTTTTGTTTTTATGTATTTAAGTCCCCATTCATTGTGGTACTTGTAGTGTGGTGTGGACAAGCCTATAAATAAGTAAAAGGTAATTTTTAAGATGTTTATCTGTTATGCACTTAAAATTGAGAATCTATTATGCAATCTGAGCTAACCCTGCATTATTGCCTTATTTCTTCTATTATTGGGACATTTTATTTTTAATAAATATCAAGGAAAAAATTCATCCTCGGTATAAATGACTTAATAGGACTTATTGTAGTATTTTCCCTCAGTAGTGTTTCATCAGGAATTAATTAAACTCGATATGTAGAATATAAATAAGTTTAGTATTTCAACTAACCTTTTAGAAATTAATTTACACTTACCACATACCTATTTGGGGTGCATGACTCATTATCAGTTCATGATTTGTAGAGGTATGACTGTCTTGTGATTTGTGGTGTAAAGTAGGAGGGATCTATGGACAGAGTTAGAGGTGACCTGATTATCTTAATCCTGCATTTATGGACTTTTGAATATCTGAGGTTTTAAGATGTAATTTACTGTAAATTAATTTCCCGGCTTTCAGGTATTTATTTTCTTTTGAAATTAGAGTGACCTATTAGTTTTCCACTCTGAAGTTATTTGATAAATATTTGCATCCTTAACTACAGTTCATTGTTATAGTACCAACTCCTCTCAATTTATAAAAGCACATCTCTGCATTATTATTTTCCACAATAATAAAAAGTGCTACATAGGAACTAGTGTTATGCGCTTGGAGAAGGATGGCTTAAAAGTCAGTATGCAGAAATGTGTACTTAGGATTTTATATAAAATCTTTTCTTTCAGATTCAGATTGCATTATACAGAATTGCATACCTTTGTAAGGTACTGGTAAAATCAGGACTTAATTATCTAACAGTGTAAGTAGGGAAATTTTTTGATTTCTTTTAAAGTGATACTTTGTTTTAATGCATTGCAGTTCAAACTAAAGCTGGAGGTGCAAAACCAGCCAGTAGGTTTATAGAAACACTAAAATTTATAGAAATGCTATTTAATCTGGAATTCTGTCTTTCAAGCTAACCGATTTTGGTGTTTTTTCTTTCCAGGCATTAAATGGCTTTGTGCTGGTTGTTACAGCAGATGCTCTAGTCTTTTATGCCTCTTCAACCATCCAGGACTATCTGGGGTTCCAGCAAGTATGTCTTTTCTTTTTCTCCTCACTCCCCTCTCTCCCCTTCCCTCCCCACCCCCCAACAAGTTTTTATTGATTTCTAGAAGATTTTAATTAATGATTTCCTAAGGCTTCAATGCTCATATTTAGTCTTTGATAATTTACATGGAAAATAATCTCAGTTAAATATTTTGAGCTGGATTACTTTGGTACTATACTTCTTTAGTATTAGCTGATATAGTAGAGAAGGGGTCTTGTGCCAAGCAAAATAGGAATATTTTTCCAACATTGTGTTAAGCAAGTCAGGGAACTTTCACAGTTAAATTGTACTGGAACAAATGTTTGAAATCATATGAAATGCTGCACAATTTACGGTGCTGAATGGTACATCATTCACTAGAAAGGTAATTTTAATAGAAACTTTTCTTAATAAATGACCTACATATGCTTTAAGGTTAGTTTAATTATGTATTGGGTTAGCTTACTAATTTTTTTTAGTTCCTTTTGCATTTGTTTTTCTTCAAGTATAATACCTTTTTTGTAAATGACTCACTGTGTAAATGAAGGAACTGAGTTTTTGTTTAATGATAATATCACTTAATATATAAGCCAAACAAATTATGTTGTGCTGCAGAATATAAAAAAAAAATCCTGTTTAGTGGAAAATGATCATACTGATATCCGGAAGGTACAGTTGTACTTAACTTCTTCACCACCTGGGATTAATACAGATCTGTCTTGCTGGGTGCTAGATATATATGCTAGATGGTGATATATGTAGTTGCTGTTAGACCCAATAGAATCTCTTCTTGCTTTTATCTTCTTAGCCAATGGATAAGGGCATTGGGAATTTTAGTTTTAAAAGCAAATGCTCCAAACAAAATATATATATTTTTCAAGTTACACATCTTTGTTGAAAAATAAGAAAAGTTGGAAAAATAGAGTAGGTATGAAATGCACATTGTAACTGCAAAATGTCAAGTTTGCATTTCTTATGGAATGAAAAGTGAAGCTTAAAACTTACATTAAGATTTAAAAATTAGTATTTCTGGCAGTTTTTCTAGTAATGGTTGACTTTTTTTAATAAAACATGGATAAAGCAAAGAACTAATTCATTTGAGCTAAACTGTTGCTTCTGCCAAAACCATCTCATATTCCTTTTGTCCTTGTTTTTTAGATACTGTGAGTTTATATAATGGTTGATACCACAGAAAGCAAATATTTTTTAAGAGAACCTACAGCACAGAAATTTATCTTAATTTACTGATCCTGCTTTTGAAATTCTTTTATTAGCTTTAAAAAGTTTTCCTTCAATTCTTTCAACCCCTGATGCAGGAAGTTCTTAATTTTTGGCTCGCGTCCCGTTCTTAAGCACCATTACTGCAGATGATAAGGCAGTTTAATAATTAAAGATATAAATGGACCTTAGATAGAGAAAGATTTCAGGCAAACAAAACTAACGTTCAGAGTTTATACTTGTCTTATATTTGTGAGTTTCTTTGGGACCTTGTCTCCTAGCACAACTATGCTCAAGTCCTGATTGGCACTGTACTTACTTTGCTCTTATATAAACTGGAGTGTGCTTTAAAAAAAACCATTTCATCTTTATCTCCTTTTAAAAAAAAAAAAAAAAAAAGAGACATTGTCATTTCTGTATATGGCAAAGCTGTTTTCTTATTTTTACATTTTTGTTAGGCTGTCATGGACAATGAAGAGTGAAAAATAAAACCTTGATAGGCTGAGTTTGTGTCAGAAGAAAACCAAAATATAACAGGAAGGAATTCAATTCTAATGGGCACGACTGGATTCTTTTATGAGCATTTACAAATGATTTCATGAAACTTGTTCTTCTTAAATACAAACTTTATATTATTGTATCTCCAGTGAGATGGATTGTAGTATCCAGTTCAGCAACCAGTCATGTAATTGAAGTCAATAAGATGACTTTGGTACTGTCATCAGAGATGTCTTACTCTCTCAACTTTTTCCTTTTTGTGTATAGTCTGATATTATACACCAGAGTGTATTTGAATTGATTCATACAGAAGACAGACCTGAGTTTCAGCGTCAGCTTCATTGGGCGTTAAAACCTGTACAACCGACAGATTCTGCACAGAGAACACAAGGTGAGAATGCAATCAACTAGCTTACAGTTGCCTTTATGTATTTGTATTCTAAATCATAAATTCTCATTTCAGATAAGCATTTAACACATGACTCTTGCATAAACAAGATTTTAGTTTCACTTTAAATGGAAAATTACAGGTGGAAAATATTGTTTTGAAGCGCAAATCCCAAGCCTTGCACATCGCATCACTACTCATTAATTAGGGTGAAATAATGTGATGCCTAGGATGGATATTATGTTTCTAAAAGTGCCTAAATGTGATTTTTATTTCATAAACTGAAGATACAAACACACACAACAACCAATCAATTTATCTAAACATCTCTGTCAGGAGGGAGGAAAGATCTTGATCATGTCTCTTTGAATGAAGTGTGGGTGTCCCTTCCATGAAATTATGCATTTATTACAGATCCTCTTCTGATATACTGAGCTTGACATCAAATTTGTTAGCTCAATCAGGACGTCATTTAAATCGTCTGACATACCTTTTCAGCACTTTTGGCCCATCTTCTGTGATGGCTGAAGGGGTGCCTTTGTCACATCTTTGCACTGGAAAAGTACATTGGTGGCTGTGGAAGAGTGGCTTTTTATTCCCTGTTCAGATATGAAGTCTCTCTCATGTACACCCCCTCCTGGGTAGGAGCAGGCAAAAGAACAAAAGGTAGCTGAATACACAAGAGGGATGGCCCTTAAAACCAGAGACTATCCTAATTGACCTTATGAGGTAGGTGCCAATTTGATCTTTTGGATTGAGAAGCAATTAGTAATATATCTCTTAGCTATAGGGACTGGCAGAGCTGCCTTTATGGCTGGCTTCCTGTAATAACAAAGCAACTGAATACTACCTAGTAAAGCCACCAAACTAATCAGTATCCAGGTAACCATGTGGTTTCATAGAATCATAGAAGATTAGGGTTGGAAGAGACTTCAGTAGGTCATCTAGTTCAACCCCCTGCTTAAAGCAGGACCATCCCCAACTAAGCCATATTTGGAGATACTTTTTTTTGGTGCAACATTTTTACAATTTACATTATTTGGAAAACCATCCAAAAGTTGTACACCTCTACCTCGATATAATACTGTCCTCGGGAGCCAAAAAATCTTACCGTGTTATAGGTGAAACCGCGTTATATTGAACTTGCTTTGATCCACCGGAGTGCGCAGCCCCGCCCCCCCCCGGAGCGCTGCTTTACTGCGTTATATCCGAATTCGTGTTATATCGAGGTAGAGGTGTATTTGAATTATCATATATACCAACTTCATTGATACTCTTAGATTGAGCTTTAATAAGGCTTTTGTACTGCTCTTTTTATAGCAATGCAAATAGTATTTGGGCCTTCACCATTGAAACTGCATGACAAAGAGGGCAAGGCATTTTATATCCATAGAGGACCGAAGACCTTTATTAGGTTGAAAACATTTTGGATAAGTGCATTTTGGCACTGTAGTTTTATAAATATGTGGGCCAGGCCCCATCTTCCTATTTATTATTGGATTATTTCCACTTTGAATCCACCAATCTACCTACATAAAGAAATTTGATTTAAAATTTTACAGTTTCCCTTTAACCTTCTTAAATTGCAGACAGATGGCATACTTCAATATTTAATAAGGTAAATGTTCACTAAGCTAGGTAGGAAAAGACTAAATATCTTTTGACCTGTGGTCTTGGCAGGGCAGGCACCAGCCGAGCAATCTGGTGCTTGGGGCGGCAGCTTGTAGGAGGCGGCATTCCGCCCAATCCTAGGGCGGCACGGCTGCTTTTTGTTTTTGTTTTTTGTTTTTTGTTGTTGTTCCGCTCCGGCCACCCTGTAGGGGGCAGCAGCGTGGAGGACGGGAGCGCCCTGCAGCAAGCCCGGCAGGGCAGCCCGCATCCTTCCCTCCCAGCCGACCAGAGTGGTGCAGAGCCCTCCCGGCAGGGGGCACGGCGGGAGGGGCCGCGTGGCAGAGCCCTACTGAAGCCCTGACCGCACCCTTTCTCTCTCTCCCCCCGCTCCCTCTCCCTCCCCACGCTAGCCGGGGCACATCTGCAAGGCAGGGAGTCCCCCTGCACCCTGGCTCTGGCCGCGCCGCGGTTTTTTTTTTTTTGCTTGGGGCGGCCAGAAAGCCAGAGCCGGCCCTGGGCCTTGGCTCATTTAGAGCTCTGTGTGCTTCACAGTTGTTGGTGTTCCTAGTACAAAACAATTCGTTTGTGTTTGTGACTCAACTAGGTTTTTATAGTGTTTATACCAGATGTGTAAATTGATCCAGATCTAGCTGAAAACATACTACAGTGAACATGTCTTTTGATTTAGTGTTGGGACTTAATTTAGCAAACAGCTGTTGTCAGAAGACATATTTGTATAGAGTGGTTTACTCTAGAGTGAAAAAGCATTCCAAGATTAAAAATTCCTTTTAACAGCGCAGAGCAACTTATAAATAATGTTGTGTGAAAAGGTAAGACCATAGCTTAACTCAGCATCAGTTTTCACTTGAATGATGGAAGTAATGCAAGAACAGAGTAGGAATATTAGTGCTATGCAGTATGTTTCTAGTTTACTTAAAACTGTTAAACTATTTTCACACCAGATTACTTGTAAATTGGGAAAATACAGCTTTTGGTTCTCAGGTCTTTTTTTATTATTATTTAATTCAGATACATAACAAATGTCACATTTATGATCACAAGGACCCTGATATGTTAGTGAAAGCATTATCTATTTTAATTCACTTCTGATTTTTAATACCCTCATCTCATATACACATATTTGTCTTGATTTGTACTTTTAGTGACCCACAGGATAAAAGTGCTATGGACACTGAACAAACATTTTACCAATTGTGAGGCATGGTTGGAGTTAAGGGCAGAATGGAAAGGAAAAGTTCATTCAACTAGCCATCCATTTACTGGACATGTAAATCAGAAAATTTAGTTTCTGATGTTAGAAACCATTAGTTTTCAGTGTAGTACAAACATTTCGCATTTAAATAGTAAATTGTGTGTATAGTATGGTAATCTGGATTATTAACATGTTTTCATGGCTGATAACATTTTCTTCTTATATGGAAAACTGAAAACATTCCATGTATGCCATTTTGCTGTTTTTACTTTCCTTTTTTGGTTTGTTTTCAAAGGGGGAAATAGTAGGTATGACAGTAAGGAAGACAGTATAAAAATGAGTTTTCCATAATGAAACATGGTTCAAAATTTCAGATTTAGCTCTGCTGTGGAGGGAGCCTGCTGTGTTAGTACTAAGAGTAAGATTAAGTCCAAGAAAGAACAAGACAGCAATTGAGTACCCTAGACCATACTATTCAGGTTACGCTATGTTGATTTCTGTTACAGAATGTTTCTATGAATTACCTGAGTTGTTCGTGTTAATGTTCATATTGCCATTTTTGGCATTCATAGTTAATTATAGGTGGCTTTTAACACCTTGAAATTAGAGTCCAGGTTTCATGACCTTTTAGATCCCTGGATCCAAAAAAGCAGTGCCAGTGTGTACGTTTGGGTCTTTTCTATTTCTAAGGAAGTTAGAAGAAACTTTCAGACATTCTTGAGTGCAGCTGTACCATGGATAGTTAAATGTGTATTGCTGAAGAGTGTTTCAAGACTGTATAAAATTACTCCCAAAATAGTGTGTGAGAGAATGGTACTGTAGCTAATGTGCAACTCATTTACTTTATTATGTTTGATATATGAGAAACAACAAATTAGATCTTGCTTGAGATCTGGAATTTAATGTTTAGGTTTTTTTATACCATCAAAATCAGTTTCCTCAATTGACTTCATGTAGTTTTTCATTGATACTCTTAGTTATTGAATTTCTATTAGAGTAAATGCCAGAGCAAATTTTATGTAGGTTTTACGCACCTGATTAGTTTATTTTAATCAAGCTCTTTGCACAACTCCAAAGCCATGCTGTATATACTGCATAAGAGATCTTATAGTTCTTACTAAAAAATAATAATAATAATAATAATAATAATAATATGTGGAGATATACCTATCTCATAGAACTGGAAGGGACCTTGAAAGGTCATTGAGTCGAGTCCAGTCCCCTGCCTTCACTAGCAGGACCAAGTACTGATTTTGCCCCACATCCCTAAATGGCCCCCTCAAGGATTGAGCTCACAACCCTGGGTTTAGCAGGCCAATGCTCAAACCACTGAGCTATCCCTCCCCCCGGGAAAACTGTGTGGCAGTTTTCTCAATTGCATCTGTATGTGCATATGAATTATTTTGGTAGGTCACTTTGGGGTGTGTGTATGTATATATTGCCTGCACAGAGTACTTCATTAACTGACATTGAACAGACATAGTACAGTAATTATAATATGTAACATCATGCAGATCATATGGTCAGTTTGCAGGTTACTGATGCAATATTTTTTGCATTGTGTTTCGTGGACCTTAACAGTTGAAGTATAAATTAATGCCTGAATGTCACTTCACCAGCAAATAGTTATCCTAAATTGCCAACACAGTATCATTTTACCACCTCAGTTACACATCCTTAAGTTGCACATGCTTCTGACGGATAGAACTACACACTGATTTCATGATCAGCACTGTACACAACAAATCTTGCTGCTTTTGTCGTTTCTGTATTCTGCACCTGCTATTGAGACATCACAATATGTGAATAGGAGAATGTTTCTATAAAAATAAACAAACATTTAACAAGTGGCAGTGTGCACAACTGAACAGAGCAGCTGATCTGTGGCACTTTTCCTGTTGGATTTTGTTAGATGCTTGGAGAGTTGTGATTTCTTAATGCAATACTAGGCGTCAACAGGAAATGCTGTAGGATTTTCAAAAGGACTCAGTGGAGTTAGGTGCCCAAGGAAAATAAATGGGAGTTGACTGCCAAACTCCCTTTGAAAATCCCACCTGTAAGGCAGTGTGGACATTGTCCATGGAGAAATCTAATTTTCCAAGACTGCTTCAAAATCTGAATCATAAACTAAAAAAAGGACTACTAAAGAACAACCAGGAGGTGTGTTTGACACAATTCTACAGTATGATAAACAGTTAAACACAATCCTATCAGGAGAACTGATATTTAAACCATTTCTAGTGGTGCAGTCAATGTAGGTCTTGAGGATGTTTCCAATTTACATTGTTCATGTTCAGGTCATGACCTGAGACTTTGTTTATGGGGCGGAAGATCATTTGTTATAGATAGCCTTCACTAGGTGTTTCTCTAAAAATAACCCTTATAAATAATCTTTTCCTGCAGGAGATAATGCTTTTTCACAGCCAGCAGCCTATTATAAGCCAGAACAGCTTCCTCCAGAGAATTCTTCCTTTATGGAAAGAAATTTTGTCTGCAGATTACGGTGCCTTCTGGATAATTCATCTGGGTTCTTGGTGAGTATACAATTATATAAAGACTTCCACTATTGCCTAAAGTGTATAAAACTAGAGAATGGTGGTAATAGTGCCTAGGAATAAAATAAAAGATTCTCTGAATCCATCTCCGCTTACATAGGGTTCAAAACAATGCAGCTTTTGTTTACTGGTGATGTTCTGTTTTACACCAGGTTTTCTGTGTTTGCTTTTTGAGATGGGTTTATGGGGTAATAGCTTTCTAAATGACAGGCATCTAAGTATAGCAGCATAACTCTCTCTATTTTTTATCTATTTTATAATATTAATTAAGGTCCAAAGCATGAATGAGATGGAAGTTAAAATAAGTGCCACTGTTCAGGGAAGTGTGTTTAAAAAAAAAAAAAAAAAAGTTTGATGCGTGAATATCTCTCTAATCTGTGATCACTATATATTTTCCTCATCTGAAGGCCATGAATTTTCAAGGGCGATTAAAGTTTCTTCATGGACAGAACAAGAAAGGGAAGGATGGCTCTCCTGTCTCTCCTCAGCTGGCTTTATTTGCAGTGGCTACCCCACTGCAGCCTCCATCCATCCTTGAGATACGAACCAAAAACTTCATTTTCAGAACCAAACACAAACTGGACTTCACACCTATAGGCTGTGATGCAAAGTAGGTACACGGTCATCTACATAGCATGTTACATTTCCCTGTACACTTGCAGCTGAAATAGATCTCTGCATCTTTAAAGTGTTTAAATGGGTACCTTTAGGTGAGCATTGGAGGTGATTGTGTATTGGGGTGGTAAGTAGTATTTTGTCATTAGGTTTTTCTCCTCCACTGCTGGAAGATATAAAGCACTTGTAGATAGAAAGGATACTTTCTACAGATATCCTCTTCAGAAACTGTTTGATAATACCTGTCTCCTGAGCATTATCAAAACAAAAAATTGCTCTTCAGAAGTATCTTTATGAATTAGGGATAAAAGTAGCCCCTGGGAGGGATGATTTAGAATACTCTCCACTGATGAGGATGAAGTTCACCCAAATCAAAGCATCTTTCTCATTGCTTCCTCCTCCTCCTCCACTACACCCAGCCACCTTTTCAATTCAAATAGATGTAAACTACTATGGAAATGTGATTTGTTGCAAATTAGCTATAAGTGAAACAAAATTATACAGAAATTAATCACATGAAATAATTGTTTTGCACAGTGCTTTGGACCAGTTTCCTTCCAAACCATTATTTTGTCTTCATTTTAAGAAAATAAACCCTACTACATTTCTAGATCAGCGTAGCACAACCATGCCCCAAGCATGGCAAAAAGCGCACTACATTGATTCCTCTTACAAGATAAAATC
The DNA here is from genome assembly GCF_002925995.2 of Terrapene triunguis. Classification (NCBI taxonomy): domain Eukaryota; kingdom Metazoa; phylum Chordata; order Testudines; family Emydidae; genus Terrapene; species Terrapene triunguis. Next base: position 20,955,726 of record NW_020664435.1, on the reverse strand, counting down.
CTCTGGCCTCTCCTGAGTTTTTCCCTTCTCCCTCCCTTTCTGAGGTCAGATTTTCAGTGTTCTCAATGCTTTAAATCTTCCCTCCCATTTATGATTGGGTAACCCTGGTCAGATTCCCCTGGACCGGTGGTGCACAATGTACAGCCAGATTATCCTCCACCCTTTTCATCAGGATGAGTATGCTTTTTCTATATTCCCCCAACTACTACTAATCCCAATAAAGAAAAGTAGATGTGAATATATAAAAGAAAAGTAAAATTTACTAGCCATGAGTTGCTGTCTTCATCTCTTCCTCTTTCCATTTTTGTTTTTGTATTTATTATATTGTCTTACCTTCCATCTCCCATTTTTCTTGTCATTTTTATTCACAAACCACTTATTCTTTATTTTGTCTCTTGTTTCCTTTCCTTTTTATTTTCTCTCTTCCTTTTGTTACCCACATCTTTCATTTTTCTTTCTACTGCATCTTCCTTTCTTTGGATTCCCCATTTATTTGCATCTTCCATTTGCGCCCCAGGTGTCTTCCTCCCCAGTCTTTCCTTCCACTGAACATTCCACTGTCTAACACTCTGGGAGATACCCCCAGCTCCTTCAAAATTATTGCCTCTTCCATTCTTCTTCCCCATTCCTGATAATATCCTGTTGATCCTGCTGTGGCCACAAAGGGCTCTTATAGACTCCTGTTGACTTCTATGGAGCATGGTGCTACTGCCAGCACAACTCGTGTTCCCTTTAGTACAGTGGTGTTCACGTCCACTCCCACACTGAGCAGCTCAGGTGAGTGGTAGCTGGCATGAAATGCAGAAGATGGAAGAGGTGTTTAATAACTGGAGGAAGGAGGTGCTTAAATTTTTTTTTTAAGAGAAGGGGGGTTAAGAGACATCATGGGCTTCTGTGCCGCAGAACTAGAGCACACAGTGCCAGCCTCCCTTTGCTGACTCTGGTTCAATGGGACTCATGTCTTCACAGACCACCTAATTACACTATGAGCATCCCCAGACTCTTCAGTAACATAAGTGACATATTCTTGAATACACCTTTGGCTAGAATAGATGTAGAAAATTGCCCAGAATACTTATCTAACTAGCAAGGAAATGTTAGGGGGGAAATTTAATGCCATATTTAACACCTACCAGTAAAACATGGCTTGATTTGCACGCACACACAAAAGTGCCAAGCAGACTAGGGTCTCGTTGCAGTAAATGGGAGCTACTGCTTGCACGGTAATTCTGAAAATTACCCCACTTATTTGCTGATACATAACAAAATACAGAATTAGGAGCATAACTTTAAATATCTATTTTTGGAAATCCTATCCTTAATATCCAATTTTATTTTGTGAAAGCATTTCTGTATTCTGAAGTCAGCTTAGGTAAATAATAAAGGCCGTATGGCTCATGATGTATTTGCTAAATTTTGTAAGAAGAATCACATAAAATCTTGCATAAAATCTTTATTGTAAATACTGATGACATACTCTGCTATAGCAGAAATGTTTAGCCCTGATTGATTAATTCCTGTGTTCATACTATACATTGATACACCAGTAGTGCTACAGTTTGTTTTTCCTTTTTGTCTTACAGAGGAAAAATTGTGCTGGGATACACTGAAGAAGAGCTGTGTATGAGAGGAACAGGATATCAATTTATTCATGCAGCTGATATGCTTTATTGTGCTGAGAATCATATCCGAAGTAAGTGTAATTTGCCATCTGTGAGGCAGGCTGCTAAAACAAGCAAAGATTACATTTATAATAAAGAATGTTATGAAACATAACCAAAATTAATCGAGTCCAGGGGTTCTCAAACTGGGGGTCGGGACCCCTCAGGGGGTCGTGAGGTTATTACATGCGGGGGTCGCGAGCTGTCAGCCTCCACCCCAAACCTCGCTTTGCCTCCAGCACTTATAATGATGTTAAATATATAAACAAGTGTTTTTAATTTATTAGGGGGTCACACTCAGAGGCTTGCTATGTGAAAGGGGTCACCAGTACCCAAAAGTTTGAGAACCACTGATCTAGTTATTTACAGAATAAACACTTTTCTTTGTACATGTCCTTCTTCTGCATATAAGTTTATACTAGAAGAAGAAATATTTAATATTCCTATCTAGACCCATTTTGGTTAAATATCCCAGTTCCTGTCATATCCTGCTGTTCACAGTTCCTGTTCCCCACAGCCCAACTGCTGCTATTTCAGCAACTTCTCTTAAGGAGATGGATTTTAAGATAGTTTTACTGTAAGAGGCTAAAATAAGAACTTTCTATGACCTACAGGCACTTCTCTTTTACTCTTCGTTGGAGGTAATGTTTAATAATTTCCCGCTATCCCCTTAGACATCTGTAGTACATCACCTACATCCTGCTCTTCATTGATCATTTGTAAAGCAAACTGGTTAGCTATCCCCCATTCTTTCACCCAAAGGGGTGACCAGTAGGCACACAGTCCTCCCTGACTTGTGCAATCTCACATGTGTAAGTGGACCCCTGTGTCTGTTCAGAGCCCCATTAATAATCTGTCAGATCTGCCCACTCAGATCAGCTTGCAGGCTTGGGAGCCTTAAAGAACAAGTTGGTGGCACACTCAATCACCCCCACCCAAATCCAATCATGCAATGAATGTAAATATTACAAAGATAGCTTTATTACTTCCAATATCTGGCTGAGACCAGGATTGGAAATGGTGGCGCTGAAGGGAAAATTATTTCAAACATTTCAGAACCTCAAAAGATTTGTTTTTTAAAATGTGAGAAGGTTCAGGGAAGACGTGGAATAATTGTTCCCTACTGGTTTTCCCCACTCTGGTGCTAAGTATATTAAATGCCTCCTTATAAAATAGATTTTTTCTATTAGGGACTCTTACAAACTTTTACTTTTTTATTTTGCAGTTCCGTTTGTGTCTAGGAATGCAATTATTTCACCACTGTATGTACTATAAAAGTGACAGTTGGATCGCAAGATGAAGCAGTGGCAGATAGATTTTTTTGAGAGAGCATCTGAAAACTATGTATTTGAAATACTCACTGTTATACTATTTTCATCATATTAGAGATATAAAACAACTAAACATGACCCAGCCTAGAGTCAAAGCAAATGCTCTGTGTGTGGTGGTCTTGTTTTTCATTTTATTTTGTGTTTTTGTAATTGCATTTGCCTTTCTGCTAGAACACAGAGTTTAGGATTTTGCCATTTATGTGCTGTTGTATTTAGCAGTCCCTGCTATTGGCGAAATAATGGACCATGGTGCCATTAAATATTGGGATTTTTTGTATTGAATTGTCTCAGTGCCTGGAGTGACTCTCAGCAGAACGTCCCTTTGGCATTCCAGCCCCTACTTACCACCCAGGCAAACTGGACTTTATGGTGTAAGGTTATTAAAACCAAAACTAACACATGTTAGGTTTTGATCACTCACCTCAGGTTACTGGATACTTCAGGATCTAACCAAAAAACAACGCTGGTAGCCAATCTATAGTAAACTAACTACAGATTTATTAATAAAATAAATGTCATTAAAAAGGTTAAATCAGATAAAATACATTACAATTGAATCAGAATATATAAGCCCAGTTGATAGCAGAGATGTAATGTCTGCTAATATCCATAAGTCTCTCAGGGCTTTCCTAAAATTAGCTTTTTGGGGAATCTCAGTCCAGAGGCTTAAAACTCCCCCTGTTTAGGTTCAGCCGATCAGAGAAGGCAGAATCGTAGTATCACTGACGCAGCATGAGTTTTCACCAGCTGAAGAAGAATAAGTAATACAGACAGCTTGTGAATCTCCATTGTTAAACGAAGGACCTTTGCTTTGAAGTTAAGCTTTTACTTCCCATCCATACACAAATAATCCAGTTACATTGATTTACGTAAGGTAATTGCCGGCCATTCATTTTAACAGAGATAGATAATTGAAGACAATGCAGGTAATATCATTAGTTACATACACTATATACATATCTTTGATCTTAAGGTTGACGGCGTACAGAATACAGACAGACAAAAACAATTCGATCAACATTTTCCTTGATCTCTTATCAACATAATTGAATGGGCTGATGTCTGCTAGCCCATTTAACATCGCTTTGATACTAGCACACAATTGAATTGGCCTGATTACATTGCAGTGCCTCTTGACATGCCTTAAAAGGTTACACACAGGTGGACTGGCTAGTTCATTTTTAACTGTGCTGGTTTGTCAGTGTCCCATGACTATCTTAAAACTCATTGTGATTTTTGTTCTTGTTACCCATGGCCTAAGTAAAGCTTCTTGGCAGGCAGACCATATATTCATTTTGTTTTTATTTTACTTTCTAGGTCCAAATGGGCTTGGTTATTGCATGTCAATGGGTTTATTGAGAACATAATTCTGTAATAAGGAAGCATACTATTAAATACTTACCTTATCTAGTATAATTAAATTGCTTTTCAAGTAGAATTATTTATATAAGATGCCAAGTTTTCTTGTCTATTTCTTAATTGGAAAAAATATTAAGCAGTATATTTGACCATTTTTAATTCTAGTGATAAAAACTGGAGAGAGTGGCATGACTGTGTTTAGACTTCTTACCAAAGAAAAGCGATGGGCCTGGGTTCAAGCAAATGCACGCCTGATCTACAAAAACGGAAGACCTGATTATATCATTGCAACACAGAGACCTCTTACGTAAGTGTTACAGCATAGTAGTTTAGCTTGAAAACTCCCAACCTACCATCTGACATAGATCTTATTAAGATGCAGGGATTTGGGGGGTTATGTTTTTGTTTTTGAACGTTCTCTACCTGCTGCAAAGAGCTTTTTTTTTTTTTTTTTTTTTAAGAGTTAAAAATTGCCAGTGTTGCAATAATTCCATCTGTAAATTCCTCCCTTGACATCTCAAATTGTATGCAGCACTGATTATGGCAGATGCCACTGTGTTCCTCTCAGGAAGTAAATTTAATGAAACAAAGGCACAAGATCGTTCCATCCACCCTACTTCTATTTTTCTCCCCTTTTCTCTTGGAAGAAATCCAACTGCAGCTGCAGAGACATCATATATTACTCATAGGAATTAACTTCAGTAGAGTACATACTGAATTCCATTCCACTTATTATTTAGCATTATCCATACAAACCCAACGCTCACTTGACACTGAGAAATGAAAAATACCAAGAGAATTCAGTGCTGAAAGATCCATGCTCCCAGCAAATCAAGAATAGTAGAATAGGAAGTATGTAATTTAGGTTTATTGAATTGCACACATAATATTGATTAACATATGGAACATGTGGAAGTATTACAGTAAATAAACTCCTTATATCATGATCTGTTGCTCACTTTACCCACTAAAGTTAAGTTTTAATAGCCAGATTCCTCAGTGACTGGCACTTTTTAAGTGCCTACAAATAGAATAGTTTACTTTGTTAATGCTTCAATTCTAGGAAACAGAACTATACTATTTTATTGTAATTACTATAATACTGTAATAAAGTACTGTATTTTTTTTTTTTTGTCAATTTCAGAGAAGAAGAAGGATCAGAGCATTTACGGAAGCGAAACATGACAGTTCCTTTTATGTTTGCAACTGGTGAGGCTGTGTTGTATGAGTTAAACTTCCCTTTGCCTAGCCTAATGGATCCCTTGCAGACAAAGGTTAAAAGCACCCCTGGGACAGGACCTGCTGCCAAAGCTACACTACATAAAGAATATGTTGATCCAAACTCAATTCTGGGTGCCATGTTAAGGCAAGATGAGTCTGTATATCTCTGTCCTCCCGCTTCAGATAAACTTTCTTTCGAGAGAAACTTCTTTACGGACACCAGCGATGAATTGGGCAATGTTCTTAGCAGTGACTGGCAGGATAATCTTTTACCAACCGGAAATAACAACATCTTGAAACAGGAGCAAACCAACTGTCCCCAGGAAAGTAACTTAATGCTTACTGAAGACAGCACAGGGCTCTTTCAAGATAATAAAAATAGTGACTTGTACAACATCATGAGAAGTCTGGGTATTGACTTTGAAGATATAAAATGTATTCAGCAGGATGAGGAGTTTTTTAAAACTGAATTTTCTTGTGTGGATGATATTGGAGACATCGACATAACTGATGAAATCCTGACCTATGTTCAGGATTCCCTAAATAATAAGCCTGACTTCTTGTATTCAGGTTGCCATCAGCAACAGACAACGTTTCAGAACTCTAGCTGTTTGGTACAGCAACATTTGGATAAGCAGCAACTTAATCAGCATCAAAACCAAGTGGCTGAGCAGCATCAGCAGCAGTTATGTCAGAAGATGAAGCATATGCAAGTTGATGGGATGTTCACAAATTGGAACTCTGGTAGTCATGTGCCTTTTAGCTGTTCACAGCAACAGCCAGTGCAGTATGTTTTTTCTGACATGCCTGGCACTACTCAAGAGTTCGCTTACAAATCAGAAGTCAACCCTGCACCTCATGCATGTAGGCAGGAGTTTATGCCTTATAAACAGCCCACAACCCTGGTGCCACAGCTCTCTAATTTTACCCAAATAGATTTCCCAATAGGATGTTTTGACAGATCAAACTATCCTGGTTCTTCAAGCTTGGAGGATTTTCTCAGTTGTTCACAAGAAGTCCCCGAGAATCAAGAGCATGGAATAAACTCTCAGCCAGTTATGGTAACTTCTCAAACATGCTATGCAGGTGCTGTGTCTATGTACCAGTGTGTTCCTGAAACTCAACCCAACTCTGTGGATCAAATGCAATATAATTCTGTGATGAAAAGTCAACAACTATTGTTAAATAAGGTATGATAAAGGTCATTGTTAAATTTTCTTGCATGTTATAATAGTTTTTAGCAGGAAACTAGATGGTTTATGGGATACAGAACCTATTATCAACTAAGTCATTGGATTTGAAACTGACGCAGTTGTAGTAATGAATGAGAGGTACTGTAACTTCTGTTCATTAACCTGAAATGAGCCATGCTCAGTCCAGGTCCCAGGGAATGTGTCCATATCACAGGAACCTCTGCAAGTATAAGTGACAGATACCAACTGTAAATATCCTCCCTCTTAAACCTAGAATTAGTTCTTCGAGGCCAAGGCTGAGCAGAGTGACAGAAGTTTGGAGTATGCTTGTATCTATTTTGTAGGTAAATAGATTGCTGACAGTACAATTGTCTGGCACATTTCATTGTCAATTCATTTTAACCATACATAGATCTATCGTACTGGCCTATACATATTTTACTCATGAAATACCACAACATTTTTAAGAACTAAGACTTATAAATATGTTATACATGTACTTTTGTAAAAATTTAAAGTATTTCTTTTGCTCTAAATGCTGCAATGTTAAGAATATGACAAAAATTAACACAAGTTACATAAATAGGATGTGCACACAAAAATAAAAATTTAATATTAGTTAGGCCTTGATTGGTGGGACTAATTACCCTAGCGCAGGAAGTTCAAAGCAGAGCATTGACATAAATTATTTTAAGATACATCTATCTATAAAAACACAATTTTATTTTCTTTAGGAGTACTGCATACAATTTTTAGTTTAAAAAACTTCCAAAAGTGAAAACTGCTAAAACGGTGAAAAGATTATTCAGAAGCATACCTTAATTCTGCAGAAAATCCAGTTACATCTTTAGGGCACATGCAAGCAAAACCAGGAATGAATTCTGATTTTAAACTAGGAGTTATGTGCTAATTGTTTTGAATGTGCAGAGTCACTAGCTATATTGCACCTCAGTCAAAGGAGAATAATATGGCAGAAAAAGATCAAAACGATTATTTCCTGTTCCTCAAGTTCCTGATTTAAAAAAATCAGGTCTTCTCTACCTTTTTGTTTAGTTTATATGCAGTAGAAAGGAAGAATTATCTGAACATTGAAAATGGTAGGCATATCCATGTTTTGCCAAGGAGAGTGCAAAACAAAATAATATAACACATTAAAATAGCGTAGCCATTCTTCAGACAACGTTGTCAGCAAAATTCTTCCTGGGTAGAATTGAGTACATTAGCAGCTTTGGAAGAAAAACTTCCAATTTCAAGACAATTCTTTGAATGTGATAGCAGCTATCTGCATTGCAGTGCATTTAAATTGAATTCTTTATTTCTATTGTAATAATGCCCAGGCACTCTAATCAAGACTGGGGCCCTGTTGTGCTAGACATGTAATACGAAGACATGATTCTTTTTCCAAAGAGTGTACATTCTAAGGCCATGATCCTACAAATGCTTGTGCACATGCATAGGTATTTTCAGAATTAAGGCATTAACTGGCATTTAACATACACAGAGCAAGGAAGAAGAATACAGAAAATGTACAGTCTATATTACATCATATCAGAAGTAAAATGAAGACTTGTTACATTTCTTAATTCTTTCATTAATTAAATACAATATAATTATAGAATTATAAAACCTCCTTTAAAATTGAGCACAGTTCTGCAAGATTAATAGCTTCTGCTTGAGAGACCCAAGACTGGAATAGCATGAAGATACTTTGGCAAAGTTCAGTAAGGAAGCTTACACAACACTTGGCTGCACTATGTCTCACTCTAGTCGGTGCTATTAATCCTTCATAGTCCTAGATAATAGTGTTGGAAAGCATCTCCTGCATCATCCAACTTCATCCTCTTCTAATAGTACAGGATTGTCATTTACACAAATACGCTTGAGCATTGTTATGTTGATGCCTATTTTTAATAACCAATTTAAATTTTCTTTTTTAACATGTAGGTTGTTAATTTCTCACTATAATACTCATAGCCACTCTAATTATTCCTCATTTTTGTTACTTCATTTTGAGAATTTTTCTCTTCCCATTCCTCAGCAAAAATATCATACCAGAGTACTTTAGTGGATTGTCACAGTACTAACAAAACGTACTGTCATACTTAATAGGATATTATAAATAGTTAAAATTAAATCTAGTTGTAGTCCATGAAAATGGTTAAACCACTAGAATACTGTGTTCTGATTTTTCACCTTTTTGTAGTAATGTTAATGCATCAAAGGGAGACGAGCAACCAGGACAATCCTATGTTAAAATATATTTATATCATGGCTATATTTACTGTTGTTGTCAGAAGAGTGAATGATTCCAAACAAATGGGTGTATACTTGTAGTAGTAATCACATGAAATAAGTTCCAAACCAAAGCCATGACTGTAAATAATATAAATGAATTGGAGACATGTTTACTGTAGATAGGGAGAAGATATTAATGGTTACAGTAATAAAACAGATGGAAAAAAGTGTGGACAAGCATGTTGTCAGTTACCCTTTTTATGATCCTTCCATCCCTAGTTAGTTTCTCTATGACAAGATTTACAGTGAAGGTCCAGAAGGGGATGGCTGTGGGTATGTCTACACTGCAATAAAAGACATGCAGATGCGTGTTTGGCCCAGGTCAGCTGACTCAAGCTTGCAGGGCTATAAAATTGCAGTGGGGAGTATCTCGGAGCTGGGGTCCCAGCCTGAGCCCAAATGTTTACATTGCAATTTTGTAGCCCCTGTCCCCTGAGCCTTGTGAGCACGAGTCAGCTAACCTGGGGTGAGACTCAGTGCCATGGGTTTTTTATCGCTGTGTAGACCTACCCTGAGCATATCTAGTCTGACCTCCTGCATAACACAGGTCATAGGACTTCTTTAAACTTGATTTTAAAGTTTCCAGTGATTAAGAATCTATCACAACTTTTGGAAAGTTCTTCCAATTGTTGTAAGACCAGTGTCCTTTTCATAAACAGGGATACTCCCCCTTACTAATTACTACTATATGCTCAGCAAAGTCTGCCAGACAATGCACATATTAATAAGTGATCTCACCACAAAATGGATTTAATGAAGAACATTAAAATAATCCTGTCCTCTATCTTAGAAGGATTTTATTTTGCTTTATTTTCCACGAATATATGGAATATTTGGGCATATAATGACTTTTGTAAAATGATAGGAAGCATTACATCAGTTGATTAAACTAATCCTGGGGGAAATGGAGGGGGGGGGAGGGAGATTGTTTTGAAGAGAATTGTTGAAATGCAGAATATCAAGACTGATAACTTTTCAGCACTCTCGCTTGATTTTGTTAGATGTGGTGATGACGATGATCATTCATTCAAAAAATCCAACTGCATTAAGTGGTGTACATTCCAGTTTATAAATGAACTGAATACGCACTCATGGAAGAACCATAAAAGCTGACCACCACCACACACTCAAAAATACCACCTTAGGTGGATTTTGAAATTGTAACATTCTTGATGAGGAAATTGGTAGTGTTGAGGTGGGTTATGCTTTCCACAAGTGGGGGGAAAAAATCGCACTAAAAATCTGACTTTGAGAAACTTTCAAGACCTACCTGTCTACTCCTTCTGTCATTGGAGGCAGTGACAAAACTCCCATTAACTTCAACAAAAGTAGGATTGTGCCCGTGATCTTTGTTTACTTAACTTTCCATTTCTCTCACTAGTCCAGTGTGTTCTATTTGCAACTGACCACAGAAATCAGGATTTACCCATGTGATTTATTATGCAACATGTGCAGTATTAGTAAATAGAGTATTTACTATTACTAAAAAGTTAGAACTGAACAAGTTTCAAGGCATACTTCAGATTTGCAGTGCAGAACCAAAATATATTTATATATAGCAACTCTTATTAATATTTTGCTAAAAAAGTCCACAAACTCTGTCCTAAGCAAAAGCAGTTCTTGCCCCTGACTAGGGTCATCTTTGAGATGTATGGAAATATGAAAAATGTATTATTCGGGGGGTGGGGGTTGAGTTCTTATCTTTCCCATAGATAGTTCTCATGGATTTACATGCTCAATTCATAAGGTGACGCATAGTCGCTATCAGACACAGTATAGGATTTTTCTATATACAGTATTAAGCTTTTAATCCTTTATTGAGTATCACATAAAAACTTTTATCGAAAGGCATGATTGAAATATTTTAGTGAGTTCAACAATAAAGAAATAGCTAGGCCATTCCCTTTAGATATCAGACATACCCAGTGTGGTGATGGTTTGATTTACTATTTGTATTGCAGTAGTGCCTAGAGGCCTCAATCAAGGGTCAAGATCCATCTGTGCTTGATGTTGTACACACCTGTAGTAAAGACAGCCCCTGCCTGTAGCTTATAGACTTAAGGCTTGTTGACAGGATCATGAGTTTGCCTTCTGTGGTTTGACTTCTGCTTATTATGTTAAACATGACTGTTTTACTGTGCCTTTGTACTTCCCTCTTCACCCATCCTAATATGTTGTGTATCTCTATTGGCCCCAGCCATAATATAAAGGGCTAGTCTCCAGGAGTATTTAGTTTGCGGTAAGGTAGGGTATGAATCTACCCTACACTAGCCTATTGTGCTCCAGCTGTTATGGGTACCATGCTGATGCACATTAACATATCAATAATGTGCCAATTTGGTCAAGTCCTATCTCAAAGAACTAAGATCTAGTCCTGTCTCAGGTCTGAGATAGGCATCCAGGCACCTACAGAAACTTAGGCACCTAGGGGACTTTTACAGCAAAAATATAGTCACCAAGTAAGTTTAGACACCTACATGGTTAGATAGCCACTTAGCATGGGTTTTGTGGATTGCAGTGGTGCGTAAATCTTGGGTTTAGGCACCGGAGTCACTTTGTGGACCTGGGGCGCTACGTTAGCTGATCATGACTAGTTTCTGCTCCCTATAGACAAAGAATTTCTTCCACAATCGGAGTGGGGGGGAGGGGTAAACACCACCAGAAGCTTAGCCAGAGAATGCAGAAAGAGTCCCTGTCTATTTTAGGATTAGGAATCTCTAATCTTACCTGTGCATTTCACTAAATGCTTTTGAAGTTTTTAAAGAAAGCAGTCAGTAACCCCTGTAATTTTTTTTTTTCCAGTTCCAAAATGGTTTCGGTGGAATAAGCTTAAATGAAGCATATCCCTCTCAGTTAGATGTCATCAGTAACACACAGTCTGCCACGCACCTTCAGCCTCTTCATCATCCGACAGAATCCAGACCTTTCTCAGATTTGGCATCCAGTGGATTTATGTAATTCAGAGCCAATATACCATCTCTGGTTTTTGATGGATATCACTTTGGCCTGTGAAGGAGCGCTTGATAAGGCTATGGACACTGGGCTTTAAAGCCCCGAGTACATTTTGATAAGTTGAGGCTAGTTGCACTATATACCAATAGGATATGTAATCCAAAACCTGACTTTTTTTGGGTGGGAATAGGAACTATACTTTGACTGAAAGTGTGCATGCGCTGTCAGTCAGATTGAAAATGTGTTGTTGCTGCAATATGGATTATGTACTACATTCATCACGTTGTAGAACATAAGATAAGGCAAATGGTTTTATTTAGAAAATAAATGGGCACTTTGACAACCTTACTTGTAATGGCACAAAGGGGACGATGTTTTCACTCTTGGATTATTGCCAGATTTTATTTTATTTTTAAATTAAAATTTAAAAAGAATGATCTAAAATTAAGAGCATCAAAAGCACTTATTTTTTACTGTATACTAAGGTCTTTCCTTCAATTAATTATTTGTTATTAGCTCCTTTTGTTTTAATTTCCAGTTCTAGCACTTTAATCGATGGATTAAAACAAGGATTCGATATACAATTTTAGGTTTTATATAAACAAATCCATTGCATTCCTCCTTTACTGTCAATCTTAAGTGCCTCACAATTTAGCTACCTTATTTCTGAAAGGAAGCTTGTTTTAGAAAACATTCACCATAAATTAGTCATCGACATTGTGTGAACTTTTAACTAACATATACAGTGATATTGGCTTTCTTTTTTCTATAAAGTTTTTAGCAATGGCTGTTTCGAATTAGACTCAATTCTGAGTCTGCAGAGTTGTAACACTTATCTGGAGATGTAAATGTTTTACACATAGTTCAAGTAAAAGCTTTTTGTTATTCTGTACTTCATGTCTGCTTGCTTCAGGTAAAACAGGGTAAAAACAACAGAGATTTTGCAGGGGGGAGGATTCCTCCAGATTAGTTTCAGATTTCAGTGCTGAAAAACATGTGCCTTATCTTGTGTTAAAACACTTGTAATGTTCTTCAGAAATAAAAGTACAAGGCTGCTCTATGCAAATACTTTCACTAAAATGGATATTGAAAAGGGTTAACTTTTAAATGATGGGGGAAGAGCTGTCTCAATGGTAAATGGTATTGAGGTTTACTTTTGTAAAAAATTTCTTCACTGATAGTCAAAGTTCGATTGGCTGCAGTTTTTAACATTGCAGGAGGGAAGAGAGGGTCTGCTATTATTAAATGTTATCCCTGATAAATTGCACTCTAAAGGAAAAGAAGTGATCTTTTTTTTGTTTGTGAACCCACTTGAAAAGATCTATGTGCAAAATAAAAAATGAAAAAAAAAATTAGTTCAAGTTCAGAGAGATTATCCTTGTAATGAAAAGGATTTTTATATATTTGTTTTCAGAAAAGCTAAAAATATTGCTTTGGGTTTTTTTTATTTGAAAGAACTGTTAGAATTGTAGACACCAATGTTTGGTGCAAAATAGTAGCATAATGGAAAAATACAGAAACATGTATATGTTCAAATTATTGCATACTCTTGTGTGCTGTATAGTTCATATGTAATAAAATGTCTTTGTAAAATATTTTAAACCAGTTAATTTTAAAGTGTTACATCATATATATAAAGATGAAATGTTTACATTTGTTATGTATAATATAAATTACAGTGTAGACAGTTTGTTAAAAAGGAAACAAAAATAAACCAACATCCTCCTGGTTGGTGTTCATATTGTTTAATACAAGGACAACTGGAGTTTTTTAACTTGAGGAGAGACTATTTTGCAAAATTGTTGAAAATGCGATGGGAAAGGTTTCATTCCACTATTTGTGCAATCTGCACTGAAATAACTACAAAGCTAAATATTGTGCATTAGATTTTCATCCCATTTCTTTGATTTCTTCTTTGAAACACACTCTCCATGAGTAAAACTAATTTCCTTCTATAGTGTAATATGATCTGCTAGACAGAATATCAAATTCAGTTGTAGAATTTCAGATGCATGACGTTACCAGTTCCTTTAAATAAAGTTACCAAGGGAGAAATGGATGTCAGGGAAATATCTTGTATTAATACTCTACATTATTCAGGAAAGCCCTAAAAAGAAATTAGCTTGGGACATGAAATTAATTTTTTTAATGTTTCAAACTTAGTGATATCTCACACTGAAAACAAAAAGTTTTGATTTAATAGCATCTGGATTTACATTTTAACATTTAAATTTTTAATTTAAGGTAAGTTTTAATCAATTTCTAGAATGGCTTGCATTTCTAGTTAGTGTATCACTTTTAAGAGTGTGAATTTGACAATCTGTTATAAATTCTGTAAAAACAAACATTCAAAGGGGTAATGTACATTTTTACATCAGTATAAATAAAAATGTATCTGATCAGTCTAGCTAAACCAAAAACTTGTTGTTCTACCACTAAGTGCCAAGGAAGCAGCAGTACTAGTGTACTGCCTTATTATAAACATTAGTTTTGTGATATACATAATATCAGTTTATTTTCTGTAGCTATGCCTACAACAAACCCATGATTATGACTGTGTATTTTGAATCTACACCAAACTACTTCAAAAGTGCACAGGAATTTTTGAATTTTTTCATTAGCCCTCCAGTTTTGTTATGAGTAAGATATAACCCATTGTTAATCAGTATTACTATCCATTTTTTGTACCAGTTTTCTTGGCTTGTTTTGCTTTAAGTTCTTATTTCTGATTCGCTATGCCTGCACATGCCATGCAATACGTTTCTTGGGTTAGGGTATGTTTTTGTAGTGTTCTTACTGACCTTCAGTAATGTTTGTAAAACATAATATATGGTAATAAAATAATCATTTGAATGTAGCTGATATGTATGTTCTTTCACTACTAACAATTCTTTGTCTATCGCAGAAGCTTTGTGATTACACCACTGTGGACTTTGGAATTTCCAAAGTATTAGACACAAGCACATGTAGACAATTTGGTGCTGTATATAAAAACATACATTTGAACTGTAGTTCTGTATCAAAATGACAGAGAATGGTAACTGGCAGCTTATCAACATTTTAAATATCAGCAACAATTAACTCAACAGTTGAGTTAGATTAGACACCACTTGCTAACCAAATAATCTGATACCAGGAAACGTGAGTGTGATCGGCCCAACATTTGACTTAACATTTTTGTATTTATTTCATTTTATAGAGTTCCATATTCTGAATGAAAAATGTCCTAACATTTCCTCTGAGAAGAAAAAAAATCAGTTTTTTGAGTATATACAAACTGACCAGCAGTCATTTTAAAGTAAGAAATATGTGCATATGAGGAAAGAGTTTAAAAGGAAAACAGTTGCTTTCAAAGAGATGATTATAAATCAGTGAGAACCTTTTAGTAAATATAAAACAAAAAAACCTTGATCTTGTGCTCTTTTAATAAAAAAATACTTAGCAAAGTCTGCTATAAAAGGAAAAATACATTTATGCTCCTTGAATATGCCTTTCTGTAGGTGAGTTAAAGATGGCATGACCAACTCATGAATTTTCCATTTGAGAGTCATGTAGTCATCCCTAACTCCTTTTAGAAAAAGGCACTTCCCTCCACACATAGAGGAGGGCTTGAGTGATACCTAAGCCTTGTACTTTCCCTCTTCTGCTCCTCAGTACATAAAGGAATATGGCCCTTAGCATTAAAGGGAGTTATCAAAAGGAGAATATTCTGTCCATGCTCTGTAGTAGTACAACTAGTTGAATGGTGAAAGTGATCTCATATGCCTGGAGTAAGGCTGTCTGACTATTTATTTGGATAGCTGCTGGGCATTTTAAAATGTTAATGAATCTCAAATGTTTCATTAAGTTTAGCACAAATGATTATTCATCCAAACATGTTCCAAACATTGCTCTCCTTTCAATTAGGGGGTAAATAAAACCAGTACCATGTTACTTAGCTGATCAAAAACACAGATTAATGCTGTCTAGTTGGAGTGAACAATTTGCACATAATCCACAGTCTTGAGTATTTTAACACAATTTTTGGCTAATAATTTAAAATGAAGAATACACTCAAAGGCCATCCATCAGGTTACTAGATTTTAAGACCAAAAGAGAGCATTATGACCATCCAGTTTGACCTTCTGCCTAACACAGGCCAGAGAATTTCAATAAGTGGTTCTGCATCAAGCCCATAACTTCAGGGTGAGCTAAATCATTTCTTTTAAAAAGACATCCAACCTGGATTTTAAAACTGCGTCTTATTGCTAGCCTGAATTTGTCTATCTTCAGTGTCCGGTATCAGAAATCTTGACACTATGTAACTACTTTATAGACTAACACCAAGTCAGTTCTGAACCTTTTTTTATTAAACCAAATAGATTGCGTTTTTTTACTCTTCCTGTAAGGTAGGTTTACAAAGCTCCAGTCATTCTTGTATCTCTTTTCTGAATACTCCAATTTGTTAAAATCCTTTTTAAAGTGTGGACATAACTGGATACAGTATTGCAGTAATGGCATCAGTGATAACACCCTCCTACTTCTGCTTGATATTTCTCTATTTATACATGCAAGGATTGCATTTGCTTTCTTAGCCATCACATCACACTGTGTTAATGTTCAGCTGTTTATCAACTATGTCCTCGTTAAGTCCTTCTCTGAGTTCGACATCCAAAATAGAGCCTCCCTTCCTATAAGTATGACCTTACATTTAATTGTATTACAATCACATGTTCTTCAAGTAAGCCCCAGCTTACCATGTGATCCAGATCACTCTGCAGAATTGCCTTGACCTTATGATTATTTTCCACTCCCCCAATTTTATCAGCAATGCTTTGCTATTTTCTTCCAGATCACTGATAGAGATCTTGAATACCATTGGGCCAAGAACAGATCACTGTGGAGACCCCACTAAAAGCACCCTAATGAGATGAAGATTCCCATTTGATGATTTGCAAGCTATCAGCTAGACCACTTAGCACTATACAAAGTCAATAGGTAATAAGTCAAATGTCTTACAGAAGTCTATTATGTTAATGCACTTTGTCAACCAAACTTGTAATCTAATAAACAAAAAAACCCCACATGAGTTTCAGAAGACCTATTTTCCATTAAATGATGAGTGGTATCAAGGGTGCTACCATCCTTTAATTCTTTACTGATTGTGTCCGTGTTACCCTTGCCATGGTTTTATCTGATATCAATGTCAAGTTAATCAGCCTGTGGTTACCTGAGTCATCCCATTTACCCTTTGTTCCAGACACTGCAGGAAGACACACAAGGTGCTAGGCTGTACTTTATTATGTAACTACTGGGAATTGTTTGGCAATAACTTGCCCAGTACTGGTCACTTTCCCTCTTGTCATCTAGTCCCCTGAGTGATGGGTCTCTCTCAATCTAGATGGAACTAGGCTGTTCTCAGGGGTAGCAGATGACAGAACGAGGAGCAATGGTCTCAGGTTGCAGTGGGGGAGGTCTAGGTTGGCTATTAGGAAAAACTATTTCACTAGGAGGGTGGTGAAGCACTTGAATGGGTTACCTAGGGAGGTGGTAAAAACCTCTAAGGATGGAGATTCAAAGGCCTGGCTTGACAAAGCCCTGGCTGGGATGATTTAGTTGGTCCTGCTTTCCAACCTTACTCTATCATCTCTCCTCCATCCCAACCCAGCATCTCTCCAGCTAATAGCTTGGTGTTTGGATGGATGATGAAACTAAGAGGTCTTGCGCAGAAGCAATAAGAGAAAAGACTTCACAAGAAAATGTGATACAGCAAAATGGAAAAGATTTTCTATCTGGTGTCAGACTCACTGAATGGTTCTGAAATCCCTACTATTCTGGACTACCTCCTATCTCTTAGAATTTCAGGGTTATCTTTTAGCTTCTTGGCAGCTATTAGTGCCTTTCACCCTCTAGTCTTCACCCATCCTACTACTGAGTGTTTTCGGAAGGGATCTGGCAGAACCTTACCTCCGGTGCTGAAATCTATGCCATCATGGGATCTCAATCTAGTTCTTTCTGTATTAAAAACCCTCCATTCAGGCTGTTAACCTCATGCTCCTTTGCTCCTCTATCTGTGAAAGTTGCCTTTCTGGTTGTAATCACCTTAGCCAGAAGAGTAGGTCTCATGGTGGACCCTTGCTGTGCAGTCTCCCACAAGGATAAAGTTTCCTTGAGGTTACACCCTAAATTTATTCCGAAGGTAATCTCAGAATGGCATCTGAACCAGGTCATCCACCTGCCCGTCTTCTATCCAAAAACCCATGCCACCAGGACTGACAGGAAACTCCACTCTTTGGAGGGCCATTGAACTTCAGCATTCTACCTGCAAAGGACAAAACCCTTCAGGAACTCTCCCAAATTATTTGTCTCTTCTGAATGCATAAGAGGAATCACAATCTCTTCACAGAGACTCTCTAAATGGAACTCAGGCTACATCCTGCTGCAACCTCTCCCCCCACAAGGTGTGAGATCCTACTTGACCAGAGCCCAGGCTATGTTGGTAGCTTCACTCTGTGATGTTCCCCTTCTGGAGAGGTGTAGAGTAGCAAAATGGGGCTCTGTGGGTTCCTTAGCAAGACATGACAGCCTGGTACCAGCTTCTACAGCATACACATCCTTCGGGTCAGCGGTTCTCCAATCTGTGGCACAGGAGGGTTCCTTGCACCCTCCTGCTCAACGAACACTGCTTGAGAGTCACCTCGACTGCATACACATCACTCAAAGAAGAAAAAGGTTACTTACCAGGTACAGTAACTGGTATTTGAGATGTGTGGTTCCAGTGTGTAGTCCATTACCCGCCCTCCTTCCCCTCTGCTTCAGATCCTCACCCTGAAGGTTATTCGTGGTGGAGAAGAAACTGGAGAAGCAGTCAGTCCACACTGCTCTTTATACCCTTAATTTGGACACCAGGAGGAAGAAGTCTCAGGTGTGGATTAATGGACACTGCTGGTGAAAAATCTTCCAGTTCCAGGTGCACCTCAAATAGAATACGCATAGGACTCCACATCTCAAAGAACTCCAGTTACTGTATAAAGTAAATAACCTCTCTTTTTAATAGTCTAATAGTCTTCCAGTAGCTTCTTGAAGTAACTTGTTTACGAATCTCCTCCAGATACTGAATTTCTCAAGGCAAGCTGGCACCTATATGATCCTTGGACTTACTCTTGAGGGACAATATTTCTATAAATTGCTTGGCTTATCTATGATAAGAAAACAGAATCCACCTATTGATTTGGGATATAAATAACTTCTGCTAACCAGAGAAGAATCCATGGTAAATGGGTTTCATACATATAAAAGGTATTCATTTCAGTTGTATGAAGTTGTAAGAGAACAGATTTTCACATTAACACTTCCAGTACTTGCTATCTATTTTCTTTTATAAAGAAAACTTTATAACTTTGAATTTTTCCTTCTCTTAGTCATGGTATTCCTTAATATATAAAAATTCTGTGGCAAAGTATAAAATAACCCCCTGGAATCGAAATCATGAGTCAATAAATAATTTGATCTAACAAAACCTTTGCTTCTCCATACTGTATTTTAATAGTATATTTTAGGATAAAATTACTTGGCACTCAACATACTAATTCATGCATAAAATGCTCTTTTATGCCCATGTTAGCAAGCAAATTCCTGGCTAGTTGATATTAGAAACCAGATATGCTCCTTCATTTACAAATAAAATGACTGTGGTTCTGGTGTAGACTACTATAGCATAGTTGAAAGGTCCCACAACTGCTCTTTATACAACCCAGCATAAGTTAATCTTGTTGGTGTTCAAGTGCACATTTTGCCTAGTAGCAGAAGGGGAAATTAGTTTGAAGACTGAGAATGTTGCTAGCCTGTGCATTTTGGAACAGATCATTTACTTTAGACTTTTGGGGCATGCTCATTTGTAACCACATATCAGTTAGTGGCTTTTTAGATTTTTTTTAATCTGCCTAAATAGAATCATTCATACCAGATGAATGTTAGTATATTTCCATTAAGGTTACATTAAAAATAACTTTTTTTACCTTGTGGGATAGACTACATCCTGTTCTGATTTTTGTGATTCTCTTAATGGCTCAGAGCCTTGTGTGTTAGACATACTGGGAGCTAAAAATACACAAGTACTGTGATATTGAAAATACATTGTGCTTAGTAGGCATAGCACTGCTTAAATTCTTTTTGTCATATTATTTCAGGTGAGGATCTGCAGGTGAGCTACATTTGCAGAGCAAATTCCAACAATCCAACAGTGTTTCAAGACTTTAATCAACAAAATCTGTTAAATCTCTCCTTAACAATCATGACAATCTAAATTTTTGGTTTCACAGTGAAGTATTGAGTAGAACTGCTTTATCGGATTAATTTTAGTTAGCTGTATCTGTGACTGTCATACCATTTTATATGCTCTTGGTGGTTGTACTTCAGCCAAATATCAAGGCATTGCTTAATTTGTATTTTAGGGCAGACATCAATCAAAGTTTCCATTTGCCAGCTGCCTCACTTTGATAATTAAAGGACTATCTATACGACAGTGTAACTGGGGACCCCAGTTACAACAACGTGGTTGTGCTCCAACTGTGTTATTACATGGATTCTTTTTCATTTATGCAGACCAGTCCAAATCATATTAAGGCAGCCATGTTACCTAAATCAGGGATGTAAGCCCAAACCAAACCATGTTATAACATGTTGCGGGTATACCCCTGTTTTAATAAGGTTGCCCAACATCATGATTACATGGCAGAAAGGACTATGATTTCACTGGATTTCTTAACCACATCTACCTGATTTTTAAACTGCCTTTAGACAGATCAAAGAAATTGAAATGTTACTGATGAATTATAAAATCTAGATATGGTAAAAACCTATTAAATCATCTCGCTGCCAGTGCAGAATTGCTTGTAATTGTTCTAAAGCTTTGTTCAGTATAAGTTTAACGGTGCCAAGCAATGGGGATTCCACTACTTCACTTGAGAGAGCATTCCACCCCCTATAGTTCTCACTGGCAGGAAGATTTCCCTGTGTTCAGGCTAGGTTTTCCCTTTCTTAATTTCTTACCATTACCTTTTCTTATACACTGTTCATTATATCAAATGTTTCCTCTTTCTCCTGGATATTTACTCCACACAATATTTAACTGTTCGCATGCCCTTTCCACTTCGCTGTTGCTTAGCCAAGCTGGGCATATTTTACTCTAAGGGCTTGACTACTAGCGTGCTGTGCTCTAACTGCCCCGTGTAGCTGCTGCTTGTGCACAATGAAAGGTACCTAGGTCCTCTTTCTAGGTCTAGCATAGTCCTCTTTCAAACAGGACTAGTTACCTTTCAGTTCATGCCTGGAACCTCCACATGGAGCAGTTGGAGCAGAACAATTTAGGGTGCTCTGCAATTCACACCTCCATTGTCTGCACTGCAGTGCAGCATAGAGGTAGATTTGATTTTTTCTCGTCACGTCTCAACAAAATAATCTGTGTGTGAAGAGCGAAGTTAAAAGTTAATATCCCAAATACCAAATCCCAGACCTGACCCTGGGGGAGAGGTGCCTCTAGTTTTGATTTAAAAACAAATCCCCCCAAAGCCAGCAGAAAAAGGCCTAATTTCCATGGTGTCCCCAGATCCTGTGGGGGTCCCCAGCCACCACGCCCAGGTCCCATGCTAGGGCCGGCCGGAGGCTTTGATGTGCTTGATGGGTGGAAAGAGGGTCCCGAGGGTGACCCGCCCCCTGGGGAAGGGATCCAGCAACGCTTTCCCCACGAAAAGGTCAGAAGTGACCATCAAAATGTATTTAATCCTTCCTCATAAATAAATCCCTTCACCCCTCGCCCCACCCATGTTTATTGTTTTTCTCTAAACTCCCCCACTTTGGTAAGGTTTTTCTGAAACTGAAAATATTTCAGGTGCTGTCACTCCAGACAGAGGGTCTACGGGCAGGTCTACACTACCGCTTAAGTAGATGTAACTTACGGTGCTCCGAAGTGTGAAAAAACCCTCTGAGCGACTTAAGTTGCATCAACTTCAAGCAGTGTCTACACCATGCTATGTCAGCAGGAGACA
Organism: Terrapene triunguis; assembly: GCF_002925995.2. Classification (NCBI taxonomy): domain Eukaryota; kingdom Metazoa; phylum Chordata; order Testudines; family Emydidae; genus Terrapene; species Terrapene triunguis. The sequence continues at coordinate 20,933,689 of NW_020664435.1, read as the reverse complement.
TTCTCCCGCCCACATAGCTTCTACCTTTCGTTGAGGTGGAGTAATTACGTCGATGGGAGAGTGCTCTCCTGTCGACATAGCGTGTCTTCACCAGGCACAGCTGCACTGATGTGGCATAGTAGTAAAGACAAGCCCTAAGTACTCATCACATTATAATAGTTTCTGGATGGAGAGAACCACTCCCTATCTCCCTGTTCCAGGAAACAATTCCTCATGCATGCCGGCTTTGTATTGGTCTGGGTTTGCTGCATAATGCATTGCAAGCTCATATCTGATTTGCTCTCCAAAGCCACTCTTTGTCTGTTGCTGTCTTACAGGTCTTTCTTATTCCAATGATTCCCCTCTGTGTAGGAACAGACACAGTAACTGCTAGCTAAAGAAGAGACATCTGGCTGTGATTCGTTGAAGGGTATAAATACCAAATAAGGGAGGAATTAGCCTGGTACCAGATAATCTGACTGGGAATATTTGGATGAAATTAAGAAAGAGGAGTAGACTAAGTATTAGGAAAAGCTTCCTGACAGTAAAATCTGTTAGGTTGTGAAAGAGTCTGCAAAGGAGGCTCTGTTGATTAGGACATTTAAAAATAGACTGAACAATCTTGTACTCTGGGGACAGACTAGATGACCTAATGCGTTTCTCCCATCTTTAATTTATGACCCTATGGTACATGTGCTTAGAATCCATGAATGGATCTTTCAGTCTTTTGGGAAACACATGTTCATGCAGCTCCTGAGATGTAGTGAGTGGGGGTTGTGTGCATGTGTGTGAGACAGAGACTGAAGAATTTGGATCTGCCTGCCACATTTCATTTTTTGTACATTTTTCAAAAGTCAAAGAAAAAAATTTAAAAGTTCACCAGCCAAATACTCTTTCCAAATCTCCCCAGAAATGTTGGAAGAAGGGGAGGGTGTTTATTCCCCAGCTGAGATCTAGTGTTTGTACTTTCAGGCTGCAGAGCATGTTTGCTGCTATCATGAAGAGGGTCTCATGGCAGACAACCAGAGATCTTCATTTGCTTCAAATTATATTTCACCTTATAGAATTTAACACACTACAGCATAAATTGTTTGGTGCTTCCAAGCATTTCTGGCAATACTTTGTGTAATCCTTTTAGTGTGTTAAAAATAATTATATATTTATAAATAATAGGGTATAGGGTTACCATATTTAAAAAATAAAAAAAGAGGACACTCCACGGGGCCCTGGCCCCACCCCTTTTCCGCCCCAACTCCGCCTCTTCCCCACCCCTTCCCCACCGTCCCCGCCCTAACTCCCCCTCCTCCCTCCCAGCCACGCGAAAAGGGCTGCCCCAGCGCTACCAGCTTCACGGTTTGCCGGGCAGCCCCCAGACCCTGTGCCCCTGGCCGGCGCTTCCCCAGCGCAGCTGGAGCCCGGGAGGGGAAGCGCCCAGCGTGAAGCCGGTAGCGCTCGGGTTTCGGGCAGCCCCCATGTCTCCGGACCCTGCGCCCCCGGCCGGGCACTTCCTCTCCCGAGCTCCGGCTGCTGTGCTCCTCCCCTGACTCTTCGGCTCTGTTTAAGAGCCGAGCTGCCCGAGCGCTACCGGCTTTGGGCAGCCCCCATGCCTCTGGACCCTGGGCCCCCGGCCGGGCACTTCCCCTCCCAGGCTCTGGGGGCGCAGGGTCCAGAGGCAAGGGGGCTGCCCGAAGCTGGTAGCGCTCGGGCAGCTTGGCTCTTAAACAGAGCCGAAGAGTCAGGGGAGGAGCACAGCAGCCGCGGGAGGGGAAGTGCCCGGCCGGCGGTATTTTTCCCGGACATGTTCGACTTTTTGGCAATTCCCCCTGGACGGGGGTTTGATTACCAAAAAGCCGGACATGTCCGGGAAAAACCGGACATATGGTAACCCTAATAGGGTATATTTATTTACCGACTGGCTTGCTGTCCTCCTCTCCACCCGTACTTGTATTCTTATCCTCGCTGTTGTTCCTTACCCTAGAGACCCAGTCACAATGCATTTAGTTCAGTCTACAAAGGAAGAAAATTGGCTTGTCAAAGATAGCAGGTGGGCCTACCTTACCTTGAGACTGTACATGCCTAAGGAAAGAAAAAGTGCAGGCAGAGTTTAAAAAAATAACTACCAAAGCTCTTCACTGGTACCTAAATAAACTAGTCAGTCGATGGCACTCTGTTTCACTTCTGAGCCTCCCTAACTCACTACCATTCCGGGGCCGTGGCTGAAAGCATTTGTCATATATCTAAAAAAAAAAAAAGCCATTAAGTGAGAAAAGTTCTCAGTTTTTTAGATGCATTTTGAAGCTAAATGTTGTCTAAGCCCTGAAAACACTGACTAATCATTTTATGACACTACTTTTCTGCTTTAGGCTGGGGCCCTCTTTGAGGCCAAAGTGGCTGAGATGGCAAGGCGGGGGTGGGGCACATAACAGATCACCTATAGATCTCCTTGCCTTATTCCACCATTATGTAAGCGGGGGAATGTCCCGCTATTGTGGGGAACTTTCCTGGCTTCTGCATTACCCCGGTAAAGTGGGCTAGCAAAAGGAGCTGAGTCCTCGGTCCCACTTCCTTTACCCAGAGGCCTCCCTGCCCTTGAGGACTCCCCTTCCACTCTCCTGCCTGGCAGAGTCCTCGTAACCCCAACAAGGGGCCCATGATTCCTGGGGGGCTCAACCCCCCAACCCTGCTGTGGTCACCTGGGACAGGAGCTAGGGTGTCCCCACTCCAGGTTACTCTCTCTGCACTGGGCACCTCCCTGACCCACTGATCATTTCATATAATTTAAAGCAAATATAAGTTGTTTAATTAATTTAAAAAAAGAATAAGGAAAAATGGGAAAGGCTAAAGAAAACACATCACCCTGCTCTGTGGCAGGGAACATCACAAACAGTGTCTCTGGAATGTCAGGGCAGTTCACAGTCTGTTCCTTGTAGGTCCCAGGTCTCCTTCTCAGGCCCTGGCTGTGCTGCAGGGATGCTGCGGGTTGGACACTTGCAATGGTGGTGGCCACACACCTCTGGGCTTTGGGTAGTGGGACCCTTCTTCCCAGCGTCAGCCCCCCGTGGGGTTAAGATCCCCCTCCCAGTCTGGCCTGCAAGGACCCTTGGCTGGGGGTGTCTTTCCGCACTGGGCCCTTTGCCCAAGGTCCCCCCTTGGCTGGCCCCAGTTGCTCACCACACCTGGCTCTGTGGCTGCAGCTCTGCTCCCAGCACAGGATCTGCTCTCTCCCTGGGCTGTGTCTCTGGCTCTGTGACTCTACTCCCAACTCTGACCTGCTTCCTGGGCTGCTTTTCTGGTCCCGCTGGATCCAGCACGGCTCTGCTCCCCAGCTCAGCTTGGGCCCCTGCTTTCTCCTTGGCTCAGCCCCACTCTGCCTGACCCAGGCAATTCCAGCTCACTCAGAGGACAGGACCTCCCTGGCCTCCTGACTCCCTGATTAGCCTGCCCACCCTGTCAATCAGGCTCAGAGGCTGAGGCTGACCTGGAGCATTGGCCTCTCCCCATTCTTTTAGTGCTGGGAGCTAGCCAACCAAAACACCCCCACTGAGTGTTAGTAAGGGGGCAACAGTCCCCTCCCCTCCCCCTCAATAGAGGACGCACATATCTTCACAAGTTACACCATGTTGCTTGATTTGTCTAGGAAAGTGGGGAGTATTTTTGCATTTTGTGTTCTGACAACATTTGGAAGATTCTTTCTTGTAAAAGATGGCAGAGGTCTGATCAATTTGTTTTTCAAATAAAGCAGCCACCTGCAATTGCTTTCTCTCCACCATTAAAATGGCAGCAGAAATGAACTACCAGTGTTGGTACTCAGTAACTACAACGGAGATTTCAAACCTCTGCTGCGGCTTTATTGGTATGTGTTTTATTTACTCCTTTTGCAGAGATATAAGGTCACAATCTAACCATTTCAGAGGCTGAAGAGAGACTATTAGAAAGAGAGAGAGAGAGAGAGAGAGAAGATCTGTTACCAGATCCAACACTAGATGTAAGCCTATTTTGTATCTTACAAATGAGCAAGATTATAGATTGTGATAGATGTATCAGATAAAAGACTGCATTTCACTAACTATGGTAAAAGTGTCAAATAGTTACATAAATAAACTTTTTATTCTGGACTTGTAGATGTAACTTCAGCACCCATATGAATGACATAGCAGCTTCCTTAATATTTAATATACTTCAAAGGGAAAAAGCAGATGGAGACTGAAAAAGGACAAAACCCCATCATGTTGTGGCTGAAGCAAAAAGTTAAGCATGCTAGTGCCTTTTATGGGAAAATTGGTATAACTCATTTGTGATGCTACCACTCATAAATCATCCAGTGAATTTTGAGTGGAATTTTAATTTCTTAATGAATTTACTTCCTCTATGTTAACACTCCTTCTGTGGTCATCTCCTGCAAACCTCTGAGTAGTTAATAGTGTTTCACTAGGAAAAATATTTGCTTGAGAGGGAATATCAAAGTCAGTTGTATGAGTATTCACAGAAACCAGATTTTTATGTTTATATGTGTAAGCATTCACACCAGAATGGCTAGTGAGCTTGCCCAGTCAGAGAACAGAAATACCATGTGACACATCTGGCCAATCATAACTAAGCAAGACAGCATGAATCCTGAATTTTGGTGCCCAGTCCACAGAGTATAAAATCATTATGATGCTCATCTAATAAATTCAAGTAATTTGGATTTTGCTCATGAATATTCTGTTAGCAAAAGCCATGCATTGTGAATTATTCATCCATCTCTACTTGTGACAAATCTTTATTTTAGGCCAACCCCCGAATATATATCACCCACTCACTAGCGCTGTTAAATATATTAAGGCAATTATAGATTTTCTTTTTTCAAAATGAAAAAAAACAGTGAGTCAAGCAATTGTGATGAGTAACTACCATAAATGTACTGTTAATGCGTATAATTAACATGCCTTCTAGGGAAAATTCACAAGTACAAATATGGTGATTCTGTCTTTGTGTACTGGATTCTGTTTAATTGAGTCTGCTGAGAGGAAAAGTGGATGCACTCTCACTGGGAATGAATGAGAACCCCACCCTGGAAAGGTAGTGGCCCACAGCAAATGGTCAACGAGAGAAATAGTTGTTCATCTACCTCAAAATGAGGGCATCTGACAGTAACTCAACAATCCAGGTATAACTCAAGCCAACTAACTAACTCAACCCAATCATGGTATAGTTAGACAATGCAACCTTGGTCACACTTGCTGCTGGGTAGAAAAAGTCCTATTAATGTGTCAACTACTCACCCAGCAGGGGACCAAAATGACACCACAGTGTCGGAGCAGTGATGTCCAGGACAACAGGATCTTGATCTGAGGAAATTCAAGGTACTATGACAGAGCAGGGGAACCCCCCAAGCGGATCTGATCATCACAGAGACTTATTTCAGCAGGTTCCTGGAGCGTGTTTCTGTGGCCAAAGACACTATCCCAGGAATGGAACGTTGAGCTCCATACATGTTTCCACCATGGCCCATGGGCATAGACTTTGGGCTGGCCCTTTGCTCAGGGGTGCATTTCACTCTAGATAAACACAAATACATATGGAAAAGTTAGACACAGAGCCTGATTCTGCAAGGTGTTGAGGCTACCCTCAGCTCCGACAGAAGTGAACCCCTCACGGAAGTACTGAGCACCTAGCAAGAATAGTCCCATACTAACGATCATGGGAAGAAGTGTTCTCTTTCATACAGCACTAATCTCTCAGGAAAGCCACCTCTCCCTGCCTCTGGTAAAACTGTTCCTTTTAAAGGTTTCCTACTCACCCACTACACATAGTTTTACTGGCTGAGAACATTTTATATTAAAACATAAATGTGGCTTACCTGAAGCTTTAAACTGACTTTGAAAGGTTTTACTTCAAAGCAGTGTATAATAGCTGCCCCACACCCATGAATAATAACTTTGTTCTTTCCCTGAAAAGCCAGTGGTTCAGCATTTTCTTTGGCTCGAAGCCTGACACAAAGGCACAATTCATTAAAGGTTCTAATGCATTTTTTTTTTAAATTTAAAACAAGGTTTGCTTTAAACGCTGATGTGCTACATGCCAGAAAGCTCATTTATTTTAAGTCTGAATGCTGCACTTACCTGCAAGTTCTACACTTAATGATTTGCTCATTACAGTGACATCATAATCCCCAGGCTGGTCACATAGCAGATCTGTTATGCTGACTGGGGCATGACAGAAGCTATTGGTGTGTGTAGCAGGAGACTCATCCTTCGTGATTAACATAGACATGACATTTCCCCTTCCTCTCCCTGGCTTAGGTAAGCAGTGTGTCCCTCCCCACCATGCCCCATCCTCCTCAACTGGTGCTGTGAGAGCTCCCCTTTCCTGTTTCGCATTTTACCGCTATTCGTCACATTTAGTGAAAGTCAGAGTTTGCACTCTGTCACCAGTGCGCAGGCCTACATCCATCCTGAGTCATATGTCGCAGGTCACCTATATAACACAGTGGCCTGTGAAGACAGTGCAAAAAAATGTGGGCATTTGGAGCCTCTGTAGCAAATAAAGATGGGCATAATGTCACATCATGCCATCACTGGAATGGTCCATTGGTTGCATGTAAGTCTTCCTTAGGGCCACCTGACACTATATTCCACTATCAGAGGGGTAGCCCTGTTAGTCTGGTTCTGTAAAAAGCAACAAAGAATCCTGTGGCACCTTATAGACTATCAGACGTATTGGAGCATAAGCTTTTGTGGGTGAATACCCACTTCGTCAGACGCATGGTGGGTGAATACCCACTTCATTAGACGCATGCGTCTGACGAAGTGGGTATTCACCCACGAAAGCTTATGCTCCAATATGTCTGATAGTCTATAAGGTGCCACAGGACTCTTTGTCGCTATATTCCACTAGGGTCCATAGGTGGACTAGTAAAGTAGGGCTTACCGCCTGTGCAATGCAAGAATTGTGCCTTGTTTGCAAAATGAAGAAAATAGTGAGAGGGATGTACTATCCATCCATTGACCTCATCTCCAATCCCAGCATAAAAATAAGATTAGAGTGGGGCCAGCTACTGCGTATATGTGCTGAGTTAGAACTCACCAGATTACAGGCCTGCAACTCTGAGGAGAAAGAAAAATGTTTCATGAATGTTTGAAAGTATGGGCTGGATCACTGTAATGGGCTATGGTAATAATTCTACTATTTTTAATAATAATATTATGGAACCCAGATCAGTAATGATGTAAAGTAATTATCATCAGATAGCTGTTCAGTGAGCTATGCAAAATGGGTTGAGTCTCCATCTAATACCACATCATGAACACAGCCACCAGAACTTGCAGATGGGAAAAGGCTCAAAGGCCTAAAATGGAATGGAGATTGAACTGCCCTCTTCCTCTGCTAGAGATGGATTCTTCAGATCAAGTTGCAGTACAATGGCTGGGTAGTGAAGCGGGAAACTTGTACTTCTACTGAATCTGATCAGTGGCTAGAAGACTTAATTCCCATGCTGTCAATTCACTACCAATGAACAGCACTAAATTCACATAAAATTTTGTAATAACTAAATAAAAAGCAAATAAATAAATCATGTGGACATGGACTAATTTTTTGAATATATTTGTTACTCATAGTTGAAGCACTTAAACATACTACACACAGACACCCAACTGAGCCAGTCTCCAACACCAGAATGTAGCAACTGGCATTCCCAATTTAAAGTGACGCAGAAACCCTTTATTTGATCTGGAATGAGGAGAAGAATCATTTTTATATTCCTTTTACGGGATGTCTGCAGATCCTAGTATCTAGGACTAATATTTTTGAATGCCTGAAGGCTCCTTATGATTTACAGATTAGTGGATGAATCAGCCTTGTCTGTGCCAACCAATCTAATATAAATGTTCACTTTTAGTGTTGTCTCATGACCCATTCTATCAATAAGACATAAGAAAACATTTAATATCATTACATCTCCCATCCTCAGAGATTCTAGTTGTAAAAACATTTCTTGTCATGTTACTAAGTTTAATTTAGTTGTACATTCCTCTCTGGACTTAGATCCAAAACCTCTTTAAGTAAACTCACAACAAATGCTTTCATGTCTCCTCCTTACATTCCAGGTAGGAACTCTTCATTTTTCAAAGTGTTTTCCAATTACTTCTTTTCTTAAAGAAACTCACTTATGCATTTTATGTACTATAAAATGTTCAGCTAACACTGAACAGCTGTTTTAAACATGATCCACCAGAAGCTGGTATAATACCAGATACTGGTTAAAACAATCAAATGTATTAGCCAAAAGGTCCATCAAAACTAGGGCTTCTTCAGTAAACAACTTAACATATATAAGATCCAATTTTTTACCTGTACAGCTATTGTGATGTGGTGTCTGGGTGTGACCTTTGCCCAAGGTTTCAGCCTTGTTCTGGGCCATTTTTTACCATCTTTATGGCATGTTTGTCTGACACCATGACTTGATAATGCTAATGAATGCTTTTATGTCATGAAATTGGCTTATGTCTATATTAGACTTTCTAACAGGTGGATCGGGTGCTGATAGTTGTTGGCCTAATGATTATCAAGTGTTGGTAGACGGGATCCTACCCTCTGCTCTGTATTGACCCCTGACAGGAGAAATATTTCAAGATTTGAGTTTTGACTCTAACCACACTTCAAGGCTTCAATCCTCCAAATTATTCTGTATGGTGCATTAACTTTAACTCCACAGAGCAACTTGTCTGTTCTCCGTCAGAGCAGTGGAGAATTTACTGGCACCATTGTTCTATGCTACTTTCCCCCTCTATGCTGGCCGGTGACATAATAAAAATATTCTTCACCTGTTATAGGACTGTGTGCTTGTAGCGGGGCAGTAACCCTCCTCCTCTGAAAGGGTAAAAGACAGCCCTTGGAGAGGGCTGGGGCTGAAAGCTGAGAAGAAAAGGCTGATTGGGAAGGCAGCCACAGTTGGGCCATGCCCCAATCAGGCCACACCTGGCCCTGTTATAAGGGCTCATCCAGGAGCTAAATCACCCTCTCTCTAGCTGTGGAGAGAGAAGGACCTGGCTGCCTAGGAGTTGAGCAGGGTACCTGAGGCAGAGCAGTTCTGGGAAAAGAGCTGGGGAGCTCCAGCCTGGCAACTCCCCAGGCTGAAGGCCTTGTTAAAGGCCCAAAGTAGGTACTGGGGTTGCAGAGGGGCAGCCTGGGGTTAGGTAAAGGCAGCAGGTTCAAACCCCCCTTGCCAGTGATGAATGGTTTACAGACTGCAGTCTGCCCCAGTGAGCAGGGGCTAGATGATGACTGGCAGTAGCCACTGAGGCAAGGTGAGTTTAGAGGGTTGGGGGTTCCCCTGGGAGGGGAGACCCAGAGCAGAGCGGGTGTACTGCAGAGGTAGAACCCTGAGGTAAAGGGCACCGGGGTCTGGGTGGGACACGGGGCCTGATGCAGGTGAGCCACTGGCCTGCAGAGGGCTCTCTGGGCTGAAGTTGAGCTAATTCCGAGGATCACCAGCAGGAGGTGCTGCACCAGTGAGTCATCACTTTGCTACAGTGCTATAGTCATTCACTACATGTACAGTAACATGTATAATCAAAGTATCACCATCATTGAGTCTTTCTCACTCTTGCTGAAAATTCCAGCAAGTTATGGTTGCCTCTATGGCAGAAGCTGCTTCTTATTAAAGTTGGCTTCAGAAGCCCTGTTACAATCAGCAGTCTGACATCTAACTTTACATAAGTCTAAAACCCACAAATACTCACTGTTTAAAGTTCTTGGAAATCCAAAAACAGTGCTGAATTCTTCTATAATTTACATCCTGGTAGGGGAAGAATAGGTTCATAGCCCACAGCTTGAAAAACCTGTCTATTCAAGGTCAGTCTCTCTTCCTCTTACTTTAGGGAATTAACAATACAATGGAGAGCAATGTTCCAGTCAAATCACTCAGTGGGCATTGCAGATAACCAGCGGTCAGACTACAGGCTAACTTAAATTTAAACTGACTAGTACTGTTCTGAACTATGGTTTCAAAATATGGTTTTAGGATCTTATACCATGCCAACATTAGAGCAATTGTTCTACTCTTATCGAAAGTTATTTTAAAAATGGCATAGAGTCCAGTAATTTTTATTCTGCATAGAAATGCAATGAAATCAATGTAATCTTCACTGCAGTCATAATGTAAAGCAGATGTTTTTCCAAGCAATGAGTACATTAAAATCCAAACTATAATACATTGTATATAGTGCTTCTAGATTAAAGCTCTTGCCTGCCAGATTTGAAGCTTTGATTCTCTCTGATTTTAGCGCTTAGCAGGATTTATTTCAGCGATTCTGCCCTTGGGCCAAAATGAATCAGCTTTTATCTAGAATGATCATATACTGGCTAAGCCCTGTAGCTCTTCTTTTAATAAACATGTAACTTTAACCAACCATTATAGATACATACAACATATAACATCAAATGAGTTCTTGCACAACACCATAGCCAAAGCAGAGTCCATTATAGTTCACAATGGGGTTCATGTTCAGGGTGATCTAAATAATACTTTTAATGTGTGTTCTTTTCATTTCCCTGCTTGGCTTGGAGTCAGCTTTGTTATAATCAGATTTATTCTTTTACAAACTTAGAGTTTAGCCACAAACACCAAAGGGCATAGCTGCAGACTCTAACCTTCATTTTAAAAAGAATAATAGCTTCAAATAATAGCATTTTTAAAATGTGATTTGATGTCATTTTCTATTTAAGAATGACCCTTTAATCTCCACCTCCTCTTCTTCTTCAGCTGTAGCTTTCTAGAAATACTTGTTTATGTACTTGGCTTAATTTCTTAAACTACTTTATTTTTCAAGGCCTTGCTGGCTTTGCTCATATTCTGAAAACCTAAGGTGCCTGAATCCTAAACTGAGATCGTGCTATGCACCTTATGAAAGCAGGTGAACAGATTGTCTGCTCCAGTGCTTGCCCTTTCCACTGCGCAGGTGGTTCAGAGAAGCAGAAACCTCCCCTATGTCGTCTGCTAGGGACTGCTTCCAGCATGAAGTCATCCCCAACAGGCATAGAGCTGGTTCATATGCTTTCCTCCCCTCAGTCCCCAGTTCAGGGAACATGGCATGGAAAGGGAGGGAAAGCAGCCATAGTATGTTATGTGCTGACTATCCTCAACTGGTGTAAAATTCCTAGAGGATCATACTCAAGCTGAGCTTTGGCTTGGGTAGAGAAAAAAGGAATCTGTAACCAGCTCCCAACAACCTCCCTCCTTTGTTGTGTGACCCCCGCTGCCCCCAAGTAATCTTTTCAGACATTTTTCTTCTCTACTCACAAGCACTCTGGAATCTTTGGGTTTAAGAAACCACAAATACTACTTTATTTGGGGAAATACACACTATATAGCTACATAAAAATAAAACTTGAAAGCTTAAACACAGTGTATTGGGGTATGGCCAACCCCACAGTTCCTACAATTATTTGCCTGGCTAGTTGAGTCCCAAGAACACTTATTCACAAGGCAATCCCCACCCATCTATAACCTGACTTACCTATCCAAGTCAACTCAGTCATGGTCAAGTGAGCATCAGGAGGCAGCTCTCTTTCAACTGGTTGCTCCAGTCCACCAAAGGAGACCCACTGGTTCAGAGTCATGACTTTCAAATATGCAGTCCAGTTTCACACAGTCAGATCCACTGAGCCAGCTACCACCATTGTAGTCCTGTGGTGATGGCAGCAGCAAACTTTATGCATGATTTAGAGTGGGAAACCTAGAGCAAAGCAAGAACTCCGGAGAAACCCCTGATCTCTTAAAGAGAGCGTCTCAACTTCCCTTGTTTAAGCTTGGTTTCTTAACCAACCAGAATCCACTAGCTCTAAGCTTAGGGTGTCACTCACTTCTCCTAGGATATATGATTCTTAATTTCTTATTTAGCTTAACAAAGACAAGGTAAAGGGGTGACTGCATGCCAGTCTATAAGTATCTACACGGAGAACAAATATTTAATAATGGGCTCTTCAATCTAGCAGAAAAAGATATAAAATGATCCAGTGGCTGGAAGTTGAGGCTAGACAAATTCAGATTGAAAATAAGGTATACATTTTTAGTGATACGAGTAATTACCTTTGGGATAACAGTGAATTCTTCACCACTGACAATTTGTAAATTGAGATTCCGAAAAGATCTGCTCCTAGGAATTATTTTTTGGGAAGTTCTATGGCCTGTGTTACACAGGAGGTCAGACTAGACAATCATAATGGTCCCTTCTGAGTTTAGAATATGTGAATCTATGAATTTCTCCCCACTTTCATAACTCTATATACATGCACCATATAATAGCATTTCCAAAAACAGAACAAAAACGCCCAACAATACAACATAAAACACTGTACAACAACGCATTGGGGCAATATTACAATTCATGTAAATTAAGCCTGCCAGAGCTATTTGTAACTCTTTCTCAGAGAGCTTTCCCCATAAACCTTCTTACAGGAAGATCAGAGCATAAAAAACTTGTCTCTCCGTTAGGGAAGAAAATGTATCTTTCATTCAAAATTATCATGCTGGCCTTTGCTCTGACTAGACCAAATTCAGAGGTAAGTGACATATATGGATCAATTAGTGCGTGTAATTTACAAGCCAGGCAGAAAAATAACCAACATGCAGAGGAGAGTCTTCCTACACCCTCCTGTTTGCTTCCTCTTCTGCATGGTACATTCACTTATCAACATCTAATTTACAACCTTTCTATCACCTCTGAATTCAGCCCATTAGCTCTACTAAATTTCATCTAGGGTCAGCACAGATTAGGTAAAATAAGGAATATTTCATCTGAAGTAATTTGTTCATTTCAAAGTGGATTTATTGAGTGTGAAACGTGCCCAGCTTGATAGTGCTGGAAACGTAAAACTTCTCACTGCTGAACTCTGCCACAGTACGCTTCCCTACACCGCCAGTGCAAAATTAGTCCTCAAGGGGTTATTTCTAGGAGTGAGAGGTAAGTATATATGCATGAAAGGTGAACCCTCAGCCCCTTTGCTGAGACAGCCAACGAAGGGCTCTGTGGTTAGTGAGAGATTTATTTTGTTATGTGGATCTGTCTTGAAACCACTAGCTCGTTTCACTTACTCAGAAAACAGACTCCAGAAGATCTTTATCAAAGATCATAAAAACCTTTGGTTATTACTGACCTGGCTTGATTCAGATCAGCTACATAGAGATGAAAGATTCCATCTCCCATTACCAGTCCTCTGACTCTTCCAATCGTGCTCAACTGTGGATTTAAAATATACTATTTAATCACAATATTGTTACAGATCATACTGCATTAATTGTGGTAGGTGTAAGAAGTGTCATCAGGTCAGCAAACTGTTTGACCTAACTTTTTAACTTTTTACTTCATTTTAACTAGTGTACATTAAATTAGTGCATTGCAGGAGACTCCCTGTTTTGTATAACCCACTATTCAATATTGCCATATCAATCTATTTTGAAAGTGCTTATTCCTTGTACTGGCGCAACATTCGGTGACTGGCAAAAAGTTGAATCCTCTGATTTTTTGCTTTCGTGGGGTGGTGAATAAACAGGCCAAATGCCTGACGTCTGTCTGTAGTAATTCATACCAAGTCAGGTTACAAAAGCCATCACAATTTTAGTTAGGAAAGTGTCAGGCTCCTAGTGTGGAGGTTCATTTTATTATACAAAGAGTAAGGAAAATTCCATTTGTTTTCCAAAGTTTGTCTTGAAAGGATCTCAGGTTTAATTAAGGGTTTTATGTTATGCTCTTGGATATGCTACACCTTTACTGGCATGTATACACATTCTTTTCAGACAAGTCAGCAGTGAAAATAGTTAAAGATATTATTGGTCTTTTTCATTAGCATATAGTCTAAATACATTTTTTTCTATTAGTCTGAGAATGACACAGCCCTTTCAGTTCTTCTGGAAATCCTTAACAGCCTAGTACATTGACTTGTCTTCCCTCCTTTCTCCACATATCCCCAATATACTTTTTTTTTTTTTTTAGAAATACACTGTTTTGTATATGGTGGGAAGGCATCTGTATATGGTTTACAGAAGCTAATCTTTGAGATGATTCCACACCGACTACAGAAATATAATAGTAATAACCAGCTCTTCTCTAGTGAAGTCCATCCATAGATCTCAAAGCACTTCAGTGTCATTATCACTATTTTACAGATGAAGAAACTGAGGCACACAGAGAGGCAGTGACTTGCTCAAAGTCACCTTGCAGGGCAGTAGCAGAGATGGGAACAGAACCCAGGTCCCAGGCTAGTGTTTTATGTACAGCCTCTAGGCCACACTGGTGTAAAGGAGGAGTAACTCCACTGAAGTAAATAGAATTACATGAGCGAAACCCCAAGAAAATCAGGTCAATTCTTCTGAATTTGTCAGCATATTATTTTGTAGATTGTTTTGAGCCCTGTTTTAATTAAGTTCATTTTTATTTTATTTCACAGGGTGGTAAATGAGTGGCTTGAGGGACAGTCATGTTTCATTAGAAAATATGCTGTGGTTTAGTGGTAAGTTAATTTACCTTTGTATAAATGTTCTTTTTAGTGTTTTATACTGTCGGCAACTATGTTTCAGAATTACAACACAGCTTAGTCATGGTGACTTCGATATTCATGAAAAAAATGGTAAATCTAAAAAAAACAACAGATGTCAATTATGAGCAGGGGCAGCTACAGGCACCAGTGCAGCCTGGGGTGGCAAGCCGCGGGGGGCAGCCTGCCGGTCGCTGTGAGGGCGGCAGTCAGGCGGCATGCCTGTGGGAGGTCCAGGCGCGGCAAATCACCCGCAGAAATGCTGCCGAATCCGCATGACCAGCAGATCGCCCACAGGCGTGCTGCCGAAGGCCGCCTGACTGCCGTGCTTGGGGCAGCAAAAAACGTAGAGCCGCCCCTGATTATGAGCACTTTGAACTATTGCAAAAACATATAATGTTAAAAGTGAATGCTCTGTAGTGAAAGTATTTTACAATTGGGAACTGGTTAAGATCTACTCTAAATTTGTTTATTGTAAATATTGGAAAAAAATACATAATGCTATGAAATTACTTGATATAGTGTACAGTGACACAGGTGCCTGTGATCCCCTCAAACCTAAACACTTTCAGGAGCGAAACACCTCACAGAAAAGCTGCACAGGAGTTTTGAATCTGCAGTTGCCGTGTGACATCCCTCATTTCTGCTGGGGGCCAGTGGCCCTGCGAAAAGTCTGGGGAGCAGAGCCTGAATTGGTTCTGCAGCCTGCAAATCCTTGTGGAATCGTAACTGAAACCCTAAAGCAAAAGATGGCCTTAGTATATTTTTATCAGACCTGCAATGATGGAGATATGTGTGAGGTTGTCAAGGGAGGGTCCAGCAGGGCACAGCTGGTGTCAGAGAAAGGTAGGGGAAATGGAAAGAATGGGGAGACAAGAAGAGCTGGGTTAGGAGCAGGTGCTGCCAGAAAATGCAGAAGTGAGATTAGAATTTGTTAGGATGAGAAGGGGTTTGAGAATACGGATGGGAGGGTGTAGAGGTGGTGTAAGTAGGAAAGGGAGACAGTAAAAGGGATAGGGAGATGGAATTGATAGGGAATAAGGGAAGGGACCTGACCAGAAGGAGAGGAGAGGGGACAATGAGGCAGGGAATGAGGTATCCCTGGTGGAAAAATAATGGCAGGAAATATCAACTAGCAGTAAACCAACAGTGCAGTTCATCAAACAACAGAGTAACCAACAGACTAATAGGCCATTCAGTTAATTGTGCTGTGAGTTAACAGGTGAATCAGGGTAGAGACAACCTGGTCAGAGCTGGAGGGAAAGAGCAAGACTCCAGATGCTGGGGCTATGGCAACACAAAAAGAGACCCAGTGTCAAAGGATAGCATAATTATTCTAATATGATTGTCAAATTATACCTGACTGGCACTGTACATACTTTTGATATACAGGTTCATTCTCCTCACCTCTTCTTTCTTGATTGTATTCCCCCAATGCGACATTCCACTTATAAGAATCATTACAGTAGTTTCCAGTTACACCCACTATATCTATATCACACCTCAGCTCTACATACAGTGTGACTTAAAGCAGTAACAAACAATTATATTCTGGCAGCCATCCACTTACACCCACTAATACTAATAATTGACTTTTAGAAGGTCTAATTATTCAGTAGCTCTGGGTACAGTAGCTGCAATAGCTTTTTCCATGTATAACTAAGTCCCTGATTTACCGTGTGACTTTTAACATCAGCTGTCTCATTTCTCTGTGTGTTACCGTATCTATAGCACTACATTCCACTGTAGATGGTGGAGATTCCATTGTAGTTGCAGATGGTGATTTTTCTGCTATATATCTTAGAGTCTACTGGAACCTTCATCTTATACTGCATGTTCCTTGGGGCTGGGACCATCTGCTTGTCCTGTATTTGTACAGTGTGTATCACAATGGGATCCTGATCCATGACTGGGGCTTTTAGACCCTATGGTAATACACATACATAAAATAAATTATAAAATAATAATTAATACTGTACAGGTTTTCTGCTTTCTTCTGAACATGCATCCATTAGGCAGTTGAACTACATAGGATCTGGGAGCATTGTCTTTGACCAGCACTTTAACAAGGTCTTCCTGTTTCCTTGCGGTATTCTTACTTGGTCACCAGTATTCAAAGAGAAGAGGAGCATTGCTGTCCTGCCATAATTTACCTCTATCTGTTTTATGAGCTGCCAACTATTGCTTAATAGATATACTGTTCCTTTTGAGAAACATATTAATTGGAATTAGCAATCTTTGATTTTAGATGTATTGGGATGTATTTCTGCATATCTCAATATACTTGAGATACAAAAACAAAGGATCCAGGTTGTCTTTATTTTCTTTTTTCTTGAGTGTGTTTTTGACAATGTGAAAAGTTTGTTCTGCTAACTTACTTAGCACCTGGGACTAGGATCATATATAACCAGTTAAAATCCCAGTGCTTTCAATTATGCACAAATATATTTTGGACCAGTATTTCAAAACACTTTATCAGGCACTCCATGACTTGCAAAGATCACCAGAGTCAAATAAGTTTTCAGTCAGTCACCACTAGAAATCCAGAATGTGGTGGTGTTTCTATAATGCTATTAGAATCACTCACTCTGGAACATAACTTCTATCTTCTCTGTACACTGCTAACAGGCATTCTCTATCTTTGTTAAGCTATTTTTCTGTGATGGGTGCAAGAAATTCCCACTAATGATAAAGGGAACTCTGCAAATACACTGGGGCTATGCTCGGCCCATCAGTTCAGGTCACTGCAGGATCACAGAGGGAAGAAGGCACATAGTATCAGGGCCAGCTTTAGGACCTGTGGGGCCAATTCGAATACCCGGCGGCAGTCCGGGTCTTCGGCGGCACTTCGGCAGCGGGGGGGTCCGCTCCGCGTCTTCCGCGGCACTGAAGGACCCCCTGCCGCCGAAATGCCGCCGAAGACCCGGAGCGGACCCCCCACCGCCAAAGTGCCGCCGAAGACCTGGAGCAGACCGCCGCCGGGTGAATTAAAAAGGCGCCTAAGGCGGGAAATCGGCCTAAAGGACAACTGCATCTGTATTTCCCCTCCATGGTTGAGCCAGGTGCCCTGGCTGAACCGCCTCCAGCTCCTCCGTTGTTGTCTTTCTGGGTGGAGACCCATGTCTCTCCCTTCTGACCAGGGTATTACCAGGCTGTCTAGTTCCCTACCTTCACTATGTATTTCCAAGCAGACAATCTGCCTAAACAGACGCACTTGCTTTCTTTTTAGAGACTGACAACAGTGATTGCTACAGATATAAGTTGTTACACAGTTCTGTCTAAGCAAATCTTCTTTATTCTTAAGGTAAAAAGCATTACAGAGAAAGCACGTGATAAACAATAAAAGAACCTATGTGCATGCTAATTAGGGTGACCATATTTCCCTATATTGAATACAGGACACCTGGTAAAATTACTTGTATTCAAGCCAGTTCAGTGGCAAACATTCCAATTAACATCAAGTTGACTGAGTCCCTGTTAAAAAGAAATACTGTGTAGTTGGATTCTTTTTATTTACCTTCTTATCTTTAAGGCTTTAGGATTGACACGTGGAGAGGTGACACACACCCCTAACAACCTCCACATACACACACATGGGGAGAGGTGATTGACAGACAGACAGACAGAGACACACACACACACACTCACAGTCCCGTACACCTCTCTCACACGGGTGGGGTGGGGGTGACCGACCAACACTCCCCTCCCTGCCCAGTGCTCTCTGCCCATGCCTGGCTGGGCCCCTGGGACAGACCCGCCTCACATGGTACCTGGTGCCACGTCCTCCCAAGACAACACATGGGTGGGGGGCACACAGGGTCACATGCAGCCCCCCCCCTCAGATTTCTGCCAGGGTTCACACAAGTATGTGGCCAGCAGCAACCTTTTGGCACTGTGGGAGAGGGAAGGGATGGGAGCAGATGTCAGCCGCAGGGGAGCGGGAGGTGGGGGAAGGGATGGCCTGGCCCATTTTTAAGAAGAAGTTGGGACACCAGAAGGAGGATTTAAATATAGGACTGTCCCTTTAAAAACAGAACATCTGGTCACTGTAATGCTAATAAACCTACCAGCTACCACCCCACGCTAAGGTGGGTTTGGGTTTTTTTTGAGGTTACAAGTTCATCATAGCTTCAACTCAGAACAAACACAGTCTTATGAAGCCTCAGTAGGCCAAGTCCTTCCAATCCTCCCATAAGGACTGGAGCCCTCCATGGACAAGGGGTCCTCTTCATTGGCTGGATCAGGAAGAAGGCCCTGAGTCAGTTTAATACCCAGGCTTTTTATCCAAAAGTCTTCTCTTTGTCTGTTGATCTCTGGAGACTCCAGTTTTGAACTAGTGTATACGTATCTCCTCAGGAAGGGCTTCAGAGGCTGAGAATGGAGGAAGTTCATTAGCATTCCCTCTTCCCAACTAGAGACAGCACATACAAAGCCACAACAATGCATACACAATTGCATTTTTCATTCATGTACCACAAAGGGCTGAACCCTAATTCAATAAGATTTACCTTAATTCAATAAACTTTATCTTAATCCCATTAGATTTGTTAAGGATATTTTAGTCTGTCACAGGATGTTATAAAATAGGGCGCCATCCTTTACTATTTGACTAATGATAGCACCTTGGAACCCCAGCTATGGACCAGGACTCAGTTTTGCTAGACACTGAACAAAAAGATGGCCCCATGTGAAATTTCTCTTTTTCTTACACTTAATATTTTCAGAGAAACATAACTTTTGGGAGACAGCATATTCTTTACAGAAAGTTTATAAACTGCAAATACTATTTTGGTCTCTTGCCTAAATAGCTGATTCATCATTTTGATTTCAGAAGTTTTGTAGTGTTAATAGCAATATGGGGCCAGATCCTGAGGACGTATAAATGGACCTACTCAATTTACACCCGCTGAAAAGCTGCCCCATAATTTTTAAGACATATTATATAGCTAAAAGGCAAACTATCACATCATTACAAGTGCAGGCTGGCTGTGGTCCATTATAACAAAATTCTTATGAAAGTATACGTATATGCAAAACTTACTATAGCCAATTTTCAAACCACAATATCTTAACAGTGTTTATTTTCCAAAACTCCAAAAGCACTCAATTATATTATGCACTAACGTGCCAAAATATTTTTAACCAGTCATTTTTGATAATATAAGCACAAAAACAGCCAAACTGAATAATCATTTTTTACAAAATGTGAATACCTTAGAACAACAAAACTAATTTTTCTGTTACCCTTCAGGTCGAAAAGTTACTTAATTGTAATTCAATAAATAAAGTAAGGACTAAAGCCAAAAACCAAATCTATTATTTCACAACTGAGGTAGAGTTCTTGTTTTTTAAACTCAGGGGAAATAATATTCACAGCTGCCTAGTCAAGACACGTCAATGTTTTATTTTTTGTTGTTAAAGGGAACGTAATGGGAGCGGTGAAAAAATGTACATGGAAAGTCATCTGAAATGAGAGCATGTGCTCTCTATTAGCCATTTTTGGTTTTGAAAGGACAATATACCTGTGCTACCTGATTTTTCAGGTCAGTAATTCAGAACAGGATAGGTCACGTGATGTTATTTCTACATAAGTGGAATATATTGTATCAATATGGGCCTTGGCCTGAACTTTGTAACATGCTCACAGTTAATACCAGGAACAAAGAAAAATCCTGTATTAATCCCCAATACTACTCTGCACCTTGGGCCATTCAAATATGCGTGTGAGTTTCTGGCCAAGAGAGCGTGGTTGTCTTTGTCTCTCCATGGTGGATTAAAGTGTGGCACTACTCAAAAATGGGATGAACATATTAGAGGTGGTCCTTCGGAAACCTGCCTGGTTTCCTGCCAGCTCACCCGCTAGGTTCCTAAGCAGCCCACTGGGTGGGCTGACAAGGAGCTGGGAGCCTGGACACCTGGGAGTCCTGACTCCTAAAGTCAGAGCTATTCAGCAGCCTGAGCTACCAGGGCTTCCATGGTCTATGGCTCCAGGGCAGCCTGCCAAGTGGATTACCTCACAGTCAGGGGTCGTGGCTCTGGGGCAGCCCGCCAGATAGGCTGAAAGGTAGCTGGGATCCTGGAAGCCCTGGGATGCTCCTGGCTCCCCTGGGGCTCCCAGGGTTTCCTGGCTCACCAATTTTTGGATTAGAATTTGAATTTCTGATTTGCAGAGAATTTGGAAAGTTTTTGTTTACATTCCCAATTGGAATTACTGGTCTGCATCCAGGTCTGTTACAAAATTTTCTCTTTGTGGGTACTCAGATCCACACCAGAGTGAATAAATGACCATCGTGATCATCTAGTCTGACTTCCTGCATATCACAGGCTACAGAACCTCACCCACACACTCCTGTAATAGACTCCTCACCTCTGGCTGAGTTACTGAAGTCCTCAAATCATGATTTAAAGACAAGTCACAGAGAGTCCACCTTTTACTCTAATTAAAGCCAGCAAGTGGCCTGTTCTTTATGCTGCAGAGGAAGGTGGGAAACCACCATAGTCTCTGCCAATCTGACGGGGGGGAGGGTTCTTTCCCTACCTCTAATGTAATGATCAGTTAGACCCTGAGCATGCCTGCAAGCCCCACTAGCCAGGCACCTGGGAAAGAATTCACTGTTGTAACTCAAAGCCCTCCCCATCTAGTGTCCCATCATGAGTACTTGGAGATATTTGCTACTAGCATTCACAGATGGGCCACATGCCATTGTAGGCAGTCCCATCATACCATCCCCTCCATAAACTTATTAAGCTCCACCTTGAAACCAGTTAGGTTATTTGCCCCCATTTCTCCCCTTGGAAAGCTGTTCCAGAACTTCACTCCTCTGATGGTTAGAAATTTGTCTAATTTCAAGTCTAAACTCGTTGATGGCCAGTTTTTATCAATTTGTTCTTGTGGCCTATCTTAAATAACTCCTCTGCTTCTCTGGTGTTTATCCCTCTGATGTGTCTATAGACAGCAATCATATCTGAAAACATCCACTCAGTGTGCAGCGGCAGTCAAAAAAGTGAACAGAATGCTGTGAATAATTAAGAAAGGAAGAGATAATAGGACAGAAAATATCATGTTGCCGCTTTATAAATCCATAGTACGCCCATATCTTGAATACTGTGTGCAGTTGTGGTCGCCCCATCTCAAAGAAGATATATTGGAATTGGAAAGGCTCAGAAAAGGGCAACAAAAATGATTAGGGGTATGGAATGGCTTCCGTATGAGGAGAGATTAGTAAGACTGGGACTTTTCAGCTTGGAAAAGAGACGGCTAAGGGGAGATATGATTGAGCTCTATAAAATCATGACTGGTGTAGAGAAAGTAGATAAGGAAGTGTTGTTTACTACTTCTCATAACACAAGAACTAGGGGTCACCAAATGAAATTAATAGGCAGCAGGTTTAAAACAAATAAAAGGAGGTATTTCTTCACACAACACGCAGTATTTCTTCACACAACCTATGGAACTCCTTGCCAGAGGATGTTGTGAAGGCGAAGACCATAACAGGGTTCAAAAAAGAACTAGATAAATTCATGGAGGATAGGTCCATCATGGCTACTAGCCAGGATGGGCAGGAATGGTGTCCCTAGCCTCTGTTTGCCAGAAGCTGGGTATGAGCAACTGGTGATGGATCACTTGATGATTACCTGTTCTGTTCATTCCCTCTGGGGCACCTGGCACTGGCCACTGTCAGAAGACAGGACACTGGGCTAAATGGACCTTTGGTCTGACCCAGTAGGGCCATTCTTATGTTCTTATATCTCCTCTCAACCTTCATTTGGTTAGGCTAAACAAGTCAAGCTCCTTAAATCTCCTCTCATAAGGTAGATTCTCCATTCCTCGGATCATCCTGGTAGCCCTTCTCTGTATCTGTTCCAGTTTAAGAATTCTTCTTTCTTAAAGGAGTATTGTGTCCAGTTCTGGGCACCGCATTTCAAAAAAGATGTGGAGAAATTGGAAAGGGTCCAGAGAAGAGCAACAAGAATGATTAAAGGTCTTGAGAACATGACCTATGAAGGAAGGCTGAAAGAATTGGGTTTGTTTAGTTTGGAAAAGAGAAGACTGAGAGGGGACATGATAGCAGTTTTCAGGTATTTAAAAGGGTGTCATAAGGAGGAGGGAGAAAACTTGTTCACCTTAGCCTCTAAGGATAGAACAAGAAGCAATGGGTTTAAACTGCAGCAAGGGAGGTCTAGGTTGGACATTAGGAAAAGGTTCCTAACTGTCAGGGTGGTTAAACACTGGAATAGATTGCCTAGGGAGGTTGTGGAATCTCCATCTCTGGAGATATTTAAGGGTAGGTTAGATAAATGTCTATCAGGGATGGTCTAGACAGTATTTGGTCCTGCCATGCGGGCAGGGGACTGGACTCGATGACCTCTCGAGGTCCCTTCCAGTCCTAGAATCTATGAATCTATGAAAGCTGAGAGACCAGAATTGCACATGGTATTTCAGATGGGATCTCACCAGTCCCTGTTCTAATAGTAATAACACTTCCCTATCTGTAATGAAAATACCTCACCTGATGTATCCTACGATTGCCTTAGCCTTTTTCACATCACATTGATGGCTCAAAATCATCCTGTGATCAACCAATACATCCAGGTCTTTCTCTTCCTCGGTCTCTTCCAATTGATGTGTCCCCAGTTTATAGCAAAAACATTTGTTGTTAGTCCCTAAGTGCATGACCTTTCCATCCCATTTCTATTACTCCAGTTTTCAAGGTCATCCAGATCTTCTTGTATGATGTTCCAATCCCTCTCCATATTGGCAATACCTCCCAACTTTGTGTCAACCACAAGTTTTATTAGCATACTCTCACCTTTTGTGCCAACATCATCAATGAAAATGTTAAATAAAATTGGTGCCAAGACTGATTCCTGAGGAACTCCACTAGTAACCTTCCTCCAAGCTGACAGTTCAGCTTTCAGCATGATCTCTTGTTGTCTCTCCTTTAATCATCCATATTTCATATTAATCCCCATCTTCTCCAATTTAACTAATTTCCCATATCCAGGTAGATTAGATCTATTTCATTTCCTTTGTCTAAAAAATCAGTTATCTTCTCAAAGAAAGAGATCAGGTTGGTCTGGCATGACCTACCTTTGCATGTTATCCTAATTACTGTTTACTTCTATGTCCTTAACTACTTTCTCTTTCAAAATTTGTTCCAAGGCTTTGCATTCAATTCAGGTCAAACTAATGGGCCTATAGTTTCCTGGCTCACTTTTTTCTTTTCTTAAAACTAGGTACTATATTAGTAATTCCCTAGTCATAGAATATAACCCCAAAATTTATGCATTCATTAAAATCCTTGCTATTGGGCTTGCAATTTCCTGAACCAGTTCCTTTTATATTCATGGATGGAGATTATCAAGAGACCCTAATTTGGTCCCATTAAGATGTTTGAGTTTGACTTCCACCACAGATGTGATAATTTCTACTTCCACCTTGCCACTACTCCTAAGCAGCTCATTATCTTTATTAAAAACTGAGGCAAAATATTCATTTAGGTGTTGAACAATGCCTATCTTATCTTTAATCTCTAGCCTACTCTAAGTGTTTAGTGGTCCCACTTCTCCTTTCCCTGTTTTATTTTTATTTATATGGCTAAAGAAACTTTTACTGTTGGTTTTAATTTCCTTTGCAAGGTCCAACTCTGCTTGGCTTTGGCAGTTCTCACTTTCTCCCTATGCTTTCTGACCTCTCAGAGGTAGCTTTCCTTGTTGATCCATGCCATCTTCCATTCCTTGTAGGCTTTATGATTTCTCTTAATAACCTGTTTGAAATGCTTGTTCATCCAGGTTGGTCTGCAACACTCCACTATGAATTTTTTTCCCTTGCTTGGGATGCAGGCTTCAGATACTTTAAGTCAAAGTTGCAGAAACTAATTCCAAGTCTCCTACACATTCAGATCCTTATGTTCTTCAGTCCAGTCTACTTCCCTAATTCCCTTAATTTTTTAACGTTTGCCCTTTTGAAATCAAGGACCTAGTTGCAGACCTATTTTGTTGTTGTTGTTGTTTAGCCTGCCATTTAGTTTAAACTGAATTAGTTCATGATCACACAAACAAAGCTTGTCCTCTACAACCAGCTGTTCTATGAGGTCCTCATTACTTACCAATACTAAATTTAAAACACATCAGCTCTTGTCGGTTCAGTGACTCTTTGGTGAAGAAATCTGTCAGCTATCACGTCCAGGAATATCTGAGCCCTACCATTATTAGTAGCATTTGTCCTCTAATCTATATATGGAATAATGAAGTTTCCAATAATCACACAATTCCCAGTAGTAATTATTTCATTAAAATATTAAAGAGGCCTCTATCTATATCCAAATAGGATTCTGGGGGTTTGTAGTAGACCCCAAGCAGTATATCAGAGGACCTTCTATTGAGGTGAATTGATTTTGGTCTACACAGATTCCATTTGATCCATTCCATTACTTCTAATTTCTTTACAGTTTACCTCATCACTAATATACTAAGCTACTTTACTACCTTTGCCTTTATTTCTGTCTTCCTTGAACAGCACATTCCCTCCAATACCTACACTCCAGTCATGACTACTATTCCATCATGTTTCTGTTAGCCCTATAATATCTGGTTTCACTTCCTGCACCAGTAATTCTAGTTCCTCCAAGACTCCTTGAATTGGCATACAGACATCTCAGTTTCTGCTTGTTTTAGCCCAGATTCTTTGCCCAGTTAGGTACAGTCATTTTACTGCCAGTGAACAGTCAGCCTACCTGACTGTTACTGTCATTGGTATTGGCACTAGCTTTCTTCTTTTTGTCTGTTCTCCTACCCTCTGTTGTTCCTTTCTCTGTGTCCTCTCTTGCTCGATTTTCCTCCTGCTCAATATTCGGATCAAGTGTGGAGATTATGTAAGCATCTCTAAATCATCTCCCCCAGATTCCTAGTTAAAAGCTCTTTTAATCAGTTGTGCCAACCTCCATCTCAGAAGTCTTTCCCCCTCCCTACTCAGGTGGAGTCCAGCCCATAAAAACAGTTCTCTATCCATGAATGCCTCCCAGTGGTCAAACACTCCAAAGCCTTCCTTATAGCACCACTGCCTACGCCATCTGTTGATCATCATAAACTTGTCTTGCTTTTGCTCTCATCTAGGGACAGGTAGAATCCCACTGACGATCACCTGAGCCTCCATTTTTTTAAGTGTCTTCACCAGCCTGGCATAGTCTCCTTTGATGTGTTCCAGTGATAATCTAGCAGTATCATTTGTTCCCACTTGAAGGACAATCAGTAGATCCTTTCCTGCTTCCATTAGAATCCTTCTTCAGCCAAAGGTCCCCATCCTATATCTATTATTTTTAGCTCTTGTAAAATGTGCTAAAGCAGCTGGATTCTATTCTTTCTTGGGCATCATCAACAGAATTTTTTACCAAGTTCAATAACTGTAACTCTGCTGACTGAGATTCCACAGATGTCACAGAGAACACATTTGATGAGAATGGGGTTCCATGGCTGTGGATGAGGGCATAATTTGGTTTGCAGAAACTTTACTGCTGGTGATGATACAAAAGATGAAAGTAACCCAGCTTGACTTTCAAATTCCAGATTGACTCTGAGGTTAGCAAAGGCATCTTTTTACTTGTGTCTCATAATTTCCATAGCAAACATGCTGATTCTACAACATGGAACCCCATGATGCCATATTTTCAGAGTAGCACCACACTTTAAGGTGAAGGGCCCAAGAAGTATCAAAATTCTGAGGACTCAGTAAATCAATCTCCTGTGAGATCCTCCGGCAGGCTTAATCCAGCATCTCTCCTCCTCATTCCTAAGATCCCACTCCTCTTCACCTCTTCTCCCACCCTTGAGCCCACATTATTGGGAACTGAGTTGGTAGATGGAAGCAGTCTGGACAATATTTTTCGGTAGTCCATGTTCCATCTGTGAAAGATATGGCAGGGATCAGCCTTGTGTACTCAGTCACCATTGCACTTTGCTCACATTTTCTCAGCTACCTTTGTGCTCTGCTTCACTTATTCCCAGCTGGAGAGATACCAAGAGAGCTGGAGGCAGAATGGAGAGCTTTTTCTTGATGGGCTAACCGTCAAGTTGCCCAGATTGGCAATCCTGCTCATGGTTTGGGAGCAAGGGGCCAAGAATGTTGATGCTATTTGTGAGCCAGTGGCTTCCTACTACTGCCACCTACACTTTGTAGGTATCCATGAGAGAATCACACCTGACATCCAGTGTGAACCATTCTTTTCTGCTAGCTAAACACATTCTAACTACACACATTTAAATGATAATCAAGGCAAAGCCTGTGGGAGTTAGATACACAACTCCCATTGCAAGTTGGGTGTTGAACTTCTTGGGTGTCTAACTCTCTCAGACTCCTTTGAAGTCCCCAGACGTTGTTCATAGTCCAGTTAAAAACAGTGAAAAAACGGTTACCTACCTTTTTGTAACTGTTGTTCTTCGAGATGTGTTGTTCACGTCTATTCCACATTAGGTGTGTGTGCACCACGATTGTTGGAAACTTTTCCTTTAGCAACACCCGTCAGGCCGGCAGGGCCCCCACCTGAGTGGCGCCACTGCGCTGTGCATATATATCCCCGCTGGCCTGACGCCCTCCAGTTCCTTCTTGCCGGCGACTCCGACAGAGGGGTAGGAGGGCGGGTGGTGGAATGGACATGAACAACACATCTCGAAGAACAACAGTTATGAAAAGGTAGGTAACCATTTTTTCTTCTTCGAGTGCTTGTTCACATCCATTCCACATTAGGTAAATTACAAGCTTACCTTTGGAGAAGGGTAGGAGTCACAGAACAATTGATCGGAGGACCGCCCCGCCAACCGCCGTGTCCTCTCGGGCCTGCTGGTTGACCGCGTAGTGGGTCGTGAAGGTATACACCGACGACCAGGTGGCTGCTCTGCCAGGAAAGCCGCTGAAGCTGCTTGCGCCCTGGTCGAGTGGGCCGTGACCGCCGGGGCTGGAACACCTGCGAGGTCATAACACACCCAAATGTAGTCTGTAATCCAGGAGGAGATTCTCTGTGCCGACACCGGGAGGCCTCTCATCCTCTCAGCCACAGCCACGAACAGCTGCATGGATTTACGAAAGGGCTTGGTGCACTCCAAGTAGAACACTAACGCTCGACGGACATTCAGGGTGTGCAGGCTGCAGTGACTTGGGTCCGCATGGGGTTTGGGAAAAAACACCGGCAGACAAATGTCCTGGCCCAGATGGAATTGTGAGACCACCTTTGGGAGGAACTTGGGGTGCGGACGGAGCTGCACCTTGTCTTTATGAAACACTGTATATGTTGGCTCCAAGGTGAGTGCCCTCAGCTCAGATACCCTTCTGGCTGAGGTGATGGCCACCAGGAATGCCACCTTCCAGGAAAGGTGGAGGAGGGAGCAGGTAGTGAGGGGCTCAAACGGGGGCCCCATGAGCTTAGAAAGGACTAAGTTGAGATTCCATGGAGAGACTGGGGGGCGTGAGTAAGGGAACACCCTCTCCAGTCCTTTAAGGAACCGCCCCACCATTGGGTGGGAGAACACAGCCCCCTGAAAACCCCAGGTGGAAGGCAGAGATGGCCGCCAGATGCACCCTGATTGAGGACAGGGCCAGCCCCTGCTGCTTGCGGTGCAGTAGATACTCTAGAATGGTCGGCACCGGAGCCTGGCATGGCTGAACCTGTTGGGGGCCACACCAGCACAAGAACCTCTTCCACTTGGCCAGGTAAGTCGCCCTGGTAGAGGGCTTCCTACTACCAAGTAGAGCCTGGTGCACAGGAAGGGAGCACTGGCTCTCCAAAGCATTCAGCCACAGAGCTTCCATGCCGTCAGATGCAGTTATTGCAGGTCAGGGTGGAGGAGCCACCCTCCATCCTGTGTGATGAGGTCCCAGTGTAGGGGCAGGGTTACTGGGGCTTCCACTGACAGCTCCAGGAGCGTGGTGAACCAGTGCTGGCGGGGCCAGGCCGGGGCAATGAGGATGACTGCCGCCCTGTCCCCGCGCACCTTGAGCAGGACTTTGTGCACCAGAGGAAGCAGGGGAAAGGCGTATTTCAATTCCCCTCCCCACGGGATCGCGAACGTGTCTGCTATTGAGCCCGGGCTGCGGCCCTGGAACGAGCAGAACTGCGGGCATTGGGCGTTGCCCCTGGTGGCAAACAGGTCTACCCGGGGAAACCCCCACTTGCGGAAGAGCGAAAACATGACGTCCGCTCTGAGCGTCCACTCGTGCATGTGGTACGACCCGCTGAGGTGGTCCACCAGTTTGTTCCGCACCCCCGGGAGATATGACGCCTTGAGGTGAATGGCGGGGGCTATGCAAAAGTTCCAGAGAAGGAGAGCCTCATGGCAGAGCGGCGAGGAATGGGCTCCAACCTGCTTGTTTATATAAAACATGGCAGTCGTGTTGTCCATCAGAACTGTCATGCTGTGACCACTCAAAGTGGCGTGAAAGGTCTGGCAGGCTAAACGAACTGCCCTGAGCGCCTTCACATTGATATGGAGCGACCGCTCTCCTCCCAACCACAAGCCCTGAGTCCTGAGGTCCCCTAGGTGAGCACCCCATCCGAGGTCTGACGCGTCCATCACAAGCATCAGGTCCGGCTGTTGCGCGGCAAAGGGGATGCCTTTGCAAACCATGGTCTGGGACTGCCACCACCGCAAGGAGTCTAGCACGTCCCCTGGGGCTGTCACTACCAAGTCCAGGGGGTCCCTGCCTGGGTGGTATACACGGGCGAGCCAAGCCTGTAGCGTCCTGAGGTTTAGTCTGGCATGCTTGACCACATGCGTGCATGCTGCTATGTGGCCCAGCAGCCTCAGGCAGCATCTGGCCGTTGTAGTGGGGAACTGGCACAGGGAGTTCACTGCTTGCTGGATGGCCAGGAATCATGATACTGGAAGACTCGTCTTTGCCTGTACCCTATCTAGGACCGCCTCTATGAATTCCACTCTCTGCATTGGAATGAGGGTGGATTTCGGGATGTTGACCAGGAGCCCCAGTGTGCAGAATAGTCTCCAGGCCACCTGCACGTGGGAACGAGCCTCCTCTTCGGACTGGCCGACCAGGAACCAGTCATCGAGGTACAGGTAAACTCGAATCCTCTGCCTCCGTAAGAAGGCCGCCACTACCGCCATGCATTTTGTGAACAGCCATGGGGCCACAGCTAGGCCAAACGGGAGAACCGTGAACTGGTAATGTTCCTGGTTCATGGTGAAACGCAGGAATCGGCGATGCGCTGGGTGGATGGCGATATGAAAGTACGCGTCCTTCATGTCGAGGGCAGCGTACCAGTCTCCCGGATCCAGGGAAGGGATGATGGTGCCCAGAGTGACCATGCAGAACCAGGCCTTGACCAGGAACTTGTTGAGCCTATGTAGGTCTAGAATGGGTCGAAGGCCTCCTTTGGCCTTGGGAATGAGGAAGTATCAGGAGTAGAACCCTTTCCCCCTTAGATCTTTCGGTACCATCTCTACCGCCCTCACCTCTAGGAGCATGTGAACCTCCTTTTCCAGGAGGTGCTCGTGAGAGGGGTCTCTGAAGAGGGATGGGGAAGGGGGTTGGGGGCTAGGCAGGACGGAGAACTGCAGCATGTATCTATTTCACACCGTGCGTAACACCCAACGGTCCGACGTAATACTGGACCACGCACGGGAGAAACAGGACAGGCGGTTCAGGAAACAAGGGGTGGATCCAGTGGTTGGTCTGGTACGCTGTCCTTGAGCGCACATTCAAAAGCCTGGTTTAGGACCCGGCTGGGACTTATGTTAGCCTTGGCTCTGGCCCAGTCTATTGGAGCCATTGTTATTGTTATTATTACGTTGCCTCCTGTTATCCCCGCTTTGCCTGTGGTAGGGCTCATGCCTAGGACGAGGCTGGTAGTGACGCTGAGGAGGAGGCTGCGGCTTGAAGGGCTTCCTTTGAGTCACCGGGGTGTGCATACCCAGCGACTTGAGTGTAGCCCTCGAATCCTTGAGGCTATGTAGCTTTGCGTCCATCTGGTCCGAAAAGAGCCCGGACCCTTCGAAGGGGAGGTACTGGAGTGAGTTCTGGACCTCAGGCGGCAGACCTGACTCCTGAAGCCATGCCAAGCGTCGCATGACCATGCCAGACGCGATTGTCCTGGCCGCCACATCCGCCGAATCCAAGGACGCCTGGAGAGAGGTCTTCGCTACGGCTTTGCCTTCGTCTACCAGTGCCGTGAACTCCTGCTGGGAACCCTGTGGGAGGTTGTCCTTAAACTTCCCCACTGCCGCCCAGGAGTTGAAGTTATGCCTGTTGAGGATGGCCTGCTGGTTAGCAATCCTCAACTGGAGGCCCCCTGAGGAATACATCTTCCTGCCAAACAAGTCCAGGCGCTTCACTTCCTTGGCCTTGGGGCCGGGGCCTGCTGCCCATGGCGCTCTTTCTTGTTTACTGTTGAGACTGCCAGGGAACATGGGCTTGGGTGGCAAAACAAGAAGTCGTACCCCTTTGATGGGGCGAAGTACTTGCGCTCCACACCCTTGGCTGTTGGAGCGCTGGAGGCCGGGGTCTGCCACATAGTCTTATGGTTTGACTGTATGGTCTTAATGAGCAGAAGCACTATTCTGGATGGACCTTCTGGGTTCAGAATGTCCACCATAGGGTTCTCCTGCTCAACCGTTTCCTCGGCCTGCAACCCCAACTTATGAGCAACCTTACGCAGTAGCTCTTGGTGGGCTCTGTGGTCTATTGGCAGAGGCTCTGATACTGCTGTGCCTGCAACCGCTTCATCCGGAAATGACGAGGAGGTCAGCAGCTGCTCAGCTTCCTCTTGCTGGTCCCCTTGGTCCCCCTGCCCCGAGGGAGGGGCTTCCGGCTTGGGCTGGGACAGCTGACCTTGGTGCGGCACCGGACTCGGCCACTTGGTGCCGGTTTCTCTGGTCTCTCACTCGGTGAAGGCACAGGTGGTCTGGACACCGTAGCTTCCCGCACGGAGGAGCATCGGTGCGGGAACCGGGACTGGTGCACCGAGTAGCTGGCCCTGGAGGGAGCCCCTTGCCTCTGGTGGTAGGTCCAAGGGGTCCAGAAGGGCAAGTGTCCTGGCGGTCCCCACTGGGGTTGCCACCCAGCCTGGTGTTCTCTGTTGTCTGGTGCCCGGTGCGGGTAACTGTATCGGCCTGAGTCGGCGCCGGACTCCAGCGACACCAAGTGCGAAGGCCATGGCAGTGCCATCTATCTGCACCGGTGGGAGGTCGATGAGCGGTTTCTTGCTGATCGGGAATGGGAACGGTACCACTGCTCATGGGACCGGGACCAGTATCGTTGCTCCTGAGACCTGGACCGGGACCGGTGACTTCTGGAAGCCTTCGGCGATGACCTGCTTGCCTTCTTCTGGTGCCGGTCTCTGGGGGGTGATGGAGAGCATTGGGTTCCTTGCACTATACCCGTGTGCTGACTCACCTCTGGTACCGAGACTTCCCTCTGCGTCAGGGGTAACTGAGAGTCCACAGACTCAAAGCTCGACCGGGACCAATGCCAGGAGCGATGCCGGGATGGTGTCCTCGAACAGCGCACCATTGCCGGCTTTCCCCTCAACAGCACCCCAGGCTTCTTCCTGGTTGGGAGGGAGCTCACCACTGACAACCCCAATGAGGTCCTTCGCCGCCTCAAAGGTGTCAGGCGTGGAGGGCTGATCTATTACTCCCTCGAGCCCATCGTCCTCACTGAGTTCACTTAGGGCTGGACTCAGTGGGACTTGTGGCGCCGGTGCCACCAGTGCCAGTGCTGGTACAGCCTCCATCACACTCTTCCCGGTGCCTGGGTCCTTAGATGGTGCCGGTTTCCTTTGTGGGGAACGTCCACGCCCTTCCTTTGGTTTAGCCTTGGGCCGCACCGGGGAGGATGAGCGGTGCTGGGGCCTACTTCGCTCCGAGGCCGACGGCTTGCGGTGCTTATCCGGCACCGGGTCTCTTGCCGACTCCGGGGCACTCCGCACCGAGGAGGCTGGAGCCGGCGTCGGGCGCTCCGGCCCTGATGGCTACAGCACGGCCTCCATCAACAGCTGCTTCAAACGAAAGTCTCTCTCTTTCTTTGTTCTAGGCTTAAACGCCTTGCAAATCTTACACCTCTCTATTTGGTGTGCTTCCCCCAGGCAACGTAGGCAGGAGTCGTGGGGGTCACTAACCGGCATAGGCTTGTGGCACGTGGCGCAAGCTTTAAACCCGTGGGCCTGCGGCATGCGCCGCAGATCGGGGCGGGTGCTGGAAGCCTCCAAGCACCTAATCTATTAAGTGTCCACAACAAGGGAATGCTAACGAACTGATAGCAGCTAAGTACTCTAAAGCTAATGGATTGCATCTCATACGAGAGCAATAGGTTGTTCAAATGCCGCCACAGACGGTAAGAAAGAACTGGAGGGGGTTGGGCCAGCGGGGATATATATGCACAGCGCAGTGGTGCCACTCAGGCGGGGGCCCCGCAGGCCCGACGGGTTCTGCTAAGGGAAAAGTTTCCGATGCTCGTGCACGCGGCGCACGCACACCTAATGTGGAATGGATGTGAACAAGCACTCGAAGAAGAACCAAAAAATACAAATACTCATTGCAACTAATTATGCACATAATTCTTGAGTTATCTTTCAGTAACGTAGTGGAAGGCATTACTGAGCCTGCACAAACTTGAACCAATGCTGCATGATAAATTCACAACTGATCTTTAGTTGTTCATCAGAAGATAGTTTCCAACTACTGTAGCTTCTTAGAAATTGAATCCAACTATGAGCAGTACTCATTTATTTCCCATAAAGATAGAGTTTACAGGCCAAAATGTTGGTTTTAAAAACAAAAATAAACATGGTTCTAATAAAATTTATGGTCTTTTAAACAGCTTGTTTTCAAACTTGTTATTGCAAGTTCCAGAGATAACCAAGCTTTTAAAGTCCTTTCTTCAATTCATAAAACATAGAGAACCTCAAATTAACTATTTATTAACCCCTTTGTTTGCTTGTTTTTAATCCTGTCTTCTCTTTGGATGCAAACGTGATTGTGTATGCCATTGCTCTCACGTTCATACACTCAGGGAAAATGGTTCCCATTAGATATCAGTTACGATCCTGTCATGAACATCTACAAGATCACGTTCAAAATAACATTTTAGAACTCCAGTCTAGACAAAGCTGTGTAAACATTAGCATGTGCTAGCTGGGCTTCCCACTAGGCTACAACTCAACCAGAGAGCAAAAGTCAGCATTGACATGTCTATAGAATTTTAGAACTAACACACGTTATATTCTAGTCAAGACAAGCCCATAAGTTCTTTGGAAAATACCTGGCAAACTGTTCAAGACCAGTTGTCTATTGGACTACAATGAGAGTTTGAATGCTTTCTAAAAACAATGTTGCTAGTTTTATGTTCAGTTATTTTTTTGGCATGACGTGGTTTGTTCCACAGTTAGAGACTTAGCTGTAATTGTACAAGATCATTATTAACTATGGGCCAAATACTTTACTAGTGTGAATGGGCACAGCTTAAACCAGAAGATTATCTGATCGCAGATAGCGCAGAGCCAGCAAGTTTTCTGGTTTTGGCACTGCTGACTTAAGGGGAATAGGTTTAATAGGATGGAGAGTCACTGAAATTCAGCAAACCATGCAGTCAGAGAGCTAAGAAAAAAGTGGTTCTGTTTGTGAGTCCTTCAATGCAGGGCCATCTGTAACACACAGGAAGAAAGCAGTCAGCCACTGGTGTAGTGGTGTGTCTTGTATAGGGTTACCATATTTAACAAATAAAAAAAGAGGACCCTCCACGGGGCCCTGGCCCCGCCCATTTCCCACCCCCAGCCCCGCCCCAACTCCACCCCTTCCCCGCCCCAACCCCGCCCTAACTCCGCCCCCTCCTCCCTCCCACTCCCAGCCACGCGAAAAGGGCTGCCCGAGCGCTACCGGCTTCACGGTTTGCCGGGCAGCCCCCAGACCCTGCGCTCCCGGCCGGCGCTTCCCCAGCGCAGCTGGAGCCTGGGAGGGGAAGCGCCCAGCCGGGGGCGCAGGGTCTGGAGGCTGCCCGGC
>NW_020664435.1:20794811-20898792 GCF_002925995.2 Terrapene triunguis | reverse complement strand
TGGGGTCCGGAGGCAAGGGGGCTGCCTGAAGCCCATAGCGCTCGGGCAGCTCGGCTCTTAAACAGAGCCGAAGAGTCAGGGGAGGAGCAGAGCAGCCGCAGGAGGGGGAAGTGCCCGGCCGGCATTTTCCCAGACATGTTCAGCTTTTTGGTAATTCCCCCCGGACGGGGGTTTGATTGCCGAAAAGCCGGACATGTCCGGGAAAAAGCAGACGTATGTTAACCCTAGTTTTGTATGGTAAGGAAGGCAACAAAGCTGATCTGCGGTGGGCTCTGTCCCCCTGAAGAGTCTAGGGGTGAGGATTTCTGAAGTACTCTGAACTGTGGGCCCAGAAAAATCAATGAGATGATACTGCAAACAGTGCCATCTCCAGACTCAGTCAGCAGATAGACAGATACACACACACACACTAACCAACAGAACATAACCATCCTGACAACAATACAAATGGCTATAGACAGTGTACTCCTATTCTTTAGCTTAGCCCTCAGGCTTCAGGTGACAAAACCAGGGGAACACTGGTTTCATGAAGACTCAAGTGACAGTGAAAAGCCTGTGCAATGTTTCTGTCTGATAGGGGAACAGAAGTCAGAGTAAGGTCATGGACACTGCTTATTTATTTACTTTCCTTTATTTGGAGAGTGGTCAGTTGGAAGTAAGGGGGGTTGTGAAAAGCTCCACAGACTCTAGCAGAAGAATGACATCTGCAAGTGAAGTGGAACAACAGCTAATCCCATGTTTAGAAGGATTTTGCCTGGGATAGAGAGAGAGAGAGAGAGAGAGAGAGAGAGAATGTAAAGACATGATGGGCCAGAGGGCTTCTCTCTATTCCTAATATTTCTTAGCTTCTAGATGGTCTAGTGGTTAGAGTTGGAAAGCCAAGAAATCTGAATTTCATTCCTACCAGGGTCTCTGACTTGATGAGTGAACTTTGGCTAGTCACTTAAACTCTTTATACCTCAATTCTTTCATATGCAAAATGGGGATTAATGATGAGTGCTTTAAGATCCCCAGATCAAAGTAATGATATAAATGCCAAGTATTATTTTCACTTTTTGGGGTAGTAACCCATTCCTAGTGTGTGTGTGTGTGTGTGTCTGTGTATTCTATTTTGTCATTCTACATATCTCTACATGTATATGCACTGGGTGGGTAAATGTGTAAGGAAATTTATATACTGTAGATTTGGCGAAGAAAAACAGCTGAAGATGAAAACTAGCAATTACTTTTTAAATCTTCAGCTTTAAACCACCACTGTTAGAGCTGGTCAAACTATTCATCAAGATCAATTAGTCAATGAATTTAGCTTGTTTCTTCTTCATAAATTGTCCAGGAACAGATTATGAATTTGTTCATTATTCAAAGTTGTTCAATGACTAGTTTCTACAATTCCTTGTTTACGCTGTGCATTATTTGTGAAGTGTTTGTAGTGAGCTTTCAATATTGTTCAATATTTGAGTTTTGTGACTGGTCACTCAAGTCACCTGGCATTATTTCTGTTTCCTGATTGGATGTAGTAGTACCTTTAGCCATGATGAGGGATCAGGGCTGTATTGCAATAAGCACTCTACAAATGGCTAATACTTGAGAGAGCTCACAGTCTATGATAATGGTACAACAGGTAGGAAGGCAGATAAGCAGGTGTGGGATGGGAAACAGCAAAGCCAGGTTTGCTGCACAAATGAATAGTCTGCTATCAAAGTAGTTAAAGCCATATCAACCTAATGCCACACTGTTGTGATTTGGTGGCATCACAGAAGAGGGAGGTTTTAAGGAAAGATTTAAAGCATCTTTAGCAAAGTATGTGAGTATGGCCCAGACTCACAAAGCTATTTAAGCAGCTAACTCCCAGTGATTTCAATGGGCTTTGGTGTTTAGCCTCTCATATTTAGGTCTCACACAAGTCAATGGGATTTAAGCATGTGTTTAAAGTGAAGCACATATGTAAGTGTTTTGCTCAATTGGGGCCTAACTAGAATGATGTGGAAGCTTTACAAGTGTTGATAGGGAATTATTCCTATGTGTAAGGGAGACACAGGTGAAAGTAAGATATGTTAGAGGGAATTTCCAATTTACGCCTACTTGCTTTGCCATGCAAATATTTGCAAACAGCAAATTAATAAAACACCCTACACAGGCTAGTTTCTAATTAAGTGATCTCTTTTGAAACAGGCTTTTACACTGCTTCAGAAGTTTCTCATACAGCATACTGTCCCTTTGAGCCTTCCCTTCTCAGGGCTAGGTGTATAAAGTGCAGGTGTTTTCTGGGGGGTGGAAAATCAGTCTTAAGCCAGCTTTGATTAAATGTTTGCTATAATGGAAGCTTCTGAGCAAACCATTATGCTTACATGGAAGCACCATGAAATTGAAAAGGGTTTTGTTTTTTTTCATTTTGGCAGCAAATATGTCACACAGTTGTTACCAGCTGATCAATACTTTCCTATTGCTGAAAAGGAACAAAAACAGACTGATGCTTACAAGGAATACATTCCACCACCAACTTAATCGAGGTTCTCAGCATGCTATATATACTGGGACTCTCAGATTACAGGAGCACAGGTCATCAATGCTCCACTTGTATTACATAATAGACTTGTGTTTTGGCCATATCTAAGTATTAAGCATTTTACAATTAACTAAGTCAATGACAGAATAAGAACCAACAGATTTCTGTGAATGTAAGGCAGATGTAAATGAACAGTGCTACTCAGGGCTGTACCTAGCCATTTGGGTGCCCTACGCAGCCCCAGGCCTCCCCCCCGCCCCCAGGGTCTGGGAGGCAGGAGCTGTGGGGGGGCACTTTTGGGGGCCGCACAGGCCCAGAGTGGCTGGGGGGATTAGCGGGGGGCCGGGAGCAGTCCGCTCCTCTTCCCTCGCCCCAGCCATGACACTCGGGGAGGGGGCTTGGGGGAAGGGATCCCCCCCACACACCACTCACCGGCAGCAGCAGGAAGCGGAGCAGCCCGGCCCCAACCTGCTCTACTCCGCCAGCTCCCAGCCGGGGCAGTTCTTTCCCCAACCCGAGCGACATGGCTGGGGCTGGGGCTGGGGCTGAGGCAAGGGAAGCGGAGCGGGCTGGGGCTGCGTCTGTCCGCTTCCCGCCGCCGGTGCTGGTGCTGCCGCATATGCAGCTGCCTTAAAAAAGCCTCACATCTTGTGAACTGGTGGTGTGTGCTCCAGTGGACTATACTTGCATATCAATCATTCTGAACAGGAAGAACAGATTCTGTAATGGAGCAGATGGTGCAAGTGAGCTCCTCTTCATTTTACTACTCCTCACCCCTCCCTGCCCCCAGAAGAAGCCAAATCCACACCACAAGAGGGGAATCTGTAGTATATGGCATATCTTCATAGAAGAGGACTATAAAGCCCTGTGATGGGGCTGGAATTAAATTAAAAATAGCCTGTAAAGTGAATGTGCTTTTTAAAGTTTTCTTTCAGAGGCTTCATGCAGCTTTTACTTCTTAAAGCAATGTTTGTAATCCGTCACGGATAAACCCCAAGTCATCTATGCTAGCTGTGTAATAAATGTAAATATCTGGTAGAATGCAATGTGTTCACAGTGTTTCTTGGTTCTATTTTGTGGCACAAGGGTGGGTTTGTATCCTTTCAGTCAGCTGATCAGATTTCAGTAGGCTGCAACTGCCAGGTTTAGGTCAGTGGTTTTGGAACATTATTTGGTTCCACTTCAGGGAATTTCAGCTTTGAAAAAGTAAGTTGTCTCAGTTTCTGATTAAAAAGAAAAATGCTCCCCTTGTCATTTAACACATAATGGTCATTAACACTTCAGTTCAGTTCAAAAGACAGGAAACTCCAGAGTTCCCATTTCATAAATCTTAGTTTAATCATTACTGTAGTCAGAGTTCTGGCAGAAGATGGCAGCAGCAGAAGACCACCTGCAGTTCAGGAGCAGCCAAGTTCTCAAGCTGAAAAATGACAACTAGACCTTGACATCCACCTCCACTCCAGTCCATCTTGAGTCCAGATGAATCTAGCGTTTCAAGAAACAGAACTAAAATATACCAGATTTACAGTATAATGTGCCTTCTTGTTGCATTATCTGGTCTGTGGTTCCCCTAGCCATCTACTTTAGTCCTTGTAACATCAGAAAAGAAAACTCATCCTGCCAGAGTTAACATTGTTCCATATAAAGTATTACCTAATAAAGAAGACATGTATGAGTCTTAGATGGCACAGGGAGCTGTCTTGTGCTTGCAAAGCACCATGCTGTGGTGCTGAAGAAATAAATAATAGCTTTGAGGAGGGGAAGGTGATGCTGTCCAGAATCTCCCTCACCTCTTACCTCACTCAAGTGACATATCCTACAGTACATCAACACTATCCACTAATATAATCAAAAAGGGATGCATCTTCAAATACATCTAAAGATCAACCTTCCTCACTCCTTGGCAATTTGACTGAGTCACAGATTCCCAGGCCAGAAGGGACCATTGTGATCATCTAGTCTGACCTTATGCATAACACAGGCCATAGAAATTCCCAAAAATTATTCCTAGAAAAAACAGTCAATCTTCATTTAACAATTGTCAGTGATGGCGAATGAGCAAATTGTTCCAAAGGTTAATTACTCTCACCATTAAAAATGTATGCCTTAGTTCTAGTCAGAATTTGTCTAGCTTCAACTTCCAGCCATTAGATCGTGTCATACTTTTCTCTACTAGATAGAAGAGCCCATTATTAAATATCTGTTCCCCATGTAGGTACATATAAACTGTTGTCAATTTACCCCTAAACCTTCTCTTTGTTAGGGTAAATAGATTGGGCTCCTTGAGTCTATTACTATAAGGCATATTTTCTAATCCCTTAATCATTCTCATGGCTCGTCTCTTAACCCTTTGCAATTCATCATCACCCTTCTTGAATTGTGAGCACCGGAACTGGACACAGTATCCCAGCAGCAGTCACACCAGTGCCATATACAGACGTAAAATAGCTTCTCTGCTCCTATTCACGATTCCCCCGTTTATGCATCCCAGGCTCATAAGCTCTTTGGGCCACAGAATCACATTAGGAAATCATCATCCTTCCTGACCCCTTTATTTCCAACCTCACTGCTTCCCAGGATGGAGTCTGCCATCATGTAAATATGGTTTACATTCTTTGTTCCCAGATGTATACATTTACTTTTAGCCATATTAAAATGCATATTATCTACTTATGCCAGTTTACCAAGTGATCCAAATCACTCTAAATCAGTAACCTGCCCTCTTCATTATTTACAACTCCCCCAATTTTTTGTTCATCTGCAAACTTTATCAGCGATGATTTTATGTTTTCTTCCAGGCCATTGATAAAGATATTAAACAGCAAAGAATCAAAAATTGATCCGTGTGGGACCCACTGGAAACAGATCTGCTCAATGACAATTCCCCATTTACACTTACATTTTCAGACCTACTAGTTTGCCAGTTTTTAATCTATTTCATGCATACCATGTTAATTTTATATCATTCTGGATTTTTTTAAAATCAAAATATCATTCAGCACTGAGTCGCACGCCTTACAGAAGTCTAAATATATTACGTCAACACTATTGCCTTTATCAGCCAAACTTGTAATCTCATCAAAGAAAAATATCAAGTTAGTTTGACAGGAGCTATTGTCAATAAATCCAAGTTGATTTGCATTAATTACATTACCTTTCTTTAGTTCTCTGTTAGAGTCCCATATTAGGTAATCCATCATCTTGCCCAGGCTCAATGTCAGTCTGACAGGCCTATAATAGCCTCATTCATCCCATTTACCCTTTTTAAAAATTGGCACAACTTTAGCTTTCTTCCATTCTCCTTGAATGTCCCTAATGCTCCGAGACTTATTAAACATTGACATTATGTCCAAGGAGCTCCTCAGCCAGTTCTTTTAAAACTCTTGGATGCAAGTTATTTGTACCTGCTGATTTAAAAATGTCTGATTTTAGTAGCTTATGTTTAACATTCTCCAGAGATACTAGAGAAATGGAAAGAGTTTTATCATCACCATACGATAAGACTGTTTCCCCCAAAATAGAGAACAGAAATATTTATTGAACACTTCTGCCTTTTTCTGCAGTTTTACTGATAATTCTACACTTTCTGTCTAGTAATGGGCCAGAACCATTGTCGGGATTCTTTTGGTTCCTAATATGTTTTAAAAATTCTTTATTGTCCTTAACTCTGCTGGCTTCCCTTATCAACATTATAAAAGTCTAAACTTCTGATTTATATTCATTACTATCAACTTCCCCTTTCTTCTATTTGTTAAATATTTTTTCAGCTGCCTTCACGTTCCCGCTGAACCAAGTTGTTTTTTTAACCTGCATAGCCTTCTTCCTCAGTTGTGGCTTTTGGGGCATCTAGTTAGGTGTTCTTAAATTATTCCCAATTGTCATTCACATTTTTCTCATTAAATCCTTCCTCCCAACTGATTTTGCTCATAATTGTTTTCAGCTTTGTGAAATTGGCCCTATTAAAGCACCAAGTGTATATATATTATTGGTCTGGACTTGATTCCGCTTGCACATTATAAATGTGATAGTTATGATCCTAAGCTACCATTAACTTTTAGTTCTGGGATCAGTTCCTCTTTATCTGTTAGGACAAGGTCCAATATAGAATTTCCCTGTGTTGACTGCAACCCATTTTGAGAGTTAGGAAATTGTCATCTATAATATATAGAAATTCCAAGGATGTTTTAGGTATTTTAGTGCCTAACTCCCATTGGTTTCAAATGGGAGTTAGGCACTTAAATACCTTTAAAGATCTGGACCTAAGTCCCATTTTCAAAAGTGATATGCATTTGGATCCAATGAGGCTAATGCTATTAAGTGCCTAAATCACTTTTGAAAATAGAACTTAGGCACTTTGGTAAATTAAACCCCTAATGGCATAACAATTATTTCATTTAACTAGTCTAGTGTCTCTTTCTTGGGCAAGTTACTCTAAAAATGAGAACTTCAAATCCTCTCCAGATATTTAGAATCATAAATATTTGTCACTGGGAAATAAGAACATATGTTTGTATAAATACTTGTCACTGGGAAATCCAGACTAGAGACAAAACTCATCCTTGGTTTAAGAGGGAGAAGCTTCCATTGAAGTTAATAGAAACTGCATTTGCTACATCAAAGCTGTCCTCAGCCACAGGCAGGAGTCACTGTATTTATGTAGGTTGAAATGCTGCATATAAAAAGATCTGTATTTACAATATAAAATATGCTCCTGAATTAGGCTCCAATGCTGGAATTCACCCTGCATGAGTGGACTACCGCACACACAAAGAGCCCCATTGACTTGAGTGGGGCTCCACACAGACCCAACCAGCAGTTAACCATGCACAAAGATCTGGGAGATCTGAGACTAAAACTTTAAAAGGAGCAAGAGGTGTAAACAAAACATTTTCTAGCCTTTAGAATGTTTTTCTCCTATCATTCTACTTTTGAGCTACTGAGCCACAAAAGAATGGAAAGGTCCCCATAACAGAAGTTTTACAGGACATTGGCTTTTCCTGTGACAGGTTCCAAAAACAATTGCAAGAAGAAAATGTGGAAAAAATAAAGACCAACTGGTTTTGGAAGTAAAATACAATCAAAATAAAATTGCTACACCACCTATGGAAACTTCCATTAAAAACATAGCTCTGATATGCTCGAGACTAGCAACTCAACAAAAGAAGCCTTGTTTTCTACTATAAATGAGAGCCCTGTAATGTCAGGGTTATCGCACAGCAAAGGGCTGTTCAAAAAACACCAGCAAGAGAAGATTGAGTGTGGGGATAATGAAGGACAGATGTTGATCAGGCAAGATGCTGAGCTGAAGGTTTTGCTGTACAGAGTTAAGAAATAGGTGTGGTATGTATCATGCTCTGCTTGCCAAAAATTATGCAGAAATACTCCTCTACTTCATGATGTGCTGCCAACATTTTAACAAGGGGCTCCCTCAAAACAAGTTCTGCCTCAGCTGGTAACAAAAGTGATACTCTTTTCTTCTACACAAAATCTCTCAGATCTGTGCTCTCTCTCACTCAAAGAATCTGTCAATCCCATACGCTTCCCTTAGGCAATCTTCTGGCATGTATGGGGGATGGTCTTCCCTGGTTGGTGAGCTGCTGGGGCAGCAGGTGTCCTTGACTGGCTGACGGATGAGTGGAGAGAAGGGTTCAGCATGTTTTGCCGGTTGGTGTAGGCGTTGGGAACAAATTTCTCTTAGGGGCGAGGTGAGGAGCAGTATTCCACACTCCTAGTTCAGGCTCTTCAAACTCTAGGCTGGGCAGACTGGCACCAGTGGATTGCAGCAGCTATAGGATTCTCATTGCAATAGCATTTGCCCCATCTCCTTTGCGCCTTGTCACGTGTTGGTGGATTTAACAGCAAGTGGGTAATGTATGGTGGTTCTGGGAATTCTGGAGAGAACTTCCTGTTGCCACAGCTGCCATGGCAATAGCAGGCTAACCTGAAACACAGGAACTGAATGAGCAGCAGCCAATGCAGTCCCAGTTCCAGAAAGGGCTGCAAATAGTAAGTGGAGAGGGTATTAGCATTTTCAGGCAGTTTTGCAAAGCAATTTTCTGATTACCCCATTCCCACAATCAGGGCCGGCTCTAGGCACCAGTGCTCCAAGCGTGTGCTTGGGGCGGCACTTTCCAAGGGGCGGCACTAGCGTGACCAGATAGCAAGTGTGAAAAATCGGGACAGGGGATGGGGGATAATAGGCACCTATATAAGAAAAAGTCCTGAATATCGGGACTGTCCCTATAAAATCGGGACATGTGGTCACCCTAGGCGGCACTCCGGCTCCTTTTTTGTTTTTTGTTTTGCTTGGGGCCCAAAAAGCAGGGAGCCGGCCCTGAGCAGAGGTGAGCTGCGGCGGTGGGGGGCACGGGGAGGGCCGCAGGAAGTAACCCTGGTGGGGGGGGGCAGAGGAACCACTCCCCCCCCAGCTCACCTCCACTCCACTGCTGCCTGCTCCCCGAGCGTGCCGCCGCTCCGCTTCTCCCCCCTCCCTCCCAGGTAAGCCTGGGAGGGAGGGGTAAGAGGGGAAATGCGGCATGCCGGTGGGAGGAGGCGGGGCCGGGCATTTGGGGAAGGGGTTGGAATGGGGCGGGGAGGGGGCGGAGTTGGGGTGGGGCTGCGGGGGGGCGCGGGAAAATTTTTTTGCTTGGGGTGGCAAAAAACTTGGAGCCGGCCCTGCCCACAATGTAACATTCCTGTCCACTGTTATGACACAGCTTTGGCACAGGGGAAAATCGAGCTTCTCCAACCCACTAGAATTCTCTAAGTGTATGAATTTAAAATAACCAGCTGATAGAAATAACTTGGACTTTCCACAAATAAAAATGTACTTTGACAAATTCCCTCATAAAAGGATACTATGGTAACTAGTAGTCATGTTGTGAAAGGTAAAGTTCTGTCATGGATTAAAAATCAGCTAAGCAAAGGCAAGCAAAAAGCAGGAATAAATGATCAATTTTCAGCATGGAAAGTGATTAACATGTGATGGCCCAAGGCTGTATTAGGACTAGTCTAGTAAGTTTTTAATGATCTGAAAAGAAGGTGAATGTTGAGGTGGCAAAAACAGATTATCTAAATTTAGATTAGTATGAATAATATGTTACTGGAACTGTTGAATTAAGGTTCAAAGACTATTTGCATTCATTCTG
This sequence comes from Terrapene triunguis, assembly GCF_002925995.2. Taxonomy (NCBI): domain Eukaryota; kingdom Metazoa; phylum Chordata; order Testudines; family Emydidae; genus Terrapene; species Terrapene triunguis. The sequence continues at coordinate 20,889,138 of NW_020664435.1, read as the reverse complement.
GATAATTAACTTGTTTATTTCTTATGTTTGTCATTAACATTATTGCAATGGAGATTTTAATTTTAGTTGCACTGAGTAATGTAATGATAAGTGCTTTTAGGTGGAGTATAATTTGGAACTCAAACCACTAACTTTGGTGCTTTTCAATGCACATCATCTCAAACCTAATAAGCTCACAGCTGCCAAATACCATCTGTTAAACTGTTTTCACTGTATTTTCTGGTGCCAGCAGGGCACTCTGTGAAAGTCTTTAAAACATTCATCTGGTTTTAGATAACTAAGTTACAGAGCATGGATATCATGTAAGTACTCATTTCTTACACAATAAGTACACTTGGTAATACCATGTATTATTCCATGTTCTTGCAGATTACTTAGTAATCTAAAAAGAATTCTATAGCCATTCTGCACAACCACGAAAGGCTGGCAATGTGTACATTCCTCCCCTGATAACACTTACGGAGTATAAAAATTAATCGGGTGTGCCAAAGAACCGGTTCTTTCCCAGAACAGAGGCTGGCTTTTTCAAAAGCAGAGAAAACTTGAGGCACGCTAGCCTGGAAAGCACACAAGTCATACAACAAGTTCAGACAAGTTCACATAATAATAAAAACACACTTACTGCATTTCAGGTGCACTGGTTAAAGCTTAATGTTGACAATACCTACTGCTTTGTCAAGGGTATTGCAGAATATACTGGAAGTATATTTTGGCCTACAGACAATTTTTTGCTTTTAATACATTTGTTCTATTATCAGTTAAAGTTTTAAGTGTGTGTTACTTTGACTTTTATCCATTAATATTCATTTTGTTAGAAATAATTCCCTTCTATTTTTTATAGTTAAGTAAGAGAATTTCTCATCTGTTTAAAGAGGGAAAATGTAAATTTTATTAAGTTTATCATAAATACGATTATTCCTAAAGTTATATCACTGGTAATCAGTGTTTATAAACTTCATGCGACTAGATTAGACTCAGAGAGAGAGAGAGCGAGAGAGAGAGAGAGAAATATCTACCCAGTAATTGTTTCCTAATTAAAGAATATATTAATTTAACGTAGGCCGATACACACACACACACACACACACACACAAATATACTCTTCAGCAATTTTGATTTATGTGGGACATATTTAACAGAGCTTTGTTTCTGACCTTTCTACCTACTTGTCATGACTCAATTGCATAATATAAGCAGTCACACAGCTTTTACCTTTTTGCTGGTGGAATGTACTGTACCAATTATAGGTCAGGGAGAAAAATAAAAAGACCATGTAAAGTAATCATTTGGAATATGCAGCACAGTCACCAAAAATAAATTGAACACCTGAGATTTATTCTGACACTACGTGTTTTTACACTGAGAATAATGATTGATAATTGTGCAAAATGTCCTAAGAAGGAAACTTACCGTACCTCTTCATTCACAAGTATGCACTTGAAACAAAAGGCTTGTGGACATTTCTGTTGATTGTCTGCACTTTTAGCAAGCCTTCTGTGAGCATCATATACAGCGTTTCTGCCAGCTTTTGCCTCACATGTGATTACAATAAAAAATATGAGGCATGCATCCATAACTGATAGGTTAGCAAAGCATTTTAAGAATGGCTCAGATGTGCCTGAACAACTGTATGTTTGGCTCAGGGTTGAACTATATGTGATCTGAGTTCTACATTTCACACTGAGTGAATTCACCAGCGGAAGAAAAGCACATTCCCCTGTGTCTTTCCAATATAAAGAGAAAAGGTGTAGCAAATGGAATAGCACTGCAGTGCACTTACAGAGCTTGCCAGCTGGCGATAACATGACAAGTTTGTTCCTAACTTCTGTACTGAATTGCCTAGAAAAAACGCACCATTTGATAAAATTAAAAGCATGCTTATTTTGAGGGTTGAAACCTAATTTAATTTTCATTTCTGAAATGTAAGAAACTTCTGCAAACAAATATTTCCAGACCTCATAGAAGAAACCCTTCTAAAAATCCAAGTATTGAAAATAGCTGAGTCTAGTTCTGGATAGTTGCTGTGTAGTTAATAATTAACTTACACCTTAGTACAGTAACTCCTTACTTAACGTTGTAGTTATGTTCCTGAAAAATGCGACTTTAAGTGAAACGATGTTAAGCGAATCCAATTTCCACATAAGAATGAATGTAAATGCAGGGGGAGAGGGGGGCGGTTAGGTTCCAGGGAAATTTTTTTTTGCCGTACAGTACTATAGTTGGGAGGTGTCCCCGCCTTACCCCACACAGGCACAGCCCACTGGCACTGGAGACAGTGAGGCAGGCAAGGAGGCTGAAGGTGCTGTAGGCTAGGAGAAGCACGTTGCGCAGCAGCAGCGGCAGCTTCCCCTACTCTGCAAGCACTGGGGCAGGGGACTCAACCCTCAGCCCGCCCACGCCACCCTTTCCCTCAAGCCCCCACCCTTAACCCGCCTCTTCTTCCCCCCTCCTCAGGGGTGAAAGTAACTTAAAGGACTTACCGGTACGCCGGAGTCCTGAGCGAGGCGTGGCCTCAACCGGAAGAGGAGGGGCCTTTCAAGATTTAAAGGCCCTGGGGCTCCGGCTGTGGCTGGGGAGCCCCAGGGCCTTTAAATCACCCCAGAGCTACCAGCTGCAGAGGCGGCTGGGAGCCCCAGGGCTCAGGGGTGAATTGAGGGGCAGGAATCTTCCTGGGGTTTTGGCTGGCTCTTGGTAGCTGGTGCCAGATTGGTGCTTTCTGCTGGGTGTTGGTCACTGCAGTGCTGGAGCTGCCTGATCCATGCCGCTTGATCTCACAGCAGTGCAAGAACTCCCTTTGGGGACTGTGGGAGTTTAGCACAGATACCCTGAGCTGTGCTGTCTTTCTCTCAAGTTTCCATATAAAAAACTGAACCTAAAACTCTCTCTCTCTCTGTGTCAGGCTGTCCCCTCACTGGGGGCTGTGCGGCCCTGACTTGTCATTAGTTCAGTGGACTGCTTATCCAGATCACCCCATGCAGAGGCCTCTCAAATGGCCTCAGCAACCCTGTCTCCATGACTGCTGGGAAATAGTGTCAGTGGGCTCTGGCAGCTATTGTAATTGTAATCCTTTTGGCACAGCCCCCTAGAGGCTCAGTCTGGAGCTCCAGGAGCTGGCAAACTCCACCTGGGGGTTATATGTATGTTGAAAGTCATGGTGTTCATGTGCTCACTGAATACTGTATGTACAAGTTAAGCATGTGTAAAAGCATACACATGCCAACTTTGAAATCCTGGCCCCTCCTGAACATCATTCACATGTGTGCTGGATGAACATGAGACTTCATCGGTCTCAGATGCATTTTCTCATTAAAGTCCTAGAATATTCTGCCTGTGAATGTGGGGTGTTGTTTATTCTCCTCTGAAGCTACTCTCACTTTCTTCTAGTATATTCACTGGAAAAAATATATTGAGATTAGCTACAAGGTCTATTTCTCCATTTGGTTTTTCTTCTTATTTCTTTTTCCCATTCATTAGGTTTTTTAGTCAATTTGTGTAGATTGTGTCTCATTTAGGTGTCTCTTTTTATATCTTGGCTCTTCAAAACTCTGATAATCAGGAGAAGGTGTAAGTTATGGTAGGGAATAGCGCGGGGTGGCCTACTTTAACTTACATATTCTCATACCATTCTATTATTGTTATTTTTCTTAGTCCACTCCCCTTTTCTGGCATGTGAGTATAGACTCCCTCAAGCTCCTTTATATACAATTAGGCTCAGTGGGCCAAATTCAGAGATGACATATAACACAATAGGCATGCAAGATATACGTTATTAAGTTGATATGATTCTAAGAGTAAGGGAGGCAGGAAGAGGTATACGCTGGTGTAGTATGCCCACTGAGGTGGCCAGAAGGAGTGGGTTTAACCAATTTAGACTATCTCTAACTTATCTCTTAACTGTCTCTAACTGATCTTAGCATTTGGCCCAAACTGCTTAATTTTGACTTTAGAATAAATATCACTGGAGGATTTAGCAAATCAAAAAGGGAAAACTCACAAAATGAAGAACTGATATGCTCCACTAATCTGGGTCTGTCTCTGATGAGATCTGCAGGTTCTTCTGGTTCATCAACTAAACTGAAGTAAAAAGGTCACACTTTCCTTTCTGCGGCTGGACTTGGTGCTTTTAGACTTGTGTCATTTGGATGCTGCCTAGAAAACAAAGACACAATTCCTGAAGAGAAGCATAGCAGGATGCCAGACTGGGAAAAAAAACAATCCCAAAGGTGAAAAGGTGTCACATTACTGAACAACATCAATGGCAATCTGCAAAATAAGCACACAAACGATGGTTTAGGTATTTGTAGGAAAATGCAGGCTCTAGCCTCTTCAACTGGTAAATATGTATAAATGTGCATTTTTGTTCAAAATACAATTATTTGGCCCAAAGTTATCAGAGTTGCCATGATATCACAATGTAATTGCTAATCTGCAAATGTCAATGGAAATTAGGTGGCAACTTCCATTTTGCTTGTGGAAATATAGACAAAAGAATTAGCTATTACTTGTCACTGATGCAATGCCTTACACTCGATCAGGTACCTTTCATCTGATGATTTCAAAATCCTTTACAAACGTAGGTTATATTACAAATATAGAACCAAAGCACAGGCGCGATGTTAAAATATGACCATATAGATCATTGTTGCAACCACTGTTATATATTTGCAATAAATCTTGTACAAAATGTGGCATGTAAGATGTCTATGAGAAGGTTATGATTTGCTGGTTATGATTATGCTATCTATATGCATGGATCATTTTTGTATTTGAAGTTATTAATATTGGCTCTATACTATCTGTATTTCAAATGTTTGCTCTTGGGGTAATGCCCACAAGGTAGCTAGCCAGCACATCTTGGAGGGACTATTCAAATTGAGTGGCCCATCAAAAAAACATTTAACTGACAGTGGACCCTGGGAGAAGCCTATCTACACTTAATGGAATTTCCTGCTGTGACTAGGCAAAATGCATGGACATGTGACTTGCCCACATGACTCCAAACTCCATCTTGTTGCTGTAATTTTCCACAGTAAGAACAATGGGCTTCCCTCCACATAGCAGAAGCTATAAAAGACCCTGAAAACACCTCCATTGTGCCTCTATCTGCTCCAGCCTCTTTCCTACCCTAGCTTCTGGACTATGAACTTATACTAATGGAAGCATTCTAACCAATGGACTGAGGACCTTCCAATCATTTGGAAGCAGCCAGAGACTTGACTTATTCCAGCAGTTTATTCCATCACTGCTACAAGCCTGAAACAAGAACTTTGCAATTATTGTATGTATTTGATTCCTTTAGGGTGACCAGATAGCAAGTACAAAAAATCGGGACAGAGTGTGGGGGGTAATAGGCACCTATATAAGAAAAATCCCCAAATATCAGGACTGTCCCTATAAAATCGGGACATCTGGTCACCCTAGATTCCTTTAACCAATTTTAACTCTCACCTTTCTTTCTTTTTATGAATAAACCTTTAGGATTGGCATCAGTGTGATTTTTGGGTAAGATCTGAGTTATATATTGACCTGGGTGAGTGGCTGGTCCTTTGGGATCAGATAACCTTTTATTTGATGAGACTGGTTGTAAAGAAACACTCACCTTTAAATCCATTGTTTTTGGTGATGATATAAGAACTGGAATGCCTGAGCAAACTGCTTTTAGGACTTGTTGTTAGCCAGTGTGGTGAAACAGAAATTTACTTTTGTTGCTGGTTTGGTATATCCTATGGGGGATTAGCCACCAGTCTTGGGGTGTATCTGCCCTATTTTTCAGCAGTTTGTCCTGAATTTGGCATCCTCAGTTGTGACCCACTGAGGCATGGTTACAACAGGTAAGAGACTTCCTTCAGGTCATGAAGCAAGTCAATATCAGAGACTCCCAGTCCCCTGTTGTAACAAGTAGATGACATTGAGACGTAGCCACTTAAGATCTAGCAGGACACTTTTGTGGCTTCTGATTAGGAGGCGGATACTTTAGAAGTTCATATCATGGCTGGCTCTAGCCACTTGTATTCCTTGGACACCCTATCCTAATATAAAGACTTCATGGAATGGAGAATCCACCTCAGCCATGGTGAAGGTGTTCCAGTGGTTAATTACCTTACTGTGCCTTATTCACTTTCCCCTTCCCCCCAACCCCAGCTTCAACCTCCATCCATTGGACCTTATTAAGCCTTTGTTGACTAGATCAAAGAGTGCTGCAGTACTGGATATCCAGTATCATCCCCCTTTTACAGATTAAGAAACTGAGGCACAGACAATTGAAGTGGCTTGCCCAAGGGGAGACAGTAGGTAAGTGTCTTTCCTATGGGACAACATTGACACAGGCGCTGACTCCATGGGTACTCCGGGGATGAAGCACCCACAGAAAAAAAATGGTGTAGGAGGTGCTGCGGGAAGTGGGGGAGGAGCAAGGGCGGGGCACACTCAGGGGAGGGGGTGGAACAGGGCAGGAAAAGGCATGGCAGGAGCAGAGCATGAGTGGGAAGATGCAGGCCGAGGGTGGGGCCTTGGGGAAAGGGGTGGAGTGAGGGTGGGGCCTGGGGGAGAGTGGGGGTAGAGAACCCCCCCAGCACATTAGGAAGTCGGCACCTCTGCACATTGGCCAGATAAATGTTTAGGATCAGATTTTGTAATGAACACTGCCACATGTGGGACATGATGTGGATCTAAACCGGGGTGGGGGCGGGAGGAATTGTGAGTGGTTGTACTATAGGAGGTACAATCCTGTTCACCAGCTTTACAACACACAGGGAGAATGTGCATGTTTCTTTACTCCTTTGGATGGTGCAGCCAAATCTTACCACAAACTAATGCAGAGCTGTAGCAACCCCAGAGCCCCTAGAAGGGAGCAGTTCCTACATTCTCCCAAGTGCAAGGACTGCTTTCACAGAGGTGAAAGTGGATGTGGGGAAAGCGCCTTGCACACTTATCTCTGCACACAATATGTCACTTCTTAGCTAACACTTCTAGTGCCTTCTCTCAGCTACAACAGAGGAATGTTACACCATCATCCTGAATATTTCATTATTTTTCCAACAATAGTTTCTTAAGATCCCAGCTCAGACCATTTTTCTTGTCCTTTCATGCTGCTTCAGCTCAGCCACACCTACTCCAGCCATTTGATTCTTGTGAAATCTTTTTTTTTCCATGACCTGTAGGCACATGATACAATAAAACACTAAGGTTAACTTTTGTTTTTGTTACATCTTTTCATGCTGTCCTAAATTCCAGACACATCCTATAAATTCTTCTTGGTACTTTTCCTGATAAGTGATGGGTGAACTTCAAAAGGCCAAAAGATTTAGCTTCTTTCAGCATCAATCCAAAGTAGAGCTGAGTTGAGAAGCCTGTGTTGTGTTTTGTTTTTGGAAAATCTTCTTGTGGGATTGGGGGGGGGGGAGGGGTTGGTTTTTAAAATGGAAATCGGGGGTGGTAAAATCTGGGTCCCATTTCATTTAATTTAAAAAAATATGCAAGTGAGGATAATAGGTAGAAATGGATCATAGCTTTTTGTTTAGTCTCCTGTCATGAATAATTCACGAAGCAGAGTGGTTTCAGTTTTGCAAAAACTTGTCAATCCGGTTTTGGCTCAGACAGCACTTTGGCTCAGAAATTGGGCTCGAGAACTTGTAAGAATGAGCTTTTCTGGTGAGCTCTCTATTCCCTTCTGGTTTTGATGGGTTGGGCACTGGTATGAGTCAGATTCCCTTACACAAGCTGCATAGTGCCTTACTACCTACCTAACCCCGTCATGGCTTTGCTAGTGTGAGGGAACTTCCCATCCTGTGAAACCAGGAAACATGGAATTGTGTGGGAATTAAAAAGAGAGTTCCATTATTTTCAAACCAGAGGGAAAAATGGGGCTTATTTCAAGCTGGTTTGAGTTTGAATAGTTTGGTAATTTTTATTTTTACCCCCAATGTTTTACAACTGTAATCCTTGTATTTTCTGCTAAAAATTAGTCTTAGCTATCAAGCTAAACAGAGGAGTGACAGTGGTTCAGAGGGATTAGTTATTATCATGTGAGCTGTCTGCTGAATACCTCAGCTCTCTTCCCTCAGCCTCACCATCTTCCCAAAAGTGGACCAGCTGGAAGTCTCGCTAGAAAGAAAATAGTGGTATTATCTTGAGAATAATAAGACTGCATACACCAATGGGCAAATCCTATCCGCATCCATGTAGGCAGAGGAACTAGTGCAGTTACATAATGGGTCTGCAAGATTTGGGGATGTATGAGTGGTCTGTACCCCCTACACAGTGCAAATCTGAGCTATGTAGTGGGATGAGGGATTATAAGCACATGGCAACGGGAGGAACTAGGCCAAAAGATTTACTGTTGTGTCCTATGATATCCAGTCTGATTGAGCCTCTAGTTACCCTCCCACTCTATAGATGGAGCAAGTTAAAGCAACAAAAATTGCTCCAGCCAGTAGTCTCCTGGAGCTGGCTCCTTGGAGCAGATTATGGGAGGATTCCTCTTCCTGAGATCCCTGACCCCGCAGCAGTTAGCCAGAATATTTGATCACTACAGCTGAGCACTGGGCATGGATTTACTGATCCTTCAAACTCTTACTTTTGTGAGTAGAACTGACATCTGTAGGACTCCTAGTGAGGGTCAGGCCCTAAAGAACTCTCTATTTAAATGAGGGTGATGTTAAATTTGAGGCAAGTTGTGTAATTCAGGACTCAACAATTAAAATTACTGACAATTAAAAGGGATAGCAAATTTGTGAAACCTCTTGTATGTTCTCGTTTCCTACCATTAACATGTAGTGTACATAAGGAATTCATGTTTCCTCTCAAACAGTAAGTACAGCAATTCACAGAGCCTTCAGATTTTAGGAAGCTGGTCTTAATCTCGACTGTTCCCCTAGAAACTTTATTTTTTTTTATTAGTGACTCGTGTGACCTTTTTGTGGTAACATTTTTGTTGCTCTGGTAAGGTTTGTAATATTATTAAAAAGTGTTGTCAGACCACATCCTTCCACTGAGAGAGAGAAACACTTTAAGGGGGGAAAGCTGCCAAAATATTCTACACAGTGTTGGAAAAAAGAACGTATAGTTCATCATTGTTTTGCTCAAAAGTAAACCAGGAAACCCCCATATGTATTTTAAATACCATGCTAGTTTCTACAAATTAAAAAGAGATGAGAGCCGAAGCTGCACAAAGAATATTACAAGCTTAGGGAAAAAATTGAAAGGAGAAGTGACCCAAGAGGAATTATTCAGAATGACAGTTGTGATGCTCTCAAAGGAGGAAATAAGGTTTAGAAACATAATTTTTTGCCCTCAGTTATACCTGTAAAACCTCATTAACTTCACTGGAGCTGCATGCATTTAACCAAGAGCAGAATTAGTCTTTGGGTCAAAAGACTATGAAAGCAATGGTCAGAAAGCGCTATTTATTTTATGATTACTCTCACAAGTTCAGGGCCATGCTTGAGGGTCAAGTACTGCTTTTTTAATGGCTCTGTAACCTGGTACGAAGAGGAAGATGTCTCAGTATGAAACCCTTTAGCATTAACCCTTTGTATGGCATATGTGTTGTACACAGGCCTGTGAGAGCAAGTCAACCAAAATATGCAGCTGCCATGTGAATATATTTTATATGCTGTCCATAGACAATGAAAGGGTTAAATAGATACCAGGTTAAAAAACACTTGAGAGCCACAAAACCTGATCCCTCATTTAGCCTGGAAGGATATCTCTGGGTATTTCTCAGACCAGTGACATGAAGGATGGCAAACTCTTCTGTATTTATAATGGCACAGTTCCCAGCCTTTATACTGTACACTTCCTCCTCCCCCCAGCCCCTGAGTTACTCAGATCTTTATTTCTCAGAATGACAGTCTTGAAGTGATACATAACACCAGTCTTTAGCTGAGACATATGCATTTCCAGCACACCCTCTCATTTTATGGGAAATGTCAGGCTCTTGATAATGAGTCTCAATGAGCTCCAATGAAGAGAAAGCCTCATTATATCCCCAATAACAGAACAGTCAATTGTTAATCTCTAGATGAGATCATTATTTTCAGTCTGACTCAGTTCAAATACCAAGATTTCAAAGCACAAGACAGCCATGGTTCCTTATAAACCAATACTTCTCATCCACTTTAAAGGAAGCTTATGAGCGCTCAGATGACTTATGAATCATTCTATTTATCTTCATCAATTTACTTTATAACTGTTCTAATGCAAAATATTTTATAACTGAGTGATTTATAGTGTAGTAAACTTAATTGCATGTATTCACAGTTACTATTGTTGCAGAACAAGATATTTTTTCTTATTGTTTTTTGACGAACGTAATAAATAATACTTGGGTTGTTACAAGCTCTTTATTTCAGCCTCATTAGCAATAAGTATCCCCTGAGCTAATTTAGTTAACAGCTCAGCAACTTGATCAACCATTATATTCTCCAGAAGGTTTTTGGGGGGCGGGTGTCTCATTAATATGTGTGTGCATAAAGTTTGCCACATTGATAGCCCTGCAAACCAAAGTCCATTTTATATGCACAAGAACAGGCCGTGAAAGCTTCCAGTGCATTGTTAACATGACTCAATTTTGGTTTGGAGATGACCAGCTATGTAGTTGTAGTCCACGCTCCATGGCCATTCTTTCCTTGGCTTTCCCAGTGAGGCTGCCAACATAATGGCTAATTAGTACCCGTCATCGCTGTGGTTATGGTAATTCACTATAGGGAACTGGAGAGGAGCCACAAGGATGTCGGGCACCACTAAAAGGAAGGGCAAGTCAATGGAAGTTGGACACCTAACTCCCATTTATGATGTGGAAAATATTTCAGAAGACGGCAACAGAATTTAGGGTCAAATTAATCCCTGGTGTAACTCTACTAAAGTCAATGAGATTACACCAATAAGGTTGACCCATAAACAATAACCTTTGGCTGCTTGGACAGTGGATCTCACAGTGAGATTAAACAAAGTACCATAGAATTGTTGCTGGCCAAGTGTAGTATTTAATTGGGGTATTTTTCTTTTACACTAACGGAACAGGATTTTACATGAATCATTACTAACAATGTTGTACACATACTCCTAATGGCAGCATGTTTCAGACTTCACTATACTTAATTGAAGGTGAACATGCATTATCATTGATGTAAAGGCATTGTGACAGACCCAGACCAGTGGGGTACAGGAGTCTGGTAGAGGGCAAATATACTGGTCACTGGATGAGTAGTTTTCTGTTCCCTGAGTGACCAGAGCAGGGGCTGCACTAGAGTAATCAGGAACCTGCTAGAACCAGTTAAGGCAGGCAGGCTAATTAGGACACCTGGAGTCAATTAAGAAGAAGCTGCTAGAATCAATTAAGGCAGGCTAATCAGGGCACCTGGGCTTTAAAAAGGAGCTCACTTCAGTTTGTGGTGTGAGTGTGAGGAGCTGGGAGCAAGAGGTGCAAGGAGCTGAGAGTGAGAGGGTGTGCTGCTGGAGGACTGAGGAGCACAAGCGTTATCAGACACCAGGAGGAAGGTCCTGTGGTGAGAATAAGGAAGGTGTTTGGAGGAGGCCATGGGGAAGTAGCCCAGGGAGTTGTAGCTGTCATGCAGCTGTTACAGGAGGCACAATAGACAGCTGCAGTCCACAGGGCCCTGGGCTGGAACCCGGAGTAGAGGGCGGGCCCGGGTTCCCCCCAAACCTCGCAATTGACCTGGACTGTGGGTTCTTCCAGAGGGGAAGGTTTCTGGGCTGTTCCCCAACTCACATGGTGAATCTCTGAGGCAAGAAAATCCGCCAATAAGCGCAGGACCCACCAAGATAGAGGAGGAACTTTGTCACAGCATCTAGAGCTATCTAACAAGTTTTGTGTTTCCAATAAGAACAAATAATAAAAATAGTATGCCACAATTCTTTAAACTTTCATTTAACACTATTTTAAATTATATGTAAAACATCTGTTAAAAATATACATATATGTGGGACTGTCTTCCAGATGTGAAAATGTTTATCAAAAGGACAGAACTCAAAGCAGTTATCACTGAAGTGGATCAAGGGGAGGTCTTAAAAGTTACATAAACCTATCAAAGCTCCTTAATAGGCCAGAGGATATAAAATAAAGCCTGAGACCTGGTCAATACAACTTTATCTGCCAAATAAATGGTGTGCTTCTTCACAAGATATGATGCCCATTCAGTCAAGCTGGGAATTCAACTGAGTACATTCCAAATTACATTTACAATAATTTTTATTGAAATATAGTTCAGGTTGCTAGTACATTTAATATGGAGCGTGTCTGACATGTTAACACGGGGCTCAATTGTGCTACTTAGGCACAGCTCCATCTTGAACCATACGATCCCTGAAGAAGTTACGTGATGAGTTCTACTTTCAGGAAGCAAATGCCTCTCAGAACTCCTCAGCCAACTGCTATACTCCCTTACATGGGGCAACATACTTCCATTGTTACACCAGTCCCCTTCCGTGGCCCTGTGGGAGAGGGGTTTGGGCTATACCCTCATCCTGTCCCACGTGGTCCACCTTTTTACGGTTAGACAAGCCAGCAAAACCCAGGGCTGAATCTAGCCGACAGGTTCTGGTCACACCAATATGAATTTTTAACCATCAATACCATTTTCTGCAAAGGATTTTCTACTATGAAAGCTTCCAGCCAGATCTCATTTCTCCAAACTGTTTATGTATTCATTGTAATGAACCTAGCCATTGTCAATTGTTTTCTTAAGATTCACTGCAGTGTCTCTTTCTTTGGAGGCTGCTTTTATAGATTTTCCAGTTGTAAGTAAGAGTAGTTTTCATATACCATACATGCCCAGTTATGTCTCTTATTTCTGTTACTACAGCCATTTGTTTCTGCCACTAAACTGGGCCATAGCAGCAGACATGTTTTGAGGGACTTCTTATTTAATCATTTAACGTTACATATGGTAACTCAGACCAGGTTTGTCAACAGATCCACTAAAGTTCACGAACCTTTCATAGAATTATAGAATATCAGGGTTGGAAGGGACCTCAGGAGGTCATCTAGTCCAACCCCCTGCTCAAAGCAGGACCAATTCCCAACTAAATCATCCCAGCCAGGGCTTTGTCAAGCCTGACCTTAAAAACCTCTAAGGAAGGAGATTCCACCACCTTCCAAGGTAACCCATTCCAGTGCTTCACCACCTTCCTAGTGAAAAAGTTTTTCCTAATATCCCCCAAACTAAACCTCCCCCACTGCAACTTGAGACCATTTCTCCTTGTTCTGTCATCTGCTACCACTGAGAACAGTCTAGATCCATCCTCTTTGGAACCCTCTTTCAGGTAGTTGAAGGCTGCTATCAAATCCCCCCTCATTCTTCTCTTCTGGAGACTAAACAATCCCAGTTCCCTCAGCCTCTCCTCATAAGTCATGTGTTCCAGCCCCCTAATCATTTTTGACAGGTTTCAGAGTAGCAGCCGTGTTAGTCTGTATCCGCAAAAAGAACAGGAGTATTTGTGGCACCTTAGAGACTAACAAATTTATTAGTCTCTAAGGTGCCACAAGTACTCCTGTTCTTTTTGCTAATCATTTTTGTTGCCCTCCACTGGATTCAATTTTTCCACATCCTTCTTGTAGTGCGGGGCCCAAAACTGGACGCAGTACTCCAGATGAGGCCTCACCATTGTCGAATAGAGGGGAATAATCATGTCCCTCGATCTGCTGGCAATGCCCCTACTTATACAGCCCAAAATGCCATTAGCCTTCTTGGCAACAAGGGCACACTGTTGACTCATATCCAGCTTCTTGTCCACTGTAACCCCTAGGTCCTTTTCTGAAGAAATGCTGCCTAGCCATTCGGTCCCTAGTCTGTAGCAGTGCATGGGATTCTTGCATCCTAAGTGCAGGACTCTGCACTTGTCCTTGTTGAATCTCATCAGATTTCTTTTGGCCCAATCCTCTAATTTGTTTAGGTCCCTCTGTGTCCTATCCATACCCTCCAGCATATCTACCACTCCTCCCAGTTTAGTGTCATCTGCAAACTTGCTGAGGGTGCAGTCCACGCCATCCTCCAGATCATTAATGAAGATATTGAACAAAACCGGCCCCAGGACCGACCCTTGGGTCACTCCGCTTGATACCGGCTGCCAACTAGACATGGAGCCATTGATCGCTACCAGTTGAGCCCGATGATCTAGCCAGCTTTCTATCCACCTTATAGTCCATTCATCCAGCCCATACTTCTTTAACTTGCCGGCAAGAATACTGTGGGAGACCGTATCAAAAGCTTTGCTAAAGTCAAGGAATAACACATCCACTGCTTTCCCCTCATCCACAGACCCAGTTATCTCCTCATAGAAGGCAATTAGGTTAGTCAGGCATGACTTGCCCTTGGTGAATCCATGCTGACTGTTCCTGATCACTTTCCTCTCCTCTAAGTGCTTTAGAATTGATTCCTTGAGGACCTGCTCCATGATTTTTCCAGGGACTGAGGTGAGGCTGACTTGCCTGTAGTTCCCCAGATCCTCCTTCTTCTCTTTTTTAAAGATGGGCACTACATTAGCCTTTTTCCAGTCATCCAGGACCTCCTCTGATTGCCATGAGTTTTCAAAGATAATGGCCAATGGCTCTGCAATCACATCCGCCAACTCCTTTAGCACCCTTGGATGCAGCGCATCCGGCCCCATGGATTTGTGCTCATCCAGGTTTTCTAAATAGTCCCAAACCACTTCTTTCTCCACAGAGGGCTGGTCACCTCCTCCCCATGCTGTGCTGCCCAGTGCAGCAGTCTGGGAGCTGACCTTGTTCGTGAAGACAGAGGCAAAAAAAGCATTGAATACATTAGCTTTTTCCACATCCTCTGTCACTAGGTTGCCTCCCTCATTCAGTAAGGAGCCCACACTTTCCTTGACTTTCTTCTTGTTGCTAACATACCTGAAGAAACCCTTCTTGTTACTCTTAACATCTCTTGCTAGCTGCAACTCCATGTGTGATTTGGCCTTCCTGATTTCACTCCTGCATGCCCAAGCAATATTTTTATACTCCGCCCTGGTCATTTGTCCAATCTTCCACTTCTTGTAAGCTTCTTTTTTGTGTTTAAGATCAGCAAGGATTTCACTGTTAAGCCAAGCTGGTCGCCTGCCATATTTACTATTCTTTCTACACATCGGGATGGTTTGTTCCTGCAACCTCAATAAGGATTCTTTAAAATACAGCCAGCTCTCCAGGACTCCTTTGCCCCTCATGTTATTCTCCCAGGGGATCCTGCCCATCTGTTCCCTGAGGGAGTCAAAGTGACTCTTGCCCAGTTTCTGTGTATGCGTCAAAATCATGTGAAATTACAAACTCCACTTGGTTTTCATTCAAACGCAGGTGATACGCAATGTATTCGAACCTGAAAATCAAAGTGAAATTCAGCAGGAATAATGGGGCTATAGCTTTGCAGACCAAAACCAAAGAAAGTGTTTGCACATGTCCCTGTGAAGGGAACATTAGGTTGTGCATTGTTTAGCAATGCACTGTATCAAAAGAATGATGAGAGAACCTTGCATTCCTGTGAAAACCACTTTGATCTTTACTTGCAAGTTATCTGGTACACAGATACCATAACGATGTGGCTTCAATCAGAAATGTCTACATAGATCTTTAGAAAGAGTTCAGCCCCCCATATAAGCTTATAAATGAAGTAGCCAGACTTTTGGAAATGCTCAGCACCCAGCAGCTTAAAAGCATATTCACAATACCCCTTTTCAGTAAGGTATAATATTTTCCCACTAAGAACCTAATTGAAATCAACCAGTCAGAGATTACAAGGACCTAGACATTCTCCTACTGATAGGTAAATATATATGCATGCTATATTCTGAGCGGGTGTCCTCAACCTTTCTCTAGCCACAACCTCATATTCGCCCTACTTTTCATTCTGTGACTCCACATTGTGCCACTTTTAAACAGTCTGGCACAGATGCAACCCAGAATCTTTTGTGCTGGTTCCTGTGGCACTTCTAAGGATCCACTGCAAGGATCGGCAGAGCAGTTTAATAAGGAGTTTTGGTATCTGAGCAGGACTGGTTGTGGTGTCTGAGCAAAGCTGCTTCAGCAGAAGGCCAGAGGAAAGGACAGGAAAGAAAGCAGGATCATAAACCAAGGCAACTGCTGGCTGCTTTCTTGGGAGGCTGATAGGTCATGGTGCTGTAGCTGAAAGTCCCGGATACGGCATATATGGAATGTACTTCTTTTGGTCTATGTAAAAGTGTTTTAAGCTAATTAACCTGGTGTACAGATGACAAGCATTCAGTATCCCTGTCAAATTGGTGAATTACTGAAGAAATAAAAGTGATGATTACAAATAGCAGCTTCCATTGATAAGCCAACACTTACCACGTAGTGGTACCAGTACTTGAGATACAAGAAATAACTGGATTACTTCAGAACCCACTGGATGCTGTCAATAAGATAAATGCTGGGTTTTTTTTAAATAACAACCACTGTGCTGAATGGTGATAATAAAGTACTGCAAAACTTCATTTTACACCTTAGTGGACAGTTAATTTTTGAACTAAACTATTGGGGGCAAGGGTCATTGATGTTATTTATTCGCTGCAGTAAAAAACCTCAGCTCAGATTATTCACATGAGTTCTAGTGACAGCCTGTTTTCATTCTATGTTCCATCTGTGTTGACTGAGGCATCAAGAGGTCAAGTGACTTCGACGGTGGCTTTCCCATAAAGGCAGAGCCAGCAGTTGTCTAGTGTCAGAAAACATAAAGCAGAATAATATTTGGTGACTTTTGAGCATGTAAATAAACTGCAGGCTGGAAGGAGATGACATTTTTCCCGACTGCCCAGAGCAGCAAAATCCTTTGAGAAGGTGCTCTGTGATTGGCCTAAGATCATTAACTCTCAGCCAGCATTAGAACTAAAATCTTCCTTGTTTCCTAGACCTTTGCTTTAATCAGTTGTTATACAGAAGGATTATACCTGCACACATATAATACTCACTGGGCCTGAACTTGCTCCCACTTATATCAATGGGATCATTTCAATCAGTGTAAATAGGAGCACGATGGAGTTCTGTCACCTCTCTGAAAATGTAAAAAACTAATCAAACATGCAGTACATAATGGGCTAATCTCACACAATGGAGTTTAATGGGATACAACTAAGGACTTTTTCTCTCCTTGAACAATGGTCGCCATGACAAAGTCAACATTTGCCAGCCTTTACCACATAGCAGTATCTAAGATAAATAAAATTACTTCCCATCCTCGATACAGGTGTAATCTGCAGCACTTCGGCGTATGTGGTAACATTTGGCAAATGTTACTTAAATTATATGCTTAGCTTTTGGGTCAAGGGGTGACAGCTCTCTGAGCGGATGAACGGGGTTACTAATAGAGGTGTGAAAACCCTCAATGAGTCCAGGTCACACAAAATCCTGCTGCCTTTCCTGTTGGCCTGGTTTATGCACTAATTTGAAGCTGTACCTTAAGAAATGGTTTGCATCCACACAAACTCTCATGGTCAGAAAATTTCTGATGAAATGTATTTTCATCCTAACATGCTGTTTTGTCACAGCCAAAATATTTTGCAGAGTCATCATGATTTTGACGGGAGCGCCAGGGTGCTCTGGTCACTTCTGACCAAAGCCAGAGAAAGAGAGACCTGAATTGAAAACCTGACATTGTTTATCAGAAAACTGTTGTTTCAACTCAATTCTGTTTTTAAATGTTGCAGTGGTTTTGGGTTTGTTCCAAAGTGGAATGACAACAAATTTCAAAACTTGTCATGAATTGGAGTTTTGTCCCCTAGCCAGCTCTATGCCCATGCTCATGGCATGGTTTCTTGTATAGTCATAGCTTGTTTGACCTGGAAATGGGGCTAGAAGCCCTTTTGTAGATTCTCATGTGCAGGGGTGAAAGTAAGTTAGGCCACTTTACCGGTACGGGCCGGGGGGTGGGGGGCGGCTTCGGCCCCCGGAAGGGGCAGGGCTGAGGTCAGAATCCCCTAACCAGCCCTTTCAGGCCACCTGGTCCTCACCGCCCAGGGCTCCCGTGTCGATTTAAAGGGCCCGGGGCTCTGGACGCCACTGCTGTGCTAGCGGCAGCGGCGTCCGGAGCCCCAGGCCCTTTTAAATCGCCGGCCCCAGGGCAACTGCTCCCCTTGCCCCCCCCCCACCCGTCAGAGGCTGCGGGGGAGGGGAAGCCAATGGGGCAGGGACATTAAAGTGCTTTAACGTTGCTGTGCCCCCCGTCAACTGGGGGGGGGGCGCGCAGGAACATTAAAGCGCTGCCGCAGCAAAGGACTGTCCTTAAAGTGCTGCTGTGGCAGTGCTTTAAATGTCTCTGCCCCTTTTACCTTCCCTATCGGTGGCCCTGCCGATATAGACCCTACCAGCAGGGCCGCCGACAGTGGAGGCAAAGGGGGCAGGGACATTAAAGCGCTGCCGCAGCAGAGCTTTAATGTGGGCCGGGTATGGGCCGGTGTGGGTTCTTACCAGTACGGAGTACCGGCCTGTACTGGCTCACTTTCACCCCCGCTCATGTGTAAAAATACTCAGACACTTCACACTAACTATCGGGGCCATATACATTCTCCTGAGGTTGAAAACCGGATGCCTGGCAACCTTAATCTCCTCTCATTTACACCTGTGCACTTTCAAAAGAGTTCCACTATTTTTACATTGGCTCTTACTGCACACTCTGTGTTCAGGCCTCTGCCCGGCAATAATATTCTAGCCCTCAGCATTATGCAAGAGAGAGCTCATATATCAGTGAAATAAACTTCCCCTTGTAAAACAGAGATAATGATTGCAATTTATTAAATGGCAATAATACTTAGAAAATTCCCATTGTTGGGGGAATTACAGAAGTGTGCATAGGCCTTAGCACAAGGAGAGTACCTCTGAGCTGGACTGTTTCATTCTCAAGGGCCAGGAAAGAAACATATGTCAGGGCAGAGCAAAGTAGCTCTTTTAAGCAGTGCATGAGAAAGGAAGTTAACGTAACATTCTCTGAAATATATAACACTAGCTTGCTGACTGATGATGGTATCGTTACTATAACTAAAGCAAAGAACAACTTTTTGACAAAACAAGCTTGACCCAGCTGGCTTAACTAGGGGAAGTGTCTCTTTTACAGCTGTTGCCTATGGACCACGAGAGTATTGGTTCAACGGCATGTTCTGTGATAATACGCAGAAAGCGAAGTCAAATTGGGACAGACATTGAATGTCACTGCCTTTCTAAGCCAAGGGATGTCAGTAACTCATTTGATAGCACATGAAAGAGTGATAGATTACAGAAAAGAATGGAGATTTTTTAGGACAACTGGAAGCCTCTACAGTCATAGAGACTCTAAGATCTTCAGCATTATCATAAGGAATATGTGTTAACTGTACATTAAAATAATCTTCTGAGATATTTTCCCTTGTGCCATTTTCCTTTACACACCGTAACAGACTTCTCTTGTTCTTTCTGCTAATTAAATGTTCTGCTTACAAATAGAACTAACAGCTTGAACCAGATGTTTGCAGCAGGAAGTATTCTGAGGAGGAGCTGAGGTAAAGCTATGGTTTTCATTAAAATTCATTGTAGTTCATCCATTATAGGTCTGTTACATCGGTAAAAGTTCTATTCAGATATTACATAGAACATTATGATGTTTAAGTCAGCATGTAAAAAAGTAGTCTCTTAGATGCCCTGGAGATAAGCATTTTAGAAATGCCTAGACACAGATATTTTATCATATAATGTCTATACAACACATGCACGCACACATAGGTTTGGGAATTATGAATAAACAGTTGAACTCCATCTCCTTCTAAATTAACAACTGATTTTTTTTTAAATTGCCAGTGGAATTTGGAAAGGAAATTCCCCCTTGATTTGCAGTGAGGTCTCTGACTTGACCTACAGCATGACTAAATTGTATTTAGAAAGATAAATTTCATGAGTAGAACAATGTATTTCTAATCTCTGGACATACCTGTTTTTCAGATGGGATGAAAGTAAGACCTCTTTAATTCTACAAACCTCCCAGGAAAGCCTTCTCTTCGAAGTACTGAGAAACTGGAACATTCTACTCAATGGTGAATGGAGGTTCTGTTCACAGTTGCTGCTTTTGCAAAACATGCTGTGTATTCTAGGCATCACTGAAGGGGTTAAAAATATTTCCAGACATTCAAAATCAGGAGTGTATTGGTTTCAGGTCTGTTTGAATCCCACTATATGGCTACACTTAACAGCACCATGAGACAGTAAGATCTGAATATCAGTTTATATCTGCTGTTCTCCTTTCCATAAAATGTGTGTGTATGTGTGTGTGTGTGTGTATATATATATATATATATATATATTTTTTTTTAAAAAAAGGCAATTTGGAAACATACAACAGATGGGAGATCCAGGAGAGACATGGGGTTCCAATTGCAGTAAAATGAACCATATGTCTAATTAAATATATATGTTTTCTATTGATCTTCTCACTAAATTGCTGAAAACAGACACACATGTCTTCATCTAATCAGCAGTTAGCTATACTTAGCTATAATCTGCCATTCTGCATGAAACAGCTTTTTCTCACCTGTTGTTCATCTTAACCCTTTGTAGGTAACCACTTTGTTTTTTGCTAGAGGTGTGTGCTAACTTGGATACTTGCATGTGAATTTTAGTGCTTCTCTGTATGTCAAGCGTATAAATAATCTTCACTTAGGAGACAATCACAGGTAGGTTTTTAAAGAGTGACTAGTGATGTGGGGTGCCTCAAGTTTATAGCATCTCAAATTGGTCACCTAAAGGGGTGGGTGCAATGTGCTTTATGAAAATCAGGACTCTTTAAGCTATGCCAGGTTGAACAACCAAAAGGGAAACTGCCTGTGGATGGCTGATTGTAAATCTGTTTCTCATGTACTTCTTGATGGGGAGTATTTGTACGTAGCTACAGCCCAGACACCATGCAGAGTTAGAAGAGTAACAAATATTTTTCAATTTTAGTTTTAATAGTGTACCCATAAAGCAGTCAATGTCACAGACTATGTTTCTGGTTCTTTTAACAAACAGCATGCCTACAAATTGCTAATGTCAGCTTGAACAGACATTAATCTAAGAAAAATGCCAACCCAGGAGTAGATAAATTAAATCACTGCACAATACTTTAGACATAGAAATAAACGTTTCCTGTAATAAAGAATGAGTTATTAAAATTTTTGAGGAATGCAGAAAAAAGTGACCATTGAAATCATGTAATTCATTTTAGTTCTTGAATGAATTTGGTATCACAAATTATGTCTTAGTAATACTGTAGTAAGCTAAAGCAAAGACAGTTCATCATCGTTACTAACTTTTAAAACACTATTCTGCATTGCCCGGTGTAATATATAGGCCCTTTGTTCCAGCATTTCCCTTAGTCAGCTTTGAATGTACTGTACTTTTGACTGGTCACAGTCATTGAAGACATATGGAAAAAATAAACAGAAAAAACAACTTCAATGTAAAAAAGCTGCTCTTTAAACTCTGTCAGGGAGGGTTGTTGTGTTTTTTTGGTATTTTTGTGAAAATAACTCTGCTAGATAAGACCCCCAAAATAATTAATTTCTCTATCATTGGATCATGAAATATGTATGCAGTATTTTAACAATACCTTTTCAAAGGGTTAATGCATTGTATTGGTTCTGGGTAGATATACCAGGCATATATTTACACATAGTGTCAGATGTGTGTCTACCTATTTTTAACTATTCACAACCACAAAAACTTAATTGAGGTGAAGTTAAGGTTGAATGTCTAGTTCAGTAAACTAAGGGTAAACACCCTTACAAGAAAATTTCAAATTAACAAAAAGCTACCATTAAAAGCCAGGAAATTTACAAGAAATCAAAGCAGTTGCAGTTAAGGCACTCAACTTATCTTACGAAATCAGAGTGGTTGCTGAATGATTCACAGACAGAACAAAGGTATAAGTTTTTAACTAATATTATTCACAATACATTATTTGATCATTTGCTCATATTTCTTCTCTCTCTCTCTCTCTCTCTCTCTCTCTCTCTAGCACACACACACACGCATTCAGGTGTGTGCTAACTTGATTTTGATCTCATACTCGTATAATTCCATTGACTCCAGTGGAAGTACTCATAACTTACAGGTATAGATCAGAATCAGGCCCAGGGCAAATAAAAGTTAGAGAAACCAAAGTCTGGGAGTGTTCAGAGCCATTGTTTATAGCTATAAAGACCACCTACAAAATTTAAATCTGGATCCAAACATTCATGCACTTCAGAGGGTGTTCAGATCCTTATCTTTGGTTTGTGCCCACCTGTGATTAGTGCATTTAAAAAACCCACATCAGTATTATTGAACAAATAAACAAAAGCCCAGAGCAGGTTATCCCTTCCACTACACATGATCATTTCCCAATCAAAATTCTCAAAACCATTTCATCTCACCTTTTGCTGCAAAAGGGACCAATTCTGCCACCCTAATTGATATTCAGTGGTTCCCTACTCTGCAGGTAGATGCACTGATTTCATTAGGAATACTCATGGAGTAAAGTCCTAGTCAATGTGAATGAGAGTGGCAAAAATGGACCCTACTTACCGGTAGTTAGTACTCTGTTATGTCCGGATTCCTAATATTAGTTAACTCCTAGGCACTCCTGATAGGTCTTTTTATTTGTCAGTGAATGTGAATCACCAGTAGATGCTTTGCAGCTCTTCTTATTACAAAGTGGAATTTGGACAAGCTAAATTTTATACCTCAGAGAAAGACTCTGGGCCAAACTGTGCCCTCACTTATTCCGTATGCAACTGTTATAAAAAAAATAGTTACATCCAAGTGTCTGATTTTTTTAGGAATATTTTCCAAGATAAGTGCTCTCTCTCTTGCTCTCCCTCTGCTGAATTTGAAGACTGAAGCTTCCAAAATGGAGATTGCTCTGACTACCTTGTCACCACACCCCAATGAAGACTGCCTCCACCCCTCCTCAAAAAAAAAAAGACAGCTGCTCTGTGCCATTCATTGGTCATGCTCAGTAGAGCCATTTACCGATCAAAATGCAGACTATATAATATTATAATAAAATAAATAGAGAAAAATATCTACATTTACTGCTGATTTTAAAGAAAACTTGTACTTGGGACAGCATTCTGTATGGGAAATTCAAGACATTGTTTCAGCTCAGAGTTGTGTTTTGTGTTTTCATCCTAACCAAATAGAGTGAGAGAGCCAGAGAGCTAAAATTAGTGATAGCAAGAAAGCTAAACGTAGTTAGGGATTTGAGGTAGGTGTGTTACACAGAGGAGGGACATGTTTTCTCCGTGAGTAAAGGGTAGCACAGTGTCATGAGTGAAAGACAAAGGGAGCATGTATGGAAAAGTGTAGAGAACAAAAGAGCCATTGGGAAAAATCAGAGCTGAAATATACAATAGGTAAGGGAAGACCAACACAGAACCTTGAAGTTGAGAACACAAAGTTTGAATTAGATAATAAATGAGACAGGGAGCCAGTAAAGGGAGTCAAGGGGATGGGAAACGTAGTTGAAGCAGCAGAAAAGCAAGATGATTTCAACTGCAATCAGTCATGCTGCAAAGAGGAGAGAAGGAAAGGAGAAGGTGCAGTATAGTCTTTTGTGCAAAGTCCTCTGTGTATGATCTGAGATCTTTCATAGATTTTAAGGTCCGAAGGAACCATTGTGATCATCTAGTCTGTCCTACTGAATAATACCTAATTCTTTCAGTATCTTATAACTTCTGGATTAGCTGTAGCAGATCATTTAAGCCTTATCTACACAGAGTGTTTACTGCACATTGAGTTGTAGCTCCCTGGCTCATAAACATTAAATAAGCCGCAGTGATAGTGTACACAGGGACAGCGGTTTTCGGTTTCAATCTGTATCACTGCATACATACAACAGAGACGTTCTGCGGAGTACATCCACAGCATTCTGGTGGGTATCCCATGGTCCCTAGCTTCGCTGCTGGGCTGTATACATTCTGGGACTTTTCTTGCTGTGCATTGTGGGATACATAGCAGAAGCCAGGCAGAAGCATAGCACAAGCTGTGCAGTTTCTACAGTTACTATGCTTTAAGTGTTTGCTTTATGTGTATGTAGGCCATCACAATGAACACAAACTCAAGTTAGCACATTATAACCCCCCATGTAGAAAAGCCCCCCAAATGAAATCCAGACTTGATTTAAAAAACATAAGAACATAAGAACGGCCGTACTGGGTCAGACCAAATGTCCATCTAGCCCAGTATCCTGTCTACCGACAGTGGCCAATGCCAGGTGCCCCAGAGGGAGTGAACCTAAAAGGCGATGATCAAGTGATCTCTCTCCTGCCATCCATCTCCATCCTCTGACAAACAGAGGCTAGGGACACCATTCCTTACCCATCCTGGCTAATAGCCATTAATGGACTTAACCACTATGAATTTATCCAGTTCTCTTTTAAACGCTCACTGTTATAGTCCTAGCCTTCACAACCTCCTCAGGTAAGGAGTTCCACAAGTTGACTGTGCGCTGCGTGAAGAAGAACTCCTTTTATTTGTTTTAAACCTGCTGTCTATTCATTTCATTTGGTGACCCCTAGTTCTTGTATTATGGGAATAAGTAAATAACTTTTCCTTATCCACTTTCTCCACATCACTCATGATTTTATATACCTCTATCATATCCCCCCTTAGTCTCCTCTTTTCCAAGCTGGAGAGTCCTAACCTCTTTAATCTCTCCTCATATGGGACCCGTTCCAAACCCCTAATCATTTTAGTTGCCCTTTTCTGAACCTTTTCTAGTGCCAGTATATCTTTTTTGAAATGAGGAGACCACATCTGTACGCAGTATTCGAGATGTGGGCGTACCATTGATTTATATAAGGGTAATAATATATTCTCAGTCTTATTCTCTATCCCCTTTTTAATGATTCCTTACATCCTGTTTGCTTTTTTGACCGCCTCTGCACATTGCGTGGACATCTTCAGAGAACTATCCACGATGACTCCAAGATCTTTTTCCTGACTCGTAGCTAAATTAGCCCCCATCATATTGTAGAAAGACTGCAAGGGATGGAGATTTTGCCATCTGTAGATAAAATATGCCAGAGGTCAATGGTTGCACTAATTACCTGCACTGTTAAAAATTGACACTGTGTTTCTAGTCTGAAATGGTCTAGCTTTAACTTCCAGCCATTGATTTTGTTAATCCTTTGTGTGTTAAATGAAAGAGTACTTTACTATCAGAAAACTTCTCCACATGTAGATCTTATAGAACAAGTCACTTCTTAAAGTTTTCTTGGATGAATAGATTGATCCGCTAGAGTCTATCAGACTGGATTTTCCAGACATCAGATGAATTCTGTAGCGCTTTTCTGAACTCAGCAATTTTTCACATCTTTTTTAATATGTGGACACCAGAAATGGATATAGTATACCTTCCACTCAACATTTCCCGATGTATACATCTACGGACTTGTGACAGGGTGGACTAGGCCCTGAGGCCTCCTGCTTTGGAGGCCTTGTAGCTCTGCCACTCCCCACCCCAGAAAAGGGAAGTAGAGAGGTCCTCCAAGCTGTGTAGAGTGGCTGTGCGGGAAGCAGCCAATCAGGGCCCAGCAGGTCAGTATAAGAAGAGCTGCAGGGCCTAAGCAAGAGTGGGTCCTTGCTAGAACTTGAGGAGAGTGGATGGTGTTCCAGGCTAGCTGCCAGGACTCCTGGAGGCCCTGAGGTAAGGGTGAAGAATGTGTGGGAGCCATAGGGAAGTGGCCCAGGGAATTATAGCAGCAACACAGTTTATTTAAAGGGACATTGCAGATGGCTGCTATCTATAGGGTTCCCTGGGCTGGGACCCAGAGTAGATGGTGGGCCTAGGTCCCCCCCACCAGCCACTGGGAAGTGGCCTGGACTTTGAGGCACCTCAGAAGGGGAACTGAAGTGTAGTGGCCCAGCTGAAGAGATGGGGCCAGAAAGGCACTGAGAGGTAAAGACACTGCCTCCAGGGAAGGAGCCCTGGGGTACTGCTCTATTCCAGAGCAGGGACAAACTGAGAGAGACATTACAGAGGGCACAGGGAGGCTCCTATTGGACTTGTACCCTGAAAGGGGTTTGCATTGCTTTTATCTCACAGACAGACTGTATGACTTGACTGGAGGGCTGAGTCACTGAAGACCCACTACAAACAGAGAGGGAGTGCAGGCACACACACTCATCCAGGGGGTGCTTGCAAGAGGTGAGCGTAACCCTGTTACAGGACTGCATTTGCTTTCTTACCCACAGCATTGCAGCTGGAGCTCACATTCAGCTGGTTATTGACCGCGGTGCACAAGTCCTTGTCAAAGTCACTGCTTTCCAGCATATAGTCCCCCATTTTGTAAGTGCATCTTGACATGCATTTTGACATGCATCTGACGAAGTGAGTATTCACCCACGAAAGCTTATGCTCCAATACGTCTGTTAGTTTATAAGGTGCCACAGGACTCTGTTGCTTTTTACAGATCCAGACTAACACGACTACCACTCTGACATTTTGTAAGTGTGACCTACATTCTTTATTCCAGCTCCTAGATGCCCCTGCATGTGGCTGTATTAAAATGCATGTTGTTTAGATGAGCCCAGCTTCTCTGATATTTTCCTTGTGGATCATGAGTTTGTCAGCTCATGTAAACTCCACTGGGAGGCAAATTTTGTGTCCCTGAATGTAATGTAAAGTCATTGAATTTTCTGAGTAGTGTTAGCCTTCCTGCAGCTTGAGCCATCACTGTGATCACAAGGTTTTTATCTAAGGGTACGTCTACACTACGAGATTAATTCGAATTTAGATAATTCGAATTTGGGAAACAGATTGTATAAATTCGATTGTGCGCGGCCACACTAAGCACATTAATTCGGTTTTTAACCACATTAATTCGGTGGTGTGCGGCCACACTACCCCTAATTCGAATTAACAAAATCGATTTTGGTGCTACTCCGCTCGTCGGGGTGGAGTTCAGAAATCAATTTTAAGTGCCCTTTAATTCGAAGTAACTGGCTCCGTTGTGTGGACGGGTTAAGGATTAATTCGGATTAACGCAGCTAAATCCGAATTAAAGTCGTAGTGTAGACCAGGCCTAAGTATGGTCTCAGCATGCCATACAGAGAAGTGCATTCAGGATCTTCTTACACAGGCATGCTAGACATGCATATAAACCAACACACTTTTTAGGATAATTGCCTATCAGAGCAATACTTCTGTACAGTGGTCCTGAGACTATGGAATACCCCACAACATGAAGGGGATGGCTGGCAAAGTTAAAACTGGTTTGTCAATATGACCTTTGAAACACAATCTATGCAGCTGTGTCCAAACCCTGCCCCCCTAAAGCTACCCTAACACCACAGCAGAGCTTTTGCATGGTTCATGGGAAGGAAACTACTTCCCTATGGCCCAAGGATTGGTCCTGGGGCAGGTTTTGTTCAATATCTTCATTAATGATCTGGAGGATGGTGTGGACTGCACCCTCAGCAAGTTTGCAGATGACACTAAACTGGGAGGAGTAGTAGATACGCTGGAGGGTAGGGATAGGGTCCAGAGTGACCTAGACAAATTAGAGGATTGGGCCAAAAGAAATCTGAGGTTCAACAGGACAAGTGCAGAGTCCTGCACTTAGGACGGAAGAATCCCATGCACTGCTACAGACTAGGGACCAAATGGCTAGGCAGCAGTTCTTCAGAAAAGGACCTAGGGGTTACAGTGGACAAGAAGCTGGATATGAGTCAACAGTGTGCCCTTGTTGCCAAGAAGGCTAATGGCATTTTGGGCTGTATAAGTAGGGGCATTGCCAGCAGATCGAGGGACATGATTATTCCCCTCTATTCGACAATGGTGAGGCCTCATCTGGAGTACTGCGTCCAGTTTTGGGCCCCACACTACAAGAAGGATGTGGAAAAATTGAATCCAGTGGAGGGCAACAAAAATGATTAGCAAAAAGAACAGGAGTACTTGTGGCACCTTAGAGACTAATAAATTTGTTAGTCTCTAAGGTGCCACAAGTACTCCTGTTCTTTTTGCGGATACAGACTAACATGGCTGCTACTCTGAAACCTGTCAAAAATGATTAGGGGGCTGGAACACATGACTTATGAGGAGAGGCTGAGGGAACTGGGATTGTTTAGTCTGCAGAAGAGAAGAACAAGGGGGGATTTGATAGCTGCTTTCAACTACCTGAAAGGGGGTTCCAAAGAGGATGGATCTAGACTGTTCTCAGTGGTAGCAGATGACAGAACAAGGAGAAATGGTCAAGTTGCAGTGGGGGAGGTTTAGGTTGGATATTAGGGGAAAAAATTTACTAGGAGCGTGGTGAAACACTGGAATCGGTTACCTAGGGAGGTGGTGGAATCTCCTTCCTTAGAGGTTTTTAAGGTCAAGCTTGACAAAGCCCTGGCTGGGATGATTTAGTTGTGGATTGGTCCTGCTTTGAGCGGGGGTTGGACTAGATGACCTCCTGAGGTCCCTTCCAACCCTGATATTCTATGACTAAAATTCTAACCCTAACATACTTAACCAGAGCAGCCTTTTGGCTGCTCTAACTTCCACTGGCGATCAGACCAGTGCAGTCAACCCAGGACTGGAGGAATACAAAGGTATCTTAAAGTCACCTTTGCACCAGCCTCCACTTGAGAGCTGAAATAGGTACTCATTGGCACCGGCCACTAAGTAATAAACTACATAAATGTCTGAGGGTTAAATAATTTTAAAACCAATTCAAACACAAACAAAGTGGAATGATTGTATATTAATAGGTTTGTGGGATATGGCTTGAGAATAAGCAAATGACTTGTGTGCCTAATAACAACCAGCCCTCAGACTCCAGAGTGGCTAAATGTAATATATTTGCAGAGATCTACTAGCTTAAAATACTCAAAGAATGTGAAATATTAATGGTTGACTTGTATTGCATATTTCATTTTATACTGGATTTCCTATTAATTGTATGATACCATCCATTTGGGTTTCTAGCAGCCTCTGTTATTCTTTCAAAAACAAAATCTAATGAATGGAGGCAGCTAGTAACAACTGATACACTGGAGTTTCCTACTTCTCCATTGTTTTCTGAGAACAAAACATTTTTTCTCTCATTTCAGATCAACCACTCATAGTTAAGCTCAGCTGTTGCCATTTATTATTGCTTATTCTTGCCTACCCCACCTCCCCTTCTCCTTCATTGCCAATTTTTGTGGAGAATGGGTGGGGGGGGGCTAGGCACAGAGAGAGAGGAGGAGAAGGGAACAATCACATTGCAGCAGTCCTGGATGCCAGATGTCATTGTCTCAGCTCCAAGCTAGCCCAATATCCTGAAAGCACAGTTAGCATATTGTACTATATGAGGTGAGAAATAAAACTGGGGAAATCGGCTGAACCTAGCAGCAAAAGCTTCTGCTGTGATGAGCACGGTGGCTTCTTTAAATTATTCCCCACAATATCAAATGCCACTTTACAAGGTAAAGGCAACTAGTTTTGACACTAGCCTTTGTATTTTACAATTCAAAGAACCACATTGAACAATGGTTTAAAAACATGCCTTGTAATATTTAGTCATAAGTGTATTCTCTTGCACTTTGTTCCCTTCCTGTGAAGGTTCATCTCTGTGAATTTTTGTTTGCAAGAATGTTTGTGGAAAGAGAAGGTGTCATGATTATGTATTCACAGAAGCGTTCATACCAGAGGTAGATAGTGGCTCTTTGTAGATTTGGGAACCAACTAATCAAGGAACAGTGGATAAATCACAGACAGAACATGGGATTAAGTTTGCTGAGTCAATTGTTTGCTAATAGTTCACCCAGTTCTTACCCCTTTCTTTGCATATATCACTAGTCGGGCTAGGGTTTCCTGTAAACAGGAATGTCAGGAACCGGGAGTGCCAAAGGAAGCAGAAGAAACTATCCTTAAAACTGTAGTTTTACTTTCTATTTTAATTAGCACAAGGAAGTAAGAACAGAACTACCAGGGCCTTGGAATTTTGACTGAGCACAATGGGGGTGTAGAAGTGACCACAGATCAGGGCCGCCCAGAGGATTCAGGGGGCCTGGGGCAAAGCAATTTCGGGGGCCCCTTCCATAAAAAAAAGTTGCAATACTGTAGAATACTATATTCTCTTGGGGGGCCCGGGGCAAATTGCCCCCCCTACCCCCCCCCCCCCCCCCGGGCAGCCCTGCCACAGATCGGCTTCGCTGCCTCTCTGTGAGCTGGGGGAAGAATTACTGCCTCAGCATTGCAGCTTTATGACTTTGGCTGTGTGCTGGGATAGGAGTTTTTCCATAAGTGTTGGACTGTATGTATGTCTGGTTACATTATAAGTTCATTGGGGCAGGGAATCTCTCATTATTATTCATTTGTGTTATGTTAGTGTTTAGAACCTTTAATCAAGGATCAGGGCCTCATTGTACTAGGCACAAACATAAAAATAGAAAAGGGGTGAGGTTGTGAGTCCCGAAAGAATTCTGAGGCAGGAACTAGCTACATGGCAGACAGAATGCAAGAGCTGCACAAAACAGACAACAACTAATAATAAAATGAACAGTTTGGCTGCCAAGCATCTCTCAACTGCCACTATCTAAATAACTGCCTGTAGTAGGTAGAGCAGCCACTAAGTAGAACAGGGATCTGCAACCTTTGGCATGCGGCTCACCAGGGTAAGCACCCTGGCAGGCCGGGCCGCTTTGTTTACCTGCCGCATCCACAGGTTTGGCCGATCGCGGCTCCCACTGGCCGTGGTTCCCCACTCCAGGCCAATGGGGGCTGCAGGAAACAGCACGGGCCGAGGGGTGTGCTGGCCGCCACTTCCCACCGCCCCCATTGTCCTGGAGCAGCAAACCACAGCCAGTGGGAGCCACGATCAGCCGAACCTGCGGACGCGGCAGATAAACAAAGCAGCCCGGCCCACCAGGGTGCTTACCCTGGTGAGCCGCATGCCAAAGGGTGCCGATCCCTAAAGTAGAACATTGACCCTAGAGCCCTCCTGTCTTATAGCACTTGTTCTCTGCCTGTGGCGCTCAGTTTAGTTTCCTGAGGACTGAAATGTTTTGGTCTAACTAAAGACTTTGAGGTTAATATAGGAATATCTAGGTGAAATTTAATGGCCTGTGCTAGACAGGAAGTCAGACTAGAAGATATGATGGCCCCCTCTGGCCTAAAACTCTGAAATTACAGAGAAAGACTAGGGACTGTACCAGACACAACTTTGGTGTCTGAAGAAGGTTAGTCTAAGGCATATTGACCATGGTGACAAGGCACAGTACTGAGGCAAGCCTGAGAGCAATCGGTAAGGAGTTTTATGCTATTTCTTTAAATTTTATTTTATTGTATCTCCAGAGACTTTTTTTTTCTAGCTACTAGTATGCAAAGGCAGTTGCATCAAGTTTATTACAGAATCCTTGTCACAGAGTGGCTGGCCCAGTGATTGAAATAAGTCCAGTGCCCCTGTGCCTGAGGAGCAGCTCCCAGTTGAGCCAATTAAAGGGGTGGGGCTGCACCTAGGATATAAATGGTCAGCAGGAGTTCAGTGAGGGTAGAGCAAGAGGGACTGCAGAGTAAAACTGCAGGGAGGGTGGGTCTCCGGCAATGGTTCCTGAAGAGGGGAGTTGTGGCTGGATAAGAAGATCCAGCTGAAAGTTTTGTTCCCCTTTGGGAGAAGGCAGGTCAGGCCTTGCATCTTCTCCAGCTGCTCAGACAGCAGAAAGAGAGAGCACCTCAGGGGGAGGGGCTGGGCCCAGCTTGAGACGGGGTGGAATGTTTGTTGTGTTTGGAACTTTGTATTAATAAAGAAACCAGGCCCCCAAGAAGGGCTGTGAGTGGATGAGCAAGATTGCATGGAGTTTTGTTTAAGGAGCCCCAAAGAAGGGAGAAACAGAGGCAGGGCCCTGCAGAGGCACTCTTGTCCATGAGGGGATGGTCAAGTGGCAGTCCTCCAAGCCATCTCCTAATTACTAATGTAATTGTGTTCATTGGCATTTTATTAGCGTTCATTAGGCTATGAACAAAGTCATAATAGAGGGGGGAGAAAAGCAAGGGTCAGAAATTTGTTATAGAAACCAAACAGAGTACTACAGTTCCACCCCCCCCCCCCCAAAATTATGTCCTTGAAGCTGGGAATGGGTGACAGGGGATGGATCACTTTGTAATTGTCTGTTCTGTTCATTCCCTCTGGGGCACCTGGCATTGGCCACTGTTGGAAGACAGGATACTGAGCTAGATGGACCTTTGGTCTGACCCAGTACTGCCATTCTTATGTTCTTAGGAATCTCAGGAATTTCATATTTTATAGAACCATTTACCATCCTTGGAAATGGATTGTCAACTCTGACAAAGATCTTTCGTTATCACATTTTCATCCCTGGTCTAAAATTATCAAAAAGATGTCTTCCATTGTCCAATGTGAGACCACATCAAGTTGCTGGTCCTTGCAATGCAAGGATTTATTTGAAGGGTGTGGGATGTCAGAGCAGTGTCAGGAAACCTGGGTTCTGTTCCTGGCCCTGCAAGTGGCTATATGACCTTGGACAAGTCAAGTCACCTCATTCATGTCTTTGTGCCTGTCTTTCCCCTCCTGCCATTTCTTTCTTATCTATCTAGAGCATAAGTGCTCGAGTGCACAGATTCTCTTACATTTACAACTACAGTGTGTCTGTACAATGCTGAGACCAATGGGGCCCTGATCTGTGTTGGGACTCCAGGCATAACTATCCTATTGCTACTACTAGACTAGTCTGTGCACAAGAGTACAGTTTACTCTGAGTTAATATAGCCCTGTGCTTGTGTGGGTTTTGATAGTAGTTTTAAAGTGGGACCGTGAGGAGTACCCAGTTTAACTTTAATGAGTTTAATTAAGAAAATTTTCTATATATGGGCTCTCAGAGAATTTTATTGCATGCAATCTGTCAAGATTATTTCTCTATCATTTTCCAAAGACTGTATTGTATGAATACTACTCTCCTATTTCTCTCCATTGGTCTCTGCCTTTTCATTGCAGGCTAAAGATGGCATGCTATGGAGTAGCTGTGCTCAAAACATCAAAGTTTATGGAAAACTAGGATATCTTTTCAGACATTTTAAGGCCAACCGGGCCAGTTATGATTATTTAGTCTGACCTCTTGCATAACAAAGGCCACAGAACCTTGCCCAGTAATTCCAGCATCAAGCATATAACTTCTGTTTGAGCTCCTGTGATATTTAACGCGAGCACTGGGTCTGCCAATTGATGAATGAGACTAAGCTGACAACCAATTAGCAGAGTTCTCTTAGTCCTCACAATTGATTTAGGGGCTTGCTTCACTGCATCTGCACATTACTGTAGAATTTTTGTGTCTGTTTTGCTGAGGTAGTCTGTCTACCAGGTGAGCAGAAAAGCTATGTATTTCTCTTTTCCATATCAGTTCAGATAATATCAAAGTCCTATGATGACAGCCTCTTTGCTCCCTGTTTAGCATATAATTCTAACAAAGCTTACCCCCACAGAAAAGTTAAGTTAACAGAGACAATACTTTGGCAATGATAGCGCTGTTAATCAATATGCCATGCCACAAAATCAGAATAACTCGCTAATGCCAGTAAAGGCAGGCTGCAACCTGGTTACCTACTTTTCATCTTTGAAAAAGAAACAAATGTTGCATTCTGCTAGATGAACAGATGCCCCAAAAGTTTGTCTGCCTTCAACATACCTTGACTGGGTGAATTTCTCAATAGATCATAAACAAATGCATGTGAGTCAAAGTGCAGCAAACACCAACATCCTTTTAGATGTTAAAACCTAAAATTGTTTGGGATTTTATGGCTTTACAAACCCAAACACTAAAGCCCATTTCTAGGCATGGAAGTTAACACACTTAATGTATTAATACATTACAATATTCTTTTATTAGTTACTTATACTGTATCCAGTCCCCTAAAATTCCAAAGATTCTATGCTAAATCCACTACCCCCTTGTTCTAAAACCGTTCAAGAATGCTATTTGAGATTATCTATACTACCTTGGCTTGTGATCTTGACAGCTCACATACATTAAGCAGTCTTTGGCAGGGCCAATGCTATTACTTATTATTTTGCATTATCATAGTGCTTAGGAGGGGCCAGGACCCCATTGTACTAGGTGCTGTACAAACACTGACCAAAAAGAGGATCTTCCGCCCAAAAGGTTTATAATCTAAATAGACAAGACACCCACAGGGTGGGGAAGAGGTATATCACAGAAGCAGAATGACCAATGTGGTGGTGGCAAACTTCATGGTAGTTCTGTGATTATTTCCCTCCTATTCCAAGGTAGAGGAATATTGAAGGGAAGTGGGGTGAGAAACATAAGAGGGGCAAGGGATGCTGAAATGAAGGGGCTGTGAGGGAGGGGGAGAATTGGATCCAACAGCCAGTCAGCATACAGAGAAAGTCCAGTCAACTAGGGCATCTAGGTGCAACTATAACAAAGATCGATAAATGGTTGGAAGGAAGTGACATTGGTGTTGGGGATCTGAGCAGAGTGACACCTACTAATGAGTCAACTTTGCATCAGTTCCCCAGCATGATTTTTTTGGGACATTGTACTGGGAATCAGAATTTAACCCATTTTGCCAGTCTAAAATTTCCCTTGTTGTTTCAAGTGGATATGACTTTGTCTTAAACTGTGCTGTGTTGTTACAGCGTGCTGTTAAACAATTGATGTTTTCTCTTGTTTCTATGGTGGAGGGAGTAGCCTTCTACAGTTTATGTATTTGACTAAAGGTGCCATAGGGTGCATCATATGAGCTGCTGGTGTGTGTTCGACCTCTGCTCCACTCCACACCTTTCCCCAAGCTCCCACCCACCCTGCACCCTGCCTCTTCTCTCACACACACACACCCCCCCCCCCCCGGAGCATGCATCACCCTCACTCCTCTACCTCTCCCACAGTGCCTCCTACATGCTGCTAAACAGCTGATCCATGGGAGGCACTGGGAGAGAGGGGGAAAAGCTGATTGGTGGGACCACCACCAGGTGTAAGACACCAGAGGGAGGGGGAAGTGCTGATCTGTGGAGTTGCCAGGGGTGCTGAGCACCCACTATTTTTTTTCCATGGGTGCTCCAGGGCTGGAGCAACCATGAAGTCAGTGCCTATGAAAGATGCTATGTAGAAATGTAAGATCATTGTAATCCTAGGCTAGTGTGTTACCTAGATTCCCATCTATGTTTAGCCTGCAAGAAAGAATAATGTGTTGCTTCTAAGCAGTGTGACACAGACAGTGAAGTGCACTCTGAACTGGTGGGGTGGGGGGAAGGAACACTTATTGCTCTCATAGATTTCATGGTGGTTGATCTTATTGTATCTTAATCAGGATTCACTACTAGTTCATTTCTCCTCCAACAGCTGATTTTTAGGTAACTGCTAATTGATATAATACAAGAAATTGATAAAGAAATTCTGAAAAGGGAAGGTAAGTGTGTCCTTTCTATGCTGCAATTTTAAGTATCACCTAGGGAACCTGGAAAAAATGTTTGCATTGATTATTGCACATACATGAGGAGAATGTAATTAAAGAAACTAAAAAACATTTGTTAGGCAGAGAGGTTTTCCAGATTTTTTTTTTTTATTTTTTTTTGTTGAGGGAAGTGAAGAATCCAATAACAGAGAGGTTTTGCTGTATCTTTTGCATGCTGCATGCCAGATTCTGATCTCAGTTACACTACTGCAGGATACACTAGTAGTGGCTTGAGTGGTAGAGAAATGTTAAGCTGGGGGAGCTAGTTAGAGTGTAGTAGAAAGTAGCTGCATTCCAATAAACATTAGACTGAATCCATTGTCTGTTACTCTATTGGACACCATAATTACAATAACACTGACGTGAAGGTAGTATTTCATTTGCATTCAAACAGCCCTGCCCAGGCAATTATTCACAACTGCCTTCCATCAGCATGGGGAAACCTGAATACTGTAAGTTTGTGTAGTCCACAAAAAATCAGGTGTTTAGTTATTCAAACCTGTTAACTCCCCTTCTCTATATCCCATTCTTCTCCTCAGTGCCCCCTTTCCTTCCGACAAGCCTTTCTTCCCCTGATTCTATTTTGTTCCTTCTCTAAAATCTCTGATCTTTTACTAAACAATAACAAATATACTAAACTATAAGTCTGAGCACCTTTATCCTTCCCTTTCTGGGAGCAGTCCTTATGCTCAAAGGAATAAACTGTGGCCGAGCAATGTCTGTCTTACATACACATGCAAGACCCACCCACAATCCAGTCCAGTGCAAGTATCATAAGGTACATGGTGAGTTATGCCAAATTTCTCCTTATCTCTTCAGATACCTACTGTCATAAACAGATAGTTAAGGGTTAATACCTCTTTTACCTGTAAAGGGTTAAGAAGTTCACCTAGCCTAGCTGACACCTGACCAGAGGAACCAATGGGGGGACAAAATGTTTCAAAAGGAAGGAGGGAAGTTCCCTTTGTCTGGGTCAGTTTCAGTTTTGGCCGGAGTGGAAAAGATCAAGGAATCAGCTCTTATCAGAGTAGTAAGTATTAGAAAAGCAATAAATAGGTTTTGTTTATTTTCTTTTTGTAACTTGTCTTGGCATTAGGGGAATAATCAAATTGGGTATTCTTTTATGTAACTAAGTTTTGCCCAAGGGAACATCCTCTGTGTTTTGAATCTGTTGTCTGTGAGAGTAGCTTGTATGCTAATCTCTCCCAGAGGTTTGTCTTTCACCTTTCTTTTCTTTAATTAAAAGCCTTCTTTTTAAGAACCTGATTAATTTTTCCCTGTTTTTAAGATCCAAGGGAATTGGATCTGGACTCACCAGAAATTGGTGGGGGAAAGGAAGGGGATGGTTAAATTCTCCTTGTGTTAAAATCCAAGCGTTTGGATCGGTGTTCACCAGAAAAGTGGTGAAGTCTGTCAAGGCTACCCAGGGAAAGGAGTTAGAACTTGGGAGTGGTGGCAGCAAGACCAGATCTAAGTTGGTAATTGAGCTTAGGGGTTCACATACAGGTCCCCATATCTGTACTCTAAAGTTCAGAGTGGGGGTGAAACCTATAACACCTACATATCACTTTTCCTAGAAACTTGGCAAAGTAGACAGCATGGTGAGATCACCTGTTTATTATTTACTACAAGTGAAGATTAAAGGTAAGATTCTGTCAAGATTCCAGTTTTTTAAAATAATTGGAGATAGGATGGGAAGTTTCTCTGGCAGTGTATTGTCATGGAATAGACCAAAGAGCAAGTCCCAGATTTCCACATTAAAAGTCTCTTGGAATGCATAGCTAATTTCCTGCAGACATGATTTTTAGGCTTTTTATGTAGTGTTGCAATAAATCTTTCCCAAATCTGTCCAAATAACTTTCAAGCCTAGTTAATTTTTTTTCTTTTTTTTCCTGTACTAGGCTCCCCGCATTGAGTAAGGATATCAAGGTAAAGCCACAATCAGAAACTTTGGTCTCACTCTGTTTACACTTGTTTGTTATGATTTTCCAAATAATGTTACACAAGATAAAATACAGTCAATGAAGTGGAAAAACTCCTCATAGTAGTCAGGGTTACTGAACATGTCAGAGGAGATGACAAAGATGGTCTTCTTGGCAATTGGCTACAGCAGTGAGCCCCAAATAACCACCGTTTATTGGAAGCACTATAGAGAAACCTTGTGAACCAGTCAGAACACTACCTAGACAATTACAGGTCTAGAGCCAGTGTTCCCTGGGCTGGAGTCTCCAATCCACTGAAGTCAGTTTGCACTGCATAAATAGAGCATAGGTGTAGCAGAGAATCAAGGCCCTTGTGATTCAGTGGGGGTTTTGGATATGCAAGGAATGCAAGATCAGATCCATATATAACTCTTAATACATAGGATAATACATAGGATCATAGATCCCATGGAAGAGCAATGTTCAAGATTAGATCTCATCATGATGAGAATATATTTGTGAAAGCCGTGGAATTTAGACATTTTTTCAAAGCAGGTGAATTAAATATCCAGGGCATCTTTTAAATCTACAAAAAGAGAGAGAATTTAGAATAGTAGTAAATTCACTGCAGACCATTCTCTCTGAAGCCCACTATATAATTTTTGCAGCTAGATAAGTGTAGATCAAACACCTAATGAAGACTTATGCATGCAGGGTAATATCTAAGGAAGAAAAGTATATATTCATATCAAAATTCCTGACTTTGTAAGAAAATATCTTAATATTTAATACTAAGGTATTATTCTAACAATAAATTTTAAAACATCAAATGGAGATGTATCACCTGTTTAAAATAAATATATATAATCAGATGTGTACATCTCCAGTGT
Source organism: Terrapene triunguis (assembly GCF_002925995.2). Classification (NCBI taxonomy): domain Eukaryota; kingdom Metazoa; phylum Chordata; order Testudines; family Emydidae; genus Terrapene; species Terrapene triunguis. The sequence continues at coordinate 20,850,918 of NW_020664435.1, read as the reverse complement.
TCTCTAATGGGAAGGTACTGGTTGCAAAGTGGCTAATTCTAAGTGTATATAATTCTTCCACCGTCATGCCTTCAAATCACCACTATTATTCCCACACCTTCTCATGCACTGTGGCTGTGATGGTGGTGTTCTAAGGCAGTAATATCAGGATCAACTTAATTTCTTATATGGACACAAAGTTTGAACAAACTGTTTTTCTTGAGGTTTGTGTCCCAAACATGGGAGTAAGAGAGAAACAGTCTGTTCAGAAGCATATTCTCCCATAATCAATGTCTACAACTACTGTATGACTTCAGTTTTTCTCAGATTTCTTAAACTGGGGATCAAGCAATGCTGCCACATCTGTCAAGCTTTGGTATTTTATTATTTATACCGCTGGTCAATGTTATTGAAGTTTAGTTTCTTTTGTTCTCAAAGACGCTTTGGTTTGAAGACTGTGTATAGCTAGTTTAGTCAAGAATCTTGGTAAAATGAGACCCTGAATTCTCAGACATAAGCCTCCTGTCAACTTAAATTTAGGGGCTACCCCTTTGAAGTTTGACATAAATGCCAGTGAAAGACATCTTCCCACATTTCCTAGCATTGTATTCCTATGCAATATAAATGGCTATTGGTCTTTAAAAATCCATAGAGCACAATGCCTGGGAAATGCTCTCCAATTCTGTTACTGCCCTGGACATTCTATGATGTCCTATTACTCCAATGCACTGATAAATGGCAGAGGCTGACTTGAAAATATTACTTTATACACTGTCAAGTTCACTTGACAGAAACAAATAATGACTTTGAATGGATGAGTGCAAGAGTAGAGATCAAGGCCACATCTACTTTACTGAGCTTGGACTTGTCTGTATTGCTATACCTGACATTGCCTATGTTACTTACCACCAATGCTCATTTGATATTTGCACTTGTAGGGGTTGAATCCCATTTAATAAGAAAAACCCCTCCAAAGGCTGCCTCCAAATGACTGCTTTTAATAAGAAAACATTCTGCTAAGTCTCATAGCCCTCAGACTATCCATCTGGGGCCATTCCATCTCACAGTATTATACTGGGTGAAAATGCACTACAAGAAAACCATTCAAAGGATGCCTTTACTTCCAACGGGAACAATGATTAAAGGATTGGAAAACATGCCTTACAGTGAAAGATATAAGGAGCACAATCTATTTAGCTTAACAAAGAAGGTTAAGGGATGACTTGATCACAATGAATAAGTATACACAGGGATCAGAAATAGATAAGAGGGCTCTTCAGCCTAGCAGACAAAGGTATAACAAGAACCAAGAGCAGAGCAGATGTAAAATCCCACACATAATTTTCCCCTTGGAAAGAAAGAGGGTGAAAAGAGAGAAGGGGGGGGGGGGATAATAAATGCTAGTCACACAGCTTAATGCACTTCAGGAAGGTGCTCAGACACTAGGGCAAGGGGGAGGGGTGTTGATATAAAAACCTGAATAGAACTGTGTTCCCTTTTGTCTCAGAATGCATTTGTCTCTCACACTTATCAAGAAAGGGCAGATGAGATGGTGATTGAGATTTTTCCAAGGGATTTAACTGAGGCAAATACTCAATAACAGTTGATGTTCACTGGGGGTGGGGTGTCTAATGCTTTTAGGATTAGGCCTTTCAGGCTAGGAATACACTGATATTATGTATCAAGGACCTTCAGGAAGTGGTGGTGGGTGGAGGCTAGAACCATTATTGAAGGTGTTACCTGTACTCAGCCCTTACCTGATAGATACATGTGTTACACAGTAGTTAAACCTCAGTAAATTTTGCACAGCTATGCCCTGCTTTAGGGTAAGAGGTGCAGAGGGGCTGCATTACCATCCAGTGCTCTTTCTGAGGCCCCCTAGGAGCACATACTGTAGTGGCAACTCTGTACTGTAGACAGCTGGACCAGATCCTCAGCTGCTGTAAACTTGTGCTACAGATTAATTCATAAGGAAAATATGGCTTTTGTGTACAACATTTTCATTCTTTTATACTACATATAAATAAGGTACATCTTACATCATTAAACTGAGTATTTACAGCTACCAGGATTAACAATTACAGGGACTACCAATTCACATGCTTTAAGGCATAAATTTACCACCTCCTCAGCTGTGCTAGCTGCTTCACTAGTCCAAGTTTGCCTTACGTGACTCCAGAGGACCTCCTATGTGTAGAAGGACCTTGTGATGATGTGTAGCCATCATCACCACTCTCACACCAGCCTCACACAACATGGCCCAAGCAGGCTATATTCTCTCTCACCCCAGCAGTTTCCAAGTACTAAAATAGTCACTTGCAACCATCGGCAGCTGGTGTTATGTAGAGCAACATAGGCTGCTCTAAATTGCTCAGTGGCGATAAGTACTAGATCAAAGGAATACATAAGCAATTTAACGCCCTTTCTGCACCTTGACTTCAGAGGTACCCCAAGTGTTCTTTGGCCACAGCTCAGGATCTGGAGCCTGATTTTTCTTCTTTTTAATCTTCATCTGAAGCCTCCTGCATTGTTCTTTCATTGGTGACACTGGAATAGATAGCATACCATTAGCCTGGTATGCCAGTTATTACTGCATGCCTTCAGAGATATCCCTCCTCTTTGTGCCCATGTTGGTTTGGCTTTACCACTAATCAATGAACGTTGGATGAAGGTAGTGGCAGACGAAAAAATTCATTGTGAGACTGAGCATGAATTCTGTAATGCTTCCTGTTGTAAACTTAAAATAAGTAATTCAATCTAGCCATAGAGAATGGCATTTCTAGTGGAAGAGCTTAATGGAAGATGTGTAGTCATACAATAGTATATCCCTTACTGATCTCATAGAATAGCTAAACCTCTGTTAAACACATGCCAGTCTTGAAACTTATCTTGCCAGGCCATGTTTTAAAACTTAGAAGCCTAAAAATATACTCCTTTAATGAGAAACAAGGTGCATAGTTTCTGTTACAAGCAGAGAGCAAACTCCTAGAAACTTTACTGAGCACTGGGAGAGAGAATGAATAAATAGTTCTGAAAGAGCAACTCTCAGGATATCATCTGATATCACAATAAATTCCCAGCTTTCATAAACTACTATATTAATAATATTATGTGATGCTATTATTGTATAAACACTTATTATAATAAACACTAACGACATTATATGTGGCTGTAGAAACTTTCTTAATCTTTAAGGTCCTCGAGTTCAGGAAAGCCCTTAAGCATGTGCCAAAGTTTTAGCACATGTTTATGTGCCAGTGATTTATTGGTACAGTACTTAAGCTCATGCTTAAATTCTGTCATGAATAAAGGTCCTTTCCTGAATCAAAGTAGCCGCTCATCTAGCTTTAGAAATCTGTCCCTAGCTAGTTTGATCTCCGTTTTGTGCCTTAGCTTTTCTAATTTTGTCCCTACATACTTGTGTTATTTGTTTATATTCATCCTTTGTAATTTGACAGTTTCCACTTTTTGTAGGACTCTTTTTTTTTGAGTTTTAGATCATGGAAGATCTCCTGGTTAAGCCAGGATGGTCTCTTGCCATACTACTTATCTTTCCTACGCAGTGGGATAGTTTGCTCTTGTGCCCTTAATAATGTCTCTTTGGAAAAACTGCCAACTGTCTTCAATTGTTTTTCCCCTTAAACTTGCTTCCCATGGGATTTTACCTACCAATTCCCTGAGTTTGCTAAAGTCTGCCTTCTTGAAATCCATTGTCTTTATTGTGCCTTTTTCCCTCCGACCATTCCTTAGAATCACGAACTCTGCCATTTCATGATCACTTTCACCCAAGTTGCCTTCCACTTTCAAATTCTAACCAGTTCCTCCCTATTTGTCAAAATCAAATCTAGAACAGTCTCCCTCATAGTAGCTTTCTCCACCTTCTGAAATAAAAAATAGTTTCCAACACATTCCAAGAACTTGTTGGATAATCTGTACTCTGATGCATTATTTTCCCAACAGATGTCTGGGTAGCTGAAGTCCCCCATCACCACCAAGTCCTGTGCTTTGGATGATTGTTAGTTATTTAAAAAAAGCCTTATCCACCTCTTCTTCCTGGCTTGATGGTCTGTAGTAGACCCCTACCATGACATCACCCTTGTTTTTACCCCTTTTATCCTTTAGCCAGAGACTTTCAACAAGTCTGTCTCTTTATTTCTATCTCAACCTCAGTCCAAGTGTATATATTTTTAATATATAAGGCAACACCTCCTCCCTTTTATCCCTGCCTGTCCTTCCTGAGCAAGCTGTACCCTTCTATACCAATATTCCAGTCATGTGTATTCTCCAACTATATCATAGTTGTGTTTATTTACTAACATTTAGAGTTCTTCCTGCTTATTCTCCATACTTCTCGCATTAGTCCACAGACATTTAAGATACTGATTTGATTTCTCCCCCCAGTTCTGTCTTGTCACTCCCTTATTTCTGCTATAACAGCCATGCTCCCCCCAGATTCTGACCCTTCTCCCAGGTCTCCATGTTTTTGACTTATCTGTGCGCTTTGGTCACCTGCCCCCATTGAACCTAGGTTAGCCAGTCTGTAGCCAAATATGCTCCTTCCCTTCCTCAATAGGTAGACCCCCATCTCTGTTTAGCAGTCTCTTACTGGAACAGCATCCCGTGGTCAAGGAAGCCAAAGCACTCCAGGCAATACCATCCTCACAGGATGTATCTGTCTCGGTCGAGGCCACTACCCTTGACTGGAAGGACTGAAGAGAAAACCACCTGTGCTCCTAACTCCCTCACCCTTACTCCCAGAGCCCTGTAGTCACTTCTGATCTGCTGAGGGTCATACCTCAGAGTATCATTAGTGCCCACATGGATGAGTAGCATGGAGTAGTAGTCAAAGGGCTCATACTGTCCCCAAACACACAATCCCAATTGACCCTGTAACTGAAATAACCTAAAAGAAAAACAAACAGCCCAACAAACTCACTCAGCCCAAGCTTAGTACTCACACCTTGTTTGTTCAGCAGGGGGATCTCATTGACATCATAGGAGTCTTTCCATTGACTTTCGTGGGAGTTGGACTGAGCCCTATAAAAGCAGAACTAGGAAAATCATGAAAAATGAGAGTTTTTGACTAAATTTTTCAGTTCACATAGTTGCAAATGAGTCCCCCAGTTCCACAAGCCTGGGAAATAAGGGGAAAAATATCATCATCTTAACTGAATAAATTATTTGAGAAATATCATTCTACCATCTTGATACAAAATAAATCCCATCACTGAAATGCAGCCACTCCTGGAGTAGAATGTAGCAGCCTTGTAACAAACCACAGCAACACTACACAATCATTTACAACAGCAAAAATGTAATACCATATACTCTATCTCCCATTGAAACTGAACTCAGATTGGCTGGATGTAATTACTCAATGCAGATTTTGGCCAGGACACAGGAACTAACTCCCTTATATTTGCAAAAAAGAGCAGACTGGAATATTTAATGAAGACAAGTGACGGGGGAACATAGTTTGACATTTCAGGCAAAATATAAATAAGAGTATGGAGCAATAAAAATACAAGGAAGTAGCCATCTACAAGTGACTGAAAGGTGAATTTGCGGACACAGGGCCATATTGTAGGCATGGCCCTGATAATCCCATCCCTTATATCCACATGCTAGGGGAATCTTCTACAAGTGAATCTCCCCTCTCCACTGCCCTTGCTCTACAGGATCCCCCATGACAGGATCTGCACAGGAGAGGGAGTAGAAAGTGGGCAGATGAGGAGGAGGAGGAGGAGTGAGCATGTCAAGGGAGGGCCTGGATGGGTCACACATCAGCCTCCCTTCCCCCCTGTCCCTGTCTATCCCTGGAAAGGCAATACAGTCTGGAGCTATAATAGTTTGCATGGAGACCCCTGCAGCCTCCTCCAGGGGTCCCAAGAACACCTACAGCTAAGGACATAGTGGGGGAGGGCCCACTGGATGCCAGTCAATGCAGAGGGATTCACCCATTTGCAGGATTCATGGCTGTTATAGACTGGAGGGAACACTAGAACTAGAATGGCATTTTTCTCCTCTGAGACCCCTCCACAGGCCACCCCTCTCCCACCCACCCCATCTGAGGGGATGGTCTAGGACTCTGTTTTCTTTAGAAGAGTTTTCCACATTGGTTACATCTCTGTAACTAAGCAGAATTTGGCCCATTGTCCCTGGTGCAGGGAGAACCGTTCTCCACTGCATTGAAATCCCCATCATATATAAACAATCCCATGTGGTATGAAAAAGCTTTTGACCTGGATCCATTTCTGTTTTAAGGGAATGAGTGGCCCCCAGAGAAATGTTCTGATAAGAGACTAAATTCAGATCTCCAATCGCAGACAGCTGTTAAATAAGTCACAAGTAAAATGACTTTGGCACAGTTAATTCTTGAAAACAGATATGCACTGAGCATTCAACATGTCTGGCTTCAGCACCTCATTTTTCACTCCATTTCTGTTTTCTGGGGGTCCTTAAATGGAGCAACTTCAATTTAAAATTTGAAGCCTGCTGCCAAGAACTGACTGAAAAAACATGGTGCATGAACAATACTTTTTCCAGGTATATTTTTAACTGTAGGACTTGGCTTTAGAAGAAAATTACTGTTATATCATGGTTTACATTTTAATAAAAGAATCACTGAATGGTTTTAAAAACTAAACTCTTTATACTCTGTGCAAATGCACATTTTCTGCTAGATTACTTCTTATTTTGTCTCACTTTTCAGATGTATTTTGGTACATTTGAGTCAGCTCAGTTAAGACCTTTTGAACTCTACTACAAGATAAATTGTGTACTTTAACTGAGAAAATTATACATAATACACATAGCATTTCCTTTCAACATACTTGTTATATTTTGTTTGTTTGTTTCCTGGGTTAATGAGCCCTCCCTCTCCATCAGCCACAATGAGCTCTCCTCCTTTCCTTTTACTAATCAAAGGTGGAAGTGATGCTTTCTCAATAAGCTAGATGGACACCTTTCCAATCCCGCCTCTATATGGCACTGTATGCAGTACCAACCCCAAGCCAGTTTAACGAATGATGCTGTTCAACCAATGAGAGCAGATAGGCCAAACGGGGAAATCCATGGCCCAGTAAGACCAAGGGGCATTTCAGGAAGGCCCATAAGTGCTCCAACACCAGATAAAACCAGTTGTTATACCACCAGCAGTACTTTTTGGAATGATGGCACAGAATCAACCAACCAATGAGGTGAGGATGTCCTTTCTGCCAACAACGCTTTCAGAGCCAGTACCGCTGAAAACGATCACACTCATAGGGCTGGTTTAAAAGAGAAGCAGATGGGCAGGATGCCTGGTTTGTCTACAGCTCTTTAAATTGCAGGTAGCCATATCAACTTCAGCTGGCTCACTTGTCTCCTCTCTAGCTTCCCTTCAATGAGTCCCTTTCCCTTATCAAACTTGTTTCAGCTTTCAGGGAATTTGACCTTTCTGAATAATACAGAATGCTCTTGTATAACAGTTCTTATATCAGTATGTTTACCATCTGTTCTCTGTTTTCAAATGCAGACATGTGTTACTGTTTATCCACTATGTGTCATCAGTTTACTACAACAAATTCAGTCAAGTGGAAATCAGGTCAAAGTAAAATTTATTTCAAGCACTTTTGTTCCAGTTCATTTAACAGTTTGCCACATGTCAATCATGTAAATTCTGAGCCAAGATAAAAAAATAAAATTACACTCTGGCTTCTGACTGATGCATTTTCAATGGACTGTTTCGTTCACCTTTTTGAAAAGTTCTGACTTGGCTTCACTGAAAAAAATGGCTGCTGGAAATCTACTGGTTGGAAAACATGGAGGGCAAAAGCTGGAGCCCTGAATGCAAAGTCAAAGAAACAGCATGGCCGTTCTTACATGTTTGGGTTACATGCTGTGGTGGGAGAAGTTACATGCTGCACCTCACCCTCCATGTGCACTGAATGCAATGGAAGCTACACAGCATCCTATACAGGGTGTCTAAACCACCGGTTCCAGTGAAGACAATGCATATTTTACCACTGACTTCAGTGGGTCCAGGATTTCATCCCATATGTGTTGCAACACTGTTCCACGGGGGCTTCTTCTATGGAACTCGGGGCTAGATACAGAAGGAATAAAGCAGATAGAAGCTATGGTACCTCAGTTGATGCTTCACAAGAGCAGCAGGGAGATAGTGAGGGAGTATTTCATCCCTTTAACCCTCATAAAATTTGCCAGCCTACAGACCATTTACCTTGAGATGTAAATTGGCCTTAGCTACATAGTTCTCAAAAGCTATTTGCCTCAGAAACAGCAATTTGCATATCCTAAGGGACATTACTATTAAATTTGTGAAAAATCACTTTAGTTTGCAAATTTTCCTATGCATAAACCAGAAAGTGCATATTTTTGTATGTCCCTGAGAATGTATGAATTTAGACAAGTGCTAAAAAGTTGCTGTTTCAGTCTGAGAACACAATTTCCTCCATGAAAACCTGAAGAAATTGCTCTCGCTAACAAATTACAACTCTTCTTATAATTGCACCACGACATGGTCATAAAACCAATTCTCTCCTGAATAATTGTCTGTGATCACTCCGTGTCTGATCTTTCAATACACATCCTCAAAGGCAAAAAACCTTAATTTTAATAATTTAATTAATGGAGATATCCCATCTTCTAGAACTGGAAGGGGCCTTGAAAGGTCGTGGAGTCCAGCCCCCTGCCTTCACTAGCAGGACTAAGTACTGATTTTGCCCCAGATCCCCAAGTGGCCCCCTCAAGGATTGAACTCACAACCCTGGGTTTAGCAGGCCAATGCTCAAACCACTGAGCTATCCCTCCCCCCTTCAAAAAGGCAAGCCTGGGATCTTAAATTCATAATTCTGCTAAACACAAAAATACCATGGACTTAACAGGGATGCTGGTGTTACATTTCATTACATCAAGTTGCAGTGGGGGAGGTCTAGGCTAGATGTTAGGAAAAACTATTTCACTAGGAGGGTGGTGAAGCACTGGAATGGGTTACCTAGGGAGGTGGTGGAATCTCCATCCTTAGAGGTTTTTAAGGCCTGGCTTGACAAAGCCCTGGCTGAGATGATTTAGTTAGCTTTGAGGAGGGGGTTGGACTGGATGACCTTATGAGGTCTCTTCCAACCCTAATCTTCTATTAAGTTGACACACTGCACTGCCTGCTAACTCTTAATTGCCTACTTCCTTTTAAATGGTCACCTGTATTCTGTGAAAATGTATGCATAGCAATCTAACCCTCAGTTGCCCACTTCAATTTAAGTGACTAATGCTTAACAATTAAGCCCCTTCCACCAGCAAAAGTTGGTCCAATAAAAGATATTGCCTCACCTACCTTGTGTCTCTCTCTCATATCCTGGGACCAACATAGCTACAACACTGTAAATAATCCATTTTTGCCAATTTTTATATAAACAAGCACATACATAAACACTAAATAAATTCATAGCATTGTACTCACTGGCACTGCCTGTGGACATGTTTCATTTTTAATGCTTTGCCAAAGACAGCATGACCCAGGGTGTTATTAACAAAGGTGATCATTATTATTAAACACTTATACAGCAGTAGCCCCAAAAGGACTCAACCAAATTGGGGCCCCATTGTGCCAGAAATTATACAAACATATAGTAAATGACAACCCTGGTCCTAAAGCGCTTGTAATCCGTGTTAATGGGCTGTGGCTATTTTTCATTAACTTGCATTAACACAGCCAAATTAGGGGGTTTTGTGGCCACAGATCCTTGTAATTGTAAATCCGGGGTGAAATGTTGGCCCTGCTGAAGTCAGTGGTAGCTTTGCCATTGACTACAATAGGGCCAGAAATTCATCACTGCCCTTCCTCCATGTTCTCCTTCCTGTGAAGAAGTGACAGGGCCCAGCTCCATGATCCATGATAAAGAGTCCCATTGCATGCCCACTCTACAACTGCCCACTGCTGGAACAAGTGTCCTGCCTTCGACAATGAATTTTGCCTAGAGGGAATAATATCTGTTCTTTGGTGTGGGTTAATTTCTCCCTCCTGCCTCCAGGTCTAAAATTGTCTTAACCTAGTGACCTGCAGGGCACAAAGCAAGTCCCACTTGTTTTCCTTAGCTGGGAGTATTAAGAGAACTCTGGTGGGAGATGGTAAAGATCTCAAATATCTTAGCTGCTATATTGCAACATGTGGTTAATTGTTGGGCAAAGGTAGGTTACTGTTTTTATTACTATATTTTCTTAAATGAACCAAACAGCCCCTAGAGCAAAGGATAAGCCTTTGTACAGTAAAAGCTTTGTTATCCAGCATGTTGGGGGAATGGAGGGTGCCAGTACATCAAAAATTCTAGTTAACTCAGAGGGAGGGAGTTTGGGTGCGGGAGGGGGATGGGTGGCGGGAGAGGTGCGGGATGCCGGATCTGGGCGGTGCTCACCTCAGGCAGCTCCCCACAAGTGGCGACATGTCCCTGCTGCTCCTAGGCAGGGCTGCGTGCTGCCTCCGCCCGCAGACACCGGCCCCGCGGCTCCCATTTGCTCGTTCAAAAATATTGACAGAAACAAAAATTCATCTTAAAATGGAGACACACATTAGTGAAATTTCTGCCTCTCATTTTCTATTTCACTGTACAAAAGAATTTTACAAATGAGTCAAAAACCTGGTATCTCAGCTCAGGAAATATAGCTTCTCCACCTTTTATGTTTCAAGATAAAAAAACAATTACTGTTTTTTTTTTTGTGGTATGGGCATGATGTATAAAATCTGAAATCATTTAAAAGTCTAACAAACCTACTCAAATTACAAAACCAGTATTTCAAATGGGTTCTTATATTATACTGTCTGGGTTTATCAACACCATTCTTGTTTTTGTAGTATAAAACCATAGTAAGTAGAGACCTTCCAATTGTCTAGATATTACATATATATTCTGTTGCTTTTTTAAAAAAAAATCTATAGCATTTTCTAGGTCATTCCCTAAATTCTCCCGACACTTAGTTCATATTTACCTTACTCTGATGTTTATTACATCAACAATGGTAATGACTTAGTTTTCATAAAGGTCAGGAAACAAACCTGCTATCATAACTGACTGTTGAGATTACAAAACTGATGCATTACTTTGTAATATAAGATACAGAATTGTATTATAGGAAACCTTGGAAGCTGTATTCCAACTATTTCCTAGTCAGAATTTTGGATTTGTTGATTTAATTGCATACACAGCAGATTATTTCAAAATGTTTCCATTTTTGACTTTGGAGACAATGTTAATAGGATAAGATAAAGTAAAACAGATACAGTGTAGTGTGAGCGAAGGCTGTGTACGGGGAAGCCTATTCAGCATAATGGCAGATCTACGGCTTCAGAAATGGCACATGTTACTTAAGCAGAAGTACTGTATCAGTGCCCAGATGTTTCCTCTTTTGGCCTTTCAAGCACCCTATAATTGCCCAAAACACAGAGGCCCAGATACTCAAAGGTATTTAGGCTCCCTAACTTTCATTGATTTCAGTGGAAGTGAGGAGCCTAAATACCTTTGAAGGTCTGGGCCAGAGTTATTTGTGTCACAGCTCAGAAGAAAATTTGTGAATGGCTAATATATTTTAATTAGGTTACAGCTAATAAGAACCAAAACACTGTCATATTAAAATAAAAGGAAGTCCCCAAGGCTCAAAATTCTTTTATCCTGGCTTCAGTCTACCCTTGATCTTAAGTTTCACATTAGAAGATGGGACTCAATGTGTGTCTTGAAGCAGCATCGTATAGAGTATAGCACTATTCCATTAGTCTATATTTAGTGTCCTGCTTTTCACCTGATATAGCTAGAATTCTAAATTAACTATTCTGCATGCTCCCCATGCTCTGTCTTAAAATGTAACTTTAAAATTGCATTATTACATGAGAGGTAGACAAAGCATAATTATTTTCCACTGATAGGTTCATTCAAATCAATTCATCCTGGCAATGACTCCAATGAAATAAGCTGTGTTTGAGAAAGATGTAATCTTTCAATATTTTGCTTTCAGGAAGTACTGCAAACTTTGAGAAAACTTTGCAGAATATAATCTTTTACCAAAAACTCTCTGGAGCTGTCACCTCATTTTTTGGTGATCCCATTCTTAATGTTTGTGATTACTATTGTTAGCACATCTCTGTCAAATAAAGCTTTCTGTAGACAGACTCCTCCTGGAACACTGCATCATCTGAATGCCTCCTTGATTTCTCAAGTGATCTGGGATACCAGAGATGTTGGTTTTCATCTTTCAGTCTATTCTTTATGCTTTATCCAATAAAGCATTCTGTTTGAGTCAGTTGTTATGGCATGTTAAGATATCACCCTGCCTGGAAGCCAGTGGGAGTGCTCACCTGTGAAAGGACATTTCACATAGGTAAAAGTTGCAGAAGCAGGCCTTTGTGTGGGCCCTGATCCAAAATACAATGAAGTCAATGGGATTTGTTCCATGGATTTCAATGGGCTTTAGATCAGGAGAGGACGTAAGAGCCAGCCGTTAGGGCACTAGTCTAGGACTAGGCCTGGGTTCAGTGCCCCACTTCAACACAAACTTCCTGTTTGACTTTGGGCAAGTCATTTACTCGCTCTGTGCCTCAGTTTCCCATCTGTGAATTGGGGATGATACTTCCTTACTGGACAAGGTCATTAACAGGATAATACATTAACAATAGCAAGGCATTCATATACTATGGCAATAGAGACGTATAAATCCCTTAGACTAGACAGGCAGAGCTACACTAGCTTCTGCATAGTCTTACATAATATTTAACAGACTTATTTCAAATAACATTGGAATGCAAAAAAAATTAAACTAAATTGCAAAAAAATAGATTAAATGACTTTTTAAAGTACATCTAATTTCATTCAAATTTTTGAATTTTCATTATTTATCCACAATGCTATGACTTTTATTTCATCATGACAAATGCATTCTTCCCATTCCCCCCAAAAATTATCATGAGAAAATGCCAGCATAATCAATCCAATAAATAATGCAGAAATGAGAAAGCAATCAGTATATTCAAGCAGAAAAACATTAACATAATTTAAATGGCAATTTCTGTGGAAAAATATGCATTAAAGCAACTGCCTTGTAAAAAGGTTTCAGTTACTGGATTATGGCCAAAACCCAACCTAATCTGTGATTATTTTCCCTGTCAAAAACTATTTGTGTGTGTAATGGCTGGGCCACCAGAAATATTCTTTATTGCATCCATATGAAAAAAAAAACCTCACCGCATTTTATTTTTGTACCACAAGAATTTTCTTTTTGCTAGCATGCTGGAAGCGTAAGTCAAAGATCAAAAATTATTCTCTAAAACAAAAGGTTAGGATAGTTAGTTAAGAATAAATCCATTTTATTTGTCTATGTGGAAAGATACTAAATAACCTATTCCTGTGATCAGCTTTCACATATAGAACGATCTATAGAATAGACCTACAAAAACATAGTGACATATTTCAAATGTGCCCACTATTAAAAGTCTTCCAACTTTCTGGGCATCCTAAAAGCACCCAAATGTCACCATGAGCTCAATGCCAGGAGTGAAATCCTGGACCCCTTGAAGTCAGTGGTAAAACTGGACCATGCTGCTGGTGGCTCTACATCAAATCTGTCTTTACAGTTTTGTTCCTTTGCTTCTGCACACAACATGCAGAGCTCATCCATTGCAGTTGTTAGGGAATCAATGAAAAGAAATATAGAGTCCAGTTTTCAGAATGAGCGAGTGAAGTTTACATGCACAAAATGGAGATCACTGGTGACTGTGTCAAAACTATTTAGCTGTTTCTTAGTTCGCAAACGCATGCAAGGCTAACAGCATCTTTGAAAGTGCTTTTCAGCCTTCTGCTGTGTCTGACAGGGCTGTTCAGTTCAGTGCCTGATGTCTTGCTGTGGCTATGACCGGCACTACTGAAACATGCACGGTAACAGATGCCCCAAAGTGCAATTTTTATGTGGAATTCAGAAAATATTTACACTGTTAAATTAAGTGCTCTACATGATACACAGATTCCAGGTGAAAACTATGTTTTACTTTCATCTATTTGTGTGAGATCCCCATGTCTAGAACCATCTCAGACTTAGGCCCTTTGAAATATGGCCCTATCATGTAGCAAGAAGGTGGACGGAGGTGTTCAGTCTTCTGACCTGCTGTCCTGGGCTGAACTTTCACTGATAGACCCTAAGGGCTTATCTACACTTACTACGCTACCGTGGTACAGCTGTAGCACTTCAGTGTAGACACTACCTATACCGCCCGCCTGCCACTCACCTTCCCATTCACCTCCTCACCCCGCCTGCCCATCTCCTGCCTTACCTTCCTGCCTGCCTCCTGTGGGGGCCCCCCCAAGCACGGGACCCAGGGTGATTGCTCCAATTCACCGTACCCTAGGGATGGCTCTGGTATCATTTATGTATGAGCCTTTCATTTTAATAATACAGGAAGAAAATAATATAATATAGAACCAAACAACTTTTAAGCTTCACGTCTGGTGGATTATATTTAGCTAATTATGTCTAGCACTTTTGTTGTCTGCAAATATCAGCAGGAAGGTAAAGGAATTTTTTTAAGGTAAAGGATCAGAAACATGACTATGGGAATAAGAGAGAATATAGGAATAGCGAAGAAGCCGGCACCTTTGGAACTAGAGATGTGAATGGACTGGAACTACAGGGACCACAGGAAGAAACTGAGGAGACCAGAGAGGGCTGACGGCAGATATAATTTAGGAAGAGGATTCAGAGGAGGGTTTGGAACCTCAGAGATCACAGGAAGAAGGAACAGAGGAAGCAGAGGTCTGTGGGGCAGGCACCACTATGCCTGAAGGAGTTCAAAAAGCAGCAAAGAAGTTAACACAACAGAAAAAGTAGGCGTACAGGGGCAATGAAGTGGCTGGCATTGAAGAGACTGCATAAAGAGAAGCTGGAGCAAAGATGCCACAGCCATAATTTGAGTAGAACGGTCAGCAAAAGGGCTAACAATCCTCCAAGGCAGAAAAACAAAGCAACCTTAGCTTTTTTACAATTCTTATACATGAATGTCTTCAAACAGAATTTGGTGGGTATTTATTGGGTTCTGTTGCACTCACCAAAAACCAGATGCCCTAGTTATATTTGGATTTGCCACAAACCCCCCTCTGTCTTGGTTTTGGTAGCCCCAGTACAGTACTCAAGAATGACTCTTTAAAGGTCTGATCCAATGCCCATTGACTTCAGTGGAAAGATTCCCTCTGGTCTCAATGGTGTTTGGACTGGGCCATAAAAAAAAAAAAAAAAACTTTCCCTCAGCCATCTGCTGGAATATATTTGTTTTTTTAAAATATGCTTTTTAGAAGATTGTTTTAAACACATGGCAGCCTATCAGTGTCCTAGCTGTGGTTTAGCAATAACAGAACCATCTACTGCATATTCAGTATGCCGTACACTGTTCTTTTGCTGAGCCCTAAGGGAAAATAATCCAACAAGGAATGAAAAAATATTCCTCTTTTCTTTTACCATAAAGCTGTTATAATTTGCTCTCCCCTGGAAAAGGAAGGCCAGCCTCAAAATCTGAGAACCAAATGGCACAGACCAGAGAGATGCTGGTGTTACTTTTGCGTACATCTATTCTACATCTCCTGCACATGAGACAGCTATATACTATAGGAATGCAAAAGTGATCAATTGCTATATCGAATATCAATTAGAGGCTATGCAATGGGATCATATTTACTCTATTACATAAGAGGATTTGTGCAAATAACCTAACATCAGTTAAGGCAGACAAAGAACAGAGGCACCCTGTAGTGTAGAAAAATTGTCATGACTGTCTGCACAGCTTGTTGACACAAAAGACTGAATTGTGCATCCCCTGCATGAAGTGATAGGAACCAGCTAGCTATGGAGCGTACACATAAGAAAGCAAACCTTACCACAAACTGTAAAGTACTTTTAAAAATAAACATTTGCAGGAGGGTACCGTAATTTATGTCCTTTCCTTCTTCCTCTTTTTTGAAAGATCAAGATTACATTAGCACCTATATTTTTACCCCCATCTTGTGAAAAGTGACATACTATAAGATTCCTTGAACAACCCAATAAGTGAGACTATTGCTTTTGTTGAGTTTGTTCTTGCTGCTTGTCATCATTTCAGATAGCAAATATTAAATTAAGCCCCAAACAGAGGCAAAATAGTATGCTGGGAAGTATGAATGCAAAGCCTGCTTGGGGGCCAGAATCTACCAGGGGGGACTGTAGGCATTGCAAATCTACTAACATGGGCTTTACACAGAGTAACTCAGACATGCCCCCTACCCCAAGAAGCTTACAAATGAATGACCCAATCCTGGATACATGCTGTGATGGATTGATATATGTATGTATATGTCTGTACCAAACTGTGATCTTCAATTGACATTCTAACCACTGTTTTGAAGAATGTGACCAACACATTCAGAATGTAGCTGTAACTGCTTAGAGATGTAAAGGACAGACCAAGACCAGTTTATTGTAACACATAACAACCACCTGAAGGATTGACAGAAGAGTCATCACTGTGCTTATCTTCCAGTGAAGGGGGCCTAGAACACTAATTTTTCTAAAGAGAAGAGCCAGGCTGAAGAGAATTAGTTTTCACAGTCTGGACTCCAGGAAGTCTGGGACTACCCAGCTAATCACTTGACCAGAACTCTCCCTCTCTCTTGCTAGGTGACCATTGCCTGACACAGAATGACTGAAGGAGGGGCCTAGCTACCTGACACACCAACTGGCCTAGGACTTTCAAGGGTGAGCATAGTCTTGCGGAGACAGCATATAGACTTTTGTTGTTTTGCCCAAAGATCTGTAATTCTGGTATGTTTTCAGGATAACATTTATTGTGGTTAAGAAACTCCTGTGCAAATCCTATGTTCCTCTTTTTTACTTGCCATGTGGTCCCCAAAGAGTTAAACTATAAACCAGTGCACATAGGGAACTGGGGAGGTTGTGGGGTCTCGGCACTGGTTTCAGAACCAAGGGCAGTTGGACTGCAGAGTCCCACATCCCAAGGAATGATGCTAGACAAGGAGTTTGCACCCAGGAGTATGCTATGGGTACATCTACACTGGAATAAAAGACCTGTAGCACAGCTGCAACTCACCCAGATCAGCTGACTTGGGCTCAGGCTGCAGGGTTAAAAATTGCTGTGTAGACATTTGGGTTTAGGCTGGAGCCTGGGCTCTGGGACCAGCCCCCTTATGGGGTCCCAGCCCTTAGGCTCCATCCCGAGCCTGAATATCTATGCTGCAATTTTACAGTCCGGCAGCCCGTGCACCGTGAGCCTGAGTCAGCTGCCCTGGGGCAGCTGCAGATGTTTAACTGATGTGTAGATGTACCCTTAGCTGCTCAGAGCTAGAAACAGTGACTAGATTCTGCCCAGACCAAGCTGGCTTGGAAGCAGGTGGGATCCAAAGGTTGGATCCAATTACGACAGACTAGTGACCATCAGCTAGGGGGACTCAGCCGGGTCTGTAACACATGCATGTGAGGAACTCTACTCATGGGAGTAGACCCACTAAGCACACATTCAGTAAAGTCATGTGCATGTGTTAGGGTTTCAAGGACAAGGCACTACCTGGAGTACAAGACAGGGGCAAGATGGAGGGAGGAAAGAAAGTACAAAATAAGGGTGTGCAGTGGCTGGTCTGGCACAATATGCATCTTAGTGCTTAGATATGATGGCAACAGACACCCTCGGAAAAAAACCAATAGCTGGGAGGAGAAATCAGTAGAAAATGTTTTCACCCCTCAGCTCACAGAGAGTATTGCATGTAATGTAAGATGTCATATAGATGACTGTATCTGGGGTGGGGGCTGGTCCTATCATTTGATATTTTAACATGTATGGAGAATTCATTTAAGTCATGAAGGAGTTACAAAAGGATCAGCTCGGTGTGACTCTTGTTACGGGGGCTGGCCATTTGAGGGGGCTCAACCTATCTGTGACAGGCTCCGCTAAGGAAAATGAGCCAACTCAGATCCACTGTCAGCAGTTAATTACCTCAGTGGCTAGGCAGCAGTTAATTAGTTAAGGAACACCTGGGCATAATAAAGGCTCCTGAGGGCTCAGTCAGGAAGAGAGACTCCTCAGGGGAGTTGGTTCAGAAGCTAAGTAGAAAGAGGTCACAGAGGTAATCTCAACACGCTCCAGGCCTTTGCTCATCTGACTATCCAGTGGCACTTGAACAGAAGTTGTCTTGCCCCATAGTGTAAAAGGGATTCCATCTTCCATTGAAGAATAACCTAGTAGAATGGTCCCCGAAGAGGGAGTTGGAAGGCGGTTTGTGAGGCAGGAAGGAGAGAAGCTCTATGGACACACCCAGCCGAGACATTTCTGGGTCTGCACGCTCCCAGCAACTGGAGCCAGCAGCATGGATATAGCACCGATGGAAGAGCTTGTGCTTTCAGTCCTATTTCAGGAGTCAGGCAGAGCATTCTTGAAATGCTGATGGACATTTCATGGTGGTATTTGTCCTATTAAAGGCACCTCTTGGAGGGTGACATAAACCTGGCAGATACCACCCGGTTGATGGTGCATATGCCTGTTGCCATAGCCACAGACTCCCCATATGTAGAATGGTGCTTTTGGAACAGGGCAACAAGCTAAGTTCCCTCTAAGCTGCGTGGCCGCGCAGCAGCCTATTAAGCACCGTGCAGGCGCTCAGGCTATGGTGGGGAGAGATGCCTCTCCCCCAGCCCCGGACCTGCCACAGCCAGGGGAGAGCACCCTTTCCCCAGCCCCAACCCAGCCCGGCCCATCCAGGGGAAAGGCGCCCCTCCCCCAGGCCCAACTGAGCCTCGGCCCGGACCTGCCACAGCCCAGGGACAGGTGCCCCTCCCCCAGACCCAAACCTGACTGGGACCTGCTGCAGCTGGGGGAAAGGTGCCTATCCCACAGCCACAGCCCCAGAGCTGCCGCGGCACAGAGACACGCCTCTTCCCGCCAGCCCAGGTGCTGCTGCAGGAAGAGTGAGCTGTGGGCAGCCTGCACCCCAAACCCCTCATTCCCAGCCCCACCCCAGAGTGTGCACACCCAGCTGGAGCCCTCACCCCAAACCCTCTGCCCCAGCCCTGAGCCCCTCAGCCCCACTCCAGAGCCCTCACCCGCACCACAACTCTCTGCCCCCTCCCACACTCCAAACCCCTCGGCCCCACCCCCACCACATGAATTTTGTTATGTGCACCAATACACATCACTTCCATATTGGTTCACATAACAAAATTCATTCTGCACATGCTTGAGAAAAATTAGAGGGAACACTGGCAACAAGCACAAACTGGTGATCACATCATCATGCAGACCTGGAAGGAGCACTAGTGGCTCCAGAACTTTCACATGAAGAAGCAGACGTTCCTGGAGCAGCTTGCCTTGCCCCTTCAGCATCAGGTCACATACACGAGGGAGGTCAAACCAGTTCAGACATGGGTTACTGTAGCCATCTGGAAGCCAGCTACTCCAAACTGTTACAAGTCTGTGGCTAACCAATTTAGTACTGGCAAGTCCACTGTTGGGGTTGTGGTGATGGAAGTTTGTGAGGTGATTGGGACTGTGATTCACCCAAATTGGTGGGCATAAACAATGCCCCTGAAATAACGGCTGGTTTTGAGAGAATAGGCTTTCTAAACTGCACCAGGGCGTTGATGGAACTGATGTGCCCATAGTTTGCCCACTACAAGGATAACGTGAATACATAAACCCAAAAGGGTAGTATTCCATGATTATGCAGGCACTGGTCCGCCACAGAGGCAGGTTCATGAACGCTAACGTAGGATGTACTGGCAAGGTACTGCTATGAATAGCATGGGCCTGCCCCCACTGGCATGATCTCTCACGGACAGTTCATGTAAGGTCATGCTACAAGTGGAACACCGTTTTAAGGAGTGTCCTGCTCCCCCACCTCCTCTGCAGCATGACCTCTCACAAACAGTGCATGCAAGGCCAGACCAGAAGGGGCTGAGCAGTAGGCTCTTCAAAATGGCGTCCCCCGTCCAATACCAGATGAAACCACATCCAGTTTGGTCTCAGGGCCAGATGGGAAACAAACCACCCCAAAAAAGGACTGTCCAGTTTTAAACTGGACAAATGGCCTCCCCAGTGCAGCCCCATATACCCTACTCCCAGCTTCAGGTGGTGTGTAGTTTAGATATAGTGTAGGAGAGTGTCTCTGTTCCAAAGAGCTTACACTTGAAATCATGGGGGAAGAGATGCTCAGCAAGTTACCAGAGATGCTCAATACTTCATAGCATTGGGCTCCTGCATCATTCATTCTAACCTTTAATGATCTGCTTTCATTGACTATTAAGGGCAAGATCTTGCAACCTCTTACTCACACAAGCAGTTCTA
This sequence comes from Terrapene triunguis, assembly GCF_002925995.2. Classification (NCBI taxonomy): domain Eukaryota; kingdom Metazoa; phylum Chordata; order Testudines; family Emydidae; genus Terrapene; species Terrapene triunguis. Next base: position 20,830,592 of record NW_020664435.1, on the reverse strand, counting down.
TTGAAGTCAGTGGAGCTGGTCACACGCACCAAGACTACTTATGTTAGTAAGAGTTTGCAGGATCAATCTTTTACTTTCTTCTGCCACTCTCAGGAGGATTCATGTAAATATTTAGTGTGGCTTCCTCCCTGATCTTACAATGAAAACATTCCAAGACTAGAACTAACTGGTATGTCTTTATTTTTTTTCTCCTTGCTCCTAATACAGTTTAAATTTATTCTGAACAGAGTAAGGCAGTTTGGTTTCTAATGGTTTAAAGGGAAACTTTTTGTTTTCTGTTTCCCAGAGAGGTGAGCAAGCACCCGTTTTGTGACCTACACTTGAGGTGAAAGGAGTGCCTGGACTGGGGGGCTTGTCTTTCTGTCCATCACCTAGGACAAGCTAATTTATTTGGAAATATTTCGGCAGGCATAAGCACTTTCCCTAGAGTTGTACATTTCAAACTGATAAGATCAAAATGTACATAGCAAAGAGCTAAATGAGTTTTCCCCAAGGCAGGACAAGACACAGGCCAACTGCAGTGGCCTTTGCCCTTCCTTAAACTAAATCTGACTGCTGCTAACAAGGAGTTCTTTTCCCCACCTGTGTGATCTCATATTTTTGGCCTGTAAGTACCTTCAGAGTGTCTGGCTTGTCTAGCCCCATTTTTTCTTCAAGAAATCTGTGATATGGAAAGACAGATTATAGGCATTGTTGCCAAACTGGGGCATCTGATTACAGTTATGTAGCCACAAGCTAGGATTTTCCATTTTATGTTCATGAGCAGAGTTGGGCACGTTATTTATTACGAACAACTTACTCAGCAAACTTTGGGGTTTCTTCAGATTGTGAATTGTTCAAAAACTGATCTGGATTTCTATGAACGTGTTTGCTCTATTTAAGTATTTTGCAACTGTATCGAACTTCAACCTGGGGGTTGTTTGCAAACAGTTGACTGACCTTGATTCTCCTCCCATGGAAGTTAATGATAAGGCTGCGACTGACTTTAGTGGAGCAGGATTGTGTTCTTCGGCTGTTCACTATTCATAGTGTATGAATGGTCACCTACATCACATGGTGTTGGTTCTGTTTCCAGGACTGGCCAACTTTTTTAAACAGGAGAATGACTAATTAATGAACAATGACAAGTGATTAATGAACAATGAACTATAGCATGTGGTTTAGCTGGATAGTAATTTGTGATAAAACTCATCAAACTTTCAGGTTTTGCTGACTTTTTCCATGAACAGACCAGCAGTTGTCTGAGTACTTGTTGACTACAAATAACAGAGGACCACATATAGTGAACTCATATTTATGTGAAACTATTTGTGACCTACCTTTTGACCCCTTCTGCTAGTCATTCAAAATCAAAGCTGGACTAGGATATTCTCAAATTTAAGACCAATTTAACAGCCTAACCTTGATTTTTGAAGGAACTGCAATTCCAGCAGTTTTTTTCAAAGAACTGTACTTTTAAAATTACTGCAATTTTTAAATGCCTGTCAAATGGTATTGCCAGGGGTGAAGAGAACCATGCTGCCAAATGAAATTAATATATTGGAATTTCAATATTTATTTTGAGTTTAAAGAGTCATTCCCAAATTACACCTTGTGGACCATGCAACCAGACTATGGAGTTCTTCCTGATGGTGTCCAGGCCCATCAGAACAAACAGAGAATGCTGAGGGGGAGGGGTGTTGTGAAGTTGAAACAGCATGTGTTTCTGAGAAATTCCCTTTCCTGCAGCATGTTCCAAAGAATGAAAAAAGCACTGAAACAACACACACAAATGGACTATAATGCAATACTCAATAGAAAGCAATCAATCCCTCAACATTTCCAGCAGGCTCTAAATTATAGCAGAATGCAATCCACTGGAACTTTTCCCAGTTTTCCAGGACTCTTTCTCCCCATTGTGGATTGCTGTCAAATGCTAAAATGAACTATTTGCAAAGGCAGTTATTTATACATGGTTTTAGGGGGTGAAAATCTGTAATTTTAAATATTAAAAATAAATATTTACTTTGGTTAAGTTGCTCTAACAATAGCTGCCTTTCATGAAAGATTTGGCTGATCACTGTGCTATAATTGACCTGGACATCCAATAAACACAGTTGCCTTCAGCTCAGCATGTGATGCATCTTTCATAATGTTTGATCAGCAGGCAGTAGAGCTGAAGGTGATAGTGACCTTTGCTAAAAAACGTTTTGAGACTGCTTCGTTTACAAGATGGAAACTGAAACCTTGATATACATTTCTCCACTTGAAAATTGAGAGAGAGCCATTGCTTCCAGACAGGATGTCATGGGTTTATCTAAATTATGTTAATAACATTCCTCAACAAAGATTCTTGCATGAAGAAAGCAGTAAAAGTCAAAGTTAAATAGCTTTCATTTTTAATATAGTTGATCAGTTTAAGTTTATGGCTCAAAAAGTCCACTCAGGCCCCTACCATAAAATACCTATATGGTTAGAGGCCCTCACTAAATAGTAGATTGTTGAAAGCTAAGAGGGAAAAAGTGTATGTATGATTGGGGTGGAGGGTGGCTCAGCTGGCATAAATCAGCTTCACTCTACTGACATCATGAGAGTACTCCAGTTTGCACCAACTCAGGACCTGGTCCAAATACTGAGAAGCAAAAACTAGTATATGAAGTGTCACCCTTAGGAATCAAGATAATGATCAAGGTAACTCGCACAAGCAACTCTTACTCTCACAGTTAGTGTCAGTGATTTTGATGGGACTGCTCACTAATATTAAATGAGAGGATCTGGACTAATGTGTTCGAGATTTATAATTTCTATGCTGATTGCTAGAGTCAGTCTCCTGAGCTTTACAGTTACATTTGCCTAACGCTACATAAATGAATGAAGTCAGAAAAATCCTATTCACTAGCTAATACAAAGAAGAGGTAAAACCACAGGTCACATGCAAGGACCAAAGTGTAAGGAAACAATTATACATTTAAAAGAAAAGAAGAGAAACACTTGAGTTTGCAAAATAGTACGTCTTCCAGGGATAACTGAGAGAAACAAAATATAGTTCCAAATAAAGGCCAGTCCTCTGGCCTGAAGCATGGAATAATATTTAAACAAAGAGACAAAGATTGGATTATCATAAACTTTGCGGGTTTCTGGATTTTTCTGCAAAAGATACATCATCAGAATCAGTCATTAGTCACAGAGGAGATATTTTAAAATGCCATGCCTTAGGATTTCACTTTTGTAACCTTTGATTAACAGTGTGTTTGTCCCTATTTTCACCAAGATAAATAGTTTAAACAGAAGTGCAAGCTTTTCTACATCACGTGGATTATGGCTCTAGCAACGAGGTTGTACTCATTTACAACAGCAGTGAACATGAGCCCTGGAGTTTTACTTTGATAAATAACATTTCTTCCTTTTCATTAACACTGGGCCTCATCTTGCCCTCAGTTTGTATCAAACAACTCTGGTGTGCCTTTTTGTCTGACCCGCAATTAAAGCCAGCACCAAGCCATCTAACCCCTAATGTGGGGGTGGATTCAATGTGTATGTGCAACCTGAATATTACCGCAGCTGAGACTCAAATCAGAATCCTTAAGTCAGCAGCTCTACCAGATGTACCAAAAGAGAGCAATGCTAAACTTGTCTCCTTTGAGAATCATCCTTTGTGTTTGCTACTGGCAGAAGACACACAGTTCTACCATTGCTATATTAGTCCAAATGCTAATGGTTACACCAGTGTAAATGGGGAGTAATAGCTTTAAAATAGTTTAAAATGGAAATGGGCAAAAATTGGGATGCCTCTAACGAATCTGCACTCCATTTTAAATTAGCCACCATAGTTCCAGATGGATTGGAGACCTCACATAAAAGGTTCCAGGGTTGTCCAATCTCTAAACAAGCGTGTTTGCTCTGGTCCTTCTAAACTAATGGACGCAAATTACATTTTATCTGAATCGGGGAAGGAGAAGGGTGGATAAAATTTGAGGTTTGAATCATCTCTTAACTAAAAGCTTCTTGGACATTGAACAGTAAATTACATCACTTTGCATTTATATAGTGCTTTACATCTTCAAGGCCTATATACCATTTATATAACTAGAAGGCCAAATTCTGATCTCAGGCCAGTGCTGTCACACTGATGTGAATGAGGAATACGAAGAAGTAAATGTGGGAAGAATTTGGTCTAAAGTTATTCATTACAGCCTCCCAGTGAAGGTAAGGGGAGTCTTTCCACTGAATTCATTAACCGTTTAATCAAGTCCTTAAAGTTGTAATTAGAGCCCTTCACTGATATTACTGTGACAGTGTACCCCATAAGGCGTTATGGGGAGGGGGTGCTTATAACTGTATGTATGACATAACTGGAATATGTTTGGTGCTGCCTGTGCCAGGTAACATATCTCCGTAAAGGTTATGGTCTACTATATCTATTCATCCTATTTGTACATATATATCATTTTCTACTTGAGGTTAAGAATATGGGCTGTATGCTTGCTTGGTTTCTAAGTAAGCTTTGGGAGGCATTTGGTCAGCTTCTTTAGGAAGGAATTCGCCAGGTTAAGTACCTGATCAGGAAACACTTGGGGAACAATGCATCTTGGAATGCTCCAATCCACATAAGAAGTCTTCCTGGAGACATGCAAGATACCATGTGGACAATGGCTTCAGCCTGTAAAGACTGAGTCATGCAGGGACATGTGACTTGCCCAGGTGACTCCAGGACTCCATCTTGGAGCTGGACTTTGCATAGGAGGGAGGAGGGGGGTCTCCTCCCACAAGAGAGAGTCTATTTAACCCTGGGGGAGACCCCTCCATTTTGTCTTCAGCTGGCTAAAGAAGGAGCCTCTCCACCCCCCCAGGATACTTGAAGGAAACTGAAACAAAAGACAGTAACTACAGGGGTTGTAAGAGATTGCTGGACCCAGGCTAAAGGGAGATTAGCCTGTAAAAGGGAGCATTCTGGAACTGGTGAGGAACTTATCTGTATTTAGTTTGATTAGACATAGATTTGCGCATTTTATTTTATTTTGCTTGTAACTTACTTTGTTCTGTCTGTTACTACTTTGAACCACTTAAATCCTACTGTCTGTATTTAATAAAATCACTTTTTATTTAGTAATTTACTCAGAGTATGTATTAATACCTGGGGGAGCAAACAGCTGTGCATATCTCTCTATCAGTGTTATAGAGGGCGAACAATTTATGAGTTTGCCCTGCATAAGCTTTATGCAGGGTAAAACTGATTTATCTGGGTTTAGACCCCACTGGGAGTTGGGCATCTGAGTGCTAAAGACAAGCACACTCCTGTGAGCTGTTTTTGGGTAAACTTGCAGCTTTGGGACAAGTGATTCAGACCCTTGGTCTGTGTTGGAGCCAGACAGGAGTGTCTGACTCAGCAAGACAGGGTGCTGGAGTCCTGAGCTGGCAGGGAAAACAGGAGCAGGGGTAGTCTTTGCACATTAGGTGGCAGCTCCCAAGGGGGTTTCTGTGATCCAACCCGTCACAATTACGACTAGAGCATCTTGCTGAAAAATGACATGTGACAGTGCCTTATAGGAGATCAGTGTCAAATAATGCAAACCACTTTCCATCTTGATTTAACCAGCTTTCAAAATCAAAAATGAAACTACATTGATCATTTTGCCTGGTCAGGAGAGGTGCTGAGAACTCATCTCTCTCATTGACTTCAATAAGAAGCCCTTAAGCAGTAAAGTTCTGCTTATTGGTAAATCAGTTTTAAAACTGTATGGAAATTCATAGATTCATACATTTTAAGGCCAAAAGAGACTATTAGGATCATCTAGTCTGACCTCCTGCAGAACACAAGCCATAGATTTCTCCTGCTAGTTTGCAATGACATATAATTTATCATCTCACAGGCAGTGAGATGCTAACCTCCAGGAATAAAGCTCAGAAACTGCAATTTTTATAAATGGCCAGAGATGTTTCTCTTAATGTGAGCTATCTAAATATTTCCCTTAGTACAATGGGCCTAGCTTTCTTTTATGTCTCTCATGGTGGTCTGATTATGTGTGACCACAAACTCATTTAATCCTCTTACCTCATTGCTGCAAGAGCCAAGTAAATCCTGTTTGTAGATCTTCTGGCATGGATATCCCATTTATTGCTGGACTGTATAGCTATTTAACAATTAAATATGCCTAGTGAGGCTCAGTAAACTTGGTTTGGCTGCCAGGAGTGGCTAGAGGGGAAGGAGGTAGGCTGAGGTGCTTAAAATTGTAATGGCCCATAGCAGTTAAGGGGAGATTGTATACATCCAGGAACAGATCTAGGAATATGGGGAAAATGTTACAGTTATGGAAGAAGATTAAAGAGTTCAAGGGCAGCCAGAGGTTGGAAAAGGATTTTACTGCAGGAGGGCAGGAGAAGCCTGAAGAAACTGAGATGCTCACCTGACCTTACATTATAGTTTTTGATAGAAGAAAATCAGAAAAGCCCTAAACACTTGAAAAGAATATCTGAATGGCCTGTAGTGGATGCAGTTTTCACATTACAAAGGCCCACAGCGTTTGAGAAGGAGGAATGGAAAAAGTGCAGAGCAGCCAGACAATCAGAGATGTCCAGAATAGTTGAAGAGGAGACTCTCAAAATGATGATTAGCTGTGGAAAGAAGGAAATGGAATGTTCCAAAACAGCTGTGGGTAGAGGGAAATGGAATCCCACAAATAGTGGAGGGCAGGGGCAGCATAAAGAGACACTGAAGAAAACTTCTGAATAAAGATGGTTGAAATTTTTAGACAGAAAAACATTTCCTTAAAAAAAAAAGAAAAGCAAAGCAAAAAGAAGAGCGAGCAAAAAGAAGGGGAAATTCAAAATTTTGACTTCAAATTTTTTTAAAAAAATATTTTGAGAACAAAGTAAAAAAATGTTCTAATTCTAATCCTGTGAAATGGAAGCAAGTTCAAATGGTATTTTTTTCACTAAGCTTCTTTTCCAACTTCTGAATGATCCAAGAGGGCTCAAAGGAGCAGCTAGAAAGGTCTGAAGCAGTAGAACATAGACTTGAAAGATCTGTATTTCTAGGGCTGAGTGGATAAAATGGTTTAATACATAACACAAAGCAACAATAGTACCACATATTGTAAAATGTTTTTCCATGCAGCAGCAGTTACCAGCATCCCACCCACAAGGCTTAAAAGTTTATATGAGACATTCATAACCTGAGACAAAGGGGAATTGTTCTCTGTTAATGTTGGAAAGTGAGTCTTGTAAATTTTTCCAAGATTTATAAGTACCACTAAGAAAAAACTAAGGATGAACTCTTGTGCTTCTGGCTTACTGGTAGAACAATGATATTTTAATATGACTCTTCCATGTTTATTAGTCTTGGTCTCGATTATCAGTTTAATGGCACATTTATAGGCTCTGATTTAGCAGTCCATCGCTATTCACCAAAGCTCATCAGCATGTGTTGGTGTCAATGGGACGGAAGTACACGCTGAAAGTTATGCATATGCTCAAATTCTTTTCTGAACTGGAGCCATCAGGCTGTTCTACTTTTCAGTTGGTTATTGTATCAGTCTTTAGCTGCAAGGAAAAGATTGGCATGTGTTGTGTCCACAGCATACACACAGAATCATTAGATAAAAAATACTTTTGCCAGACTGTTGCAACATAACACTGCTTTTGTTTGTTAGGGTTCAGGTCGATAACACACAAGAATCCCAAAATAGAGGGAGACAAGCAGGCTGCTTCCTCAAACAGAAAGGCACAACTCACCCCCACCTTACTCTAGGTCAGGGGTGGCCAACCTGTGGCTCCGGAGCCACATGCGGCTCTTCAGAAGTTAATATGCAGCTCCCTGTATAGGCACCGACTCCGGGACTAGAGCTACAGGCACCAACTTTCCAATGTGCTCAACTGCTGGCTCAGCCACAGGCCCTGCCCCCACTCCACCCCTTCCTGCCCCCTCCCCTGAGCCTGCAGTGCCCTTGCTCCTCTCCCGCCACCCTCCCCTGAGCCTCCTGCATGCCACGAAACAGCTGATCGGGAGGTGCGGGAGGGAGGGAGAGGCGCTGATTGGCTGAGCTGCCGGTGGGTGTGAGGCCCTGGGAACGGGGTGGGGAAGCTGATGGGGGGCTGCTGACATATTACTGTGGCTCTTTGGCAATGCACACTGGTAAATTCTGGCTCCTTCTCAGGCTCAGGTTGGCCACCCCTGCTCTAGGTGATCTGTCTATGTGCTGCTAGGCCCAGATCTTCCACTTCCCTATAGAACCCCCTAACCTACAAGCTGAACCAGGAAACCCTGAAATGTAAAGTGACAAGTTTATAATTTCAATAGTTTTCAATAAACCAAAGCATAGAAACTGTGTAATTTAACCTCTAGTTTTCCAGCACTGTAAGAGTAAACATTTATATTTTTTTCTTCACTAACTATATTTTTTATAATAGCAATAATTACCTCTGGACTGGGTATTTCCTAGCCATTAATGAAAATCTGGATTAAGAGCAATGAGGTTCACCTGGGACCCTGAACTCCTTCTACTGGTCATGAATTGTGAGGCAATACCCTCTACACAAATCATTATTCCTTAAAGTGCAGTTCTACCCTGAGAAGTGATTGTAAAATTGGCATCACAGTGGGTTCCATGTTTATTGTCACTCAGTGACTCTAGATCAACTATTCTCAGTTTACAAGCAATATAAAGACTGTGGAGGGGGTGGGGAGTTTGGGGGTCTAACCAGCAGCTCTGCAAAGCCAATCAGATAAGATATGAGAATAAAAAAGTTCTCTCTCATGCATCATCACTGGTAATAAAGATTCTGTAGGCCAGTTTATGCCCTCATCTATATCTGTGCAAAGTCACTGGCTTCAGATTATGCCTTCTGTGACAACTGTACAATTCTAATGTTGTCAGGTGTAACTGATTGTCACTGTAGAGCAGACATGATTCTGAATAGACACAAAAACAACAAGGAGTCCGGTGACACATTAAAGACTAACAGATTTATTTGGGCATAAGCTTTTGTGGGTAAAAAACCTCACTTCTTCATATGCATGGAGTGAAAATTACAGATACAGTCACAAAAATATATATTGGCACATGAAGAGAAGGGAGTTACCTTACAAGTGGAGAACCAATGTTGAAGGCCAATTTAGTCAGGGTGGATGTTGTCCACTCCCAATATTTGATGAGGAGGTGTCAATACCAAGAGAGGGAAAATTGCTTTTGTAGTGAGCCAGCCACTCCCAGTCCCTATTCAAGCCCAAATTGATGGTGTTAAGTTTGCAAATGAATTGTAGCTCAGCAGTTTCTCTTTGAAGTCTGTTTTTGAAGTTTTTTTTGTTGAAGAATGGCTACTTTTAAATCTGTTATTGAGTGTCCAGGGAGACTGAAGCGTTCTCCTACTGGCTGTTGTACGTTACCGTTCCTGATGTCCGATTTGTGTCCATTTATCCTTTTACATAAAGACTGTCTGGTTTGGCCAATGTACATGGCAGAGGGGCATTGCTGGCACATGATGGCATATATCACATTAATAGATGTGCAGGTGAATGAGCCTCTGATGGTGTGGCTAGTGTGGTTGGGTCCTATGATGGTGTCGCTAGAGTAGATATGGGGCAAATACTTGCCACCAACTATACACCACAGAAATACTAACCCAGGAACCAATCCCTGTAACAAACCCCATTGCCTTCTCTGTCCCCATATCTATATTCATTCTATGAATTCTCATTTCAAAGGGATACAGGTACACAATACAATAGGTAGATCATGGGTCTGATCTCTGGAAGTGCTGGATAAATGTATCTCCTATTGACTTAAACTGAAGTTTTGGGTGCTCAAACTTTCTCAAAATCAGGCCCCTGTTTAGGTCTGTGATATAAGGGAAGTACAATCTTCCAGGATGTTAGGACAAGCCTTGGGTAAGTATTCTAGAGACCTATGATGGTCCCCATTAACCTCCTCATGTTGTTGCTGCTCTACAAATGGCTTCTGGAGTTTAGCTCTTAACAGTTTTTAACTTATTAGTCATCTTACATAAAGCCATGATTCTGTGCTAAAGTTCCAAGAGCATGGATCAATCACACATGAACACACATGCATTGCACACTTTCGTTAATAGCTGAGAAGTCTAGCAGAACTTCTACTGACCCACCTGGAGGAGGAACTTCAGATATTCACCACCTTCACAATTTAAGCAGGCAGCAACACTCCAAAGTTGCTCTCAAACCTTAATTTTTCAGTGATTTAACACATCAAAACCAGTTGACTGGCTCTCACTCACTATGATTGTAGTAGTTAGTTTTCTCATGCATCTATTGCTTTAGGGCATATCTACACAGGGGCACAAATTAATCTGAATTAATTAAAGATGAGAATTTAAAAAGTGGATTAGTTAAACTGCATTAAACCCCTGTGTGGATGCTCTTATTCAGAATTAAAGTGGCCTTAATGCAGTTTATTTTAACTCATTTCCAAAGTGAATTAAACTAAACCAAAGTAAGGCCACTTTAATTCTGAATGAGTGTGTCCACACAGAGATTTTATGCAGTTTAACTAATCCACTTTAACAATTAATTTGGATTAATTTTCCTGAGTGTCCTTGTGTAGACAAGCCCTTATAAATCAGGCCAGATAAGGATCTCTGATACTGAGGGACATCTCAGCATCTGTGATTGAGCATCACACTCAGGTGAGCCTATGTATATATGAGCCTAATTCTCCAGTACAGGAGCTGAAGCTGTACACATCTGAATAAAATACTGAATCTAAACAGGGTTTTCCTTTTGTTCACCACTTTCCACAAATTTCAGGAAGATTACTTGGATGTCTTGATTGTTTTCTTTTCTGTTTCCAATCTCTTTTTCAAGTGCTGTCATTGTTGACTCTCCAAGTCCAAACACTTACTCAATGATCTTCTCATTTAGCCTTACAATACCAGTTTTTCCATCAGCAACTATGCGTAAGATAAGTAGATATTTATTTGATTGAAAATGTATTTTGGCAAAGATGTCTTTACTGTTAAATACTGTCAGCTTTTCTGCTGAATGTTAGTGTTCTAACTGTCCTTTAAACTAACTCCAGAATGACTTTGTTCTTTGAACAGGTCCTTCTAATGCCAAGCTGTAAAAACGAATTAAATAAAAAACTAATTAAATAATATAGGCCCCCAGCAGATATGCAGAGGCCATAAAGTGAAAAGGCGGCTTTCTTTGAAGAGAGCTTGTGTTTTTCATCTTGCTGCTGGCTTCTACAACTTGCATGCGCTCCCTAAAGACATACCAAGTGATGTGGAGCTATAATTAATGCCTGTTAGATAATAATGTAAAAATAAACAAGACCAGATTTCATGAAGAGAAGCACAGGGCTGGGGAGGTGGAGGAGAAAAGAGAGCAGAAAAGTTTGAAGAACACAAAATTGTGTGTATTAATTAGTCGTAGAACAGAAAGTTCACCTCATGGAATCTAAGCCAATAGTAAAACATTTTGGGTCATATTCTCTGGTGAATTTATAGTCCCTTCACATTACTCATGTGGCATCATGGGGACATCATCTGGCTGCAAATGACCATCAGAAAGTTCACCTGGGTAGGGAACACTCTGCTGGGCAATGCTGAGCCATATCCCACTCTGTGGCTCTTCATCCCCATCCCATTCGCAGCATGGTAGGCTTGTTGGGAGCAGGGTGTACTGGCATAACTACATCTACACTAGATAACTACATACATAACTACAGCTACACTACAGCTTAGCTATGTCAGTTACCCTTAAGTAACTGCACCACTGACATATGGCCCTTAATGCCAATGGAGGATTTGTGGAGTGTTCCCCTCTCACTCCTACCCTTTCCCCACCCTGCAGGACCCAGCAGTAGCAGCTATACTTTAAAGGAGCCCACTCTGGTAGCCAAGGCCACAAAAACACCACTCCTGATCAAGTGTTACACTTGATTTTAATCAGATATTCTCTGATTACTGGATCACACCTTGGAAATGTTACTGGCCATGTGCAAAGTGGCTTACCAAACATGCAGTCCCCAGATGCTGCTGTCAGTTCCTCAGATATTGTCAATAGGTTGTTCCATTGTTCTTTCCTGTACCATCTAGAAGCAGCTTCCGAATGATGCTGATTTGCTGTAAAATAAATACAGGTGCCTGGAAAATTAATTTCATGTTCCCATAATCCGCATGAAAAGTTTGAGCAGTGAGACTCCTCACCTGGGTTTTTTATTTTTAGATGGTGCCACACGCTCTTCTAATCTAAATCAACGTGAAAGAAGCTAGATTGACAGCACCAAATCCTCTCCTTTCACAGAAGAGGTATAATAAGCACAGGCAGTGCACGTTCCCTAGCTTGTATCCCATTCTCTATCAGGAAGAAACACTATTACAGGTTCTCTGTGACTCCCCGGCCATTCAGTCCTTAGCCTTTCTGCTGAGACTACCAGCAAAAGTGCTGATGGTCATTACGTGCAGACACCTGCTGATCAAGAATTAAATAGAGATCATTAACTCATGTTATATAGGCCACCAAAACAGTCACAATAAAGATGTTTGGTTACTACTAACCTGTACTGGATAAACCTGTCTGTAGGCTGTCACCAAACCCCTGCTAGGATGTAAACAGGCTAATTTAATTCAACACCCCTGGATGGGCCATTGGCAGAAGGGTTTGGACCTGGTATTTCCAGATCTGAAAGCATGAACCTCTGCTGACTGAGCTAAAAGATTCAGCTGTTAGCTCAAAGCCAGCAACTCAAACGTCGGTGGTGCAACCACTAAAGGAGGACAAAAAAGCCGTCCTGTGTAAGTGTGGGTTAACCTAAGATACTTTAAATTGCAGTGTTGTATTCTAAAACATTTTTGTAATGCTGTTATGCCTGGGTAAGATACAGTGCAGCCCATCCTCCTCTTTCTAGAAAGAAATGTGCATGTTCTGGTCCATGAAATAATTAACGTTTCTTCTTTTCTTCCTTTCAATTTTCCATACCAGGACACAAAGCAGAATACAATCATGTCATTGATTTGCTACTGGAGACCTAGAGTAAAAGCTATGATCCCAGCTTTAACAGGATTTCTCCCTCTCTCATATACTATTCTATATAGCCATGCATTATAAGGACAGAAAGGACCAATGTGATCATCTTGTCTGACCTCCTGTATAACACAGGCCATAGGAGTTCCCTGAATTAATTCCCATTTGAACTAGAGCATAAATTTCAGAAAAACATCCAATCATGATTTAAACATTGCCAGTGATGGACATCACAGTGAGCCAATGAATTTATTCTTTTGAACACTTCCTGTATTTTCTCATTTTACAAGGAAATATTTGCTCTGGCCACAGAGTCAGAGTTAGTACCGCAACATGAGGGGTATGGGGGTAGATGCGAGTCCTTCTCCTTTTGCCAGCTAATACAAGACATACACTCATTTCTTTGGCTATCTACATTGTGCAAATCCCGAAAAAGGAAGTGAATCATGAACTTGTGGTTACTGCTTCAGCCTCCGAAGGCTAAAACTAGTGAAAGTGGACCGGCAGTTTTCAGGCAGAAGTGATCGTTATAACAACGTGTAACCCTCTCTCCAGTTCTCTTTTCAAACAGGCTAACTTCTCCTTTCATATAAGCATTTTATAACCAGACTTTCTCAAGTCAGATGCTGAGAAAAGAATCTCCAGGGAAAATCTTAAATAATTTTCCTTTTATTAAACAACTAGGTTAGTAGCAAAGTGTTGGCACTAAATCTGTAGCTTCAAGACAAACTAAATAATGTCCTCAACTAAACAAAAAGAGAGAAAATAGCATTTGGATATCCTCACAGCTGTCATTGCATTGCAATTTGGAACCTTTAACTAAACAGGATAATAAATAATGACTCTTCCTTTCAGTGTTGATCCAGTGCGGTTGATCTTTAATATCACTAGCCAAAAAAGACTTGAGGACATAAGTACTAGCACTGGCTACTGGGGTCAATTGTGTAAAGGATGAAGTACAGTACATGTGTGACGGAGGAGGTGGGATTTAGCCAGCAAACAAAAGATACACTCTTTTGTAATCATTCTGACCAGGAGGCATTAATAAAAAAATCCTCCATCCTGCAAAGTTTTAACTGTGGAAGCTTTACACACGCCAGCGGTAACACCGTCTGTTCAGTGGGAATACTTGCATGGATAAGGAATATTCACATGAGTAAAGGTCTGTGGGTTTGGGCCCAAATGTGTTCAGACAGAAGGGATCATGGATGAAGCATTTCAGATAAACTGTTAAAACAAATGTGAGGAATGGGTAGGATGTTAACTGCATTATTTTTGCAACAAGCATCAGTCTGCAAGCTAAACATATGTACATTTTACCCCAGATTGTGTTGATGGCTACTGACCTGTCTTTGGGTCAGTGGGAAAGCACACACTCCAGGAGAAGTTCTGGGAGGTATTGTGCCGAAGGGAAGCATAATAACTCACTGAGATCCCTAGAGGAGCACTATGGGCATATCTACTGCACCTTGTATTAGGTGGGCGCAGCATATTTCCCCCTCCACAGTCACCCTGCTCCATTGACTAGTGCAGACATGGCCCTACAGTCTCCTCAGCCATCCTCATCCTACTGGGGTAGTTAGTGCCTCAGAGGATGCTAGCAGAGACCAGTCCCTGTGCTTAGGAGAGAGACCGGACTGAAACGGTGTCTGGTCTGTATGGAGAGGTCAGCCAAGGGTGGAGGAAGACTCCTCACCCTCCTCTGCTTTTGCACAGAAGGTCGAGGTACAGTCTGATTTCTTTCTGGCATTTGCTCCCCTGATCATAACATCAGTCACCACACAGCAGACCTGATTCTGTTACCTGGTGACATCTCATGAAACACCACTTAGTAACTCCATTTCACTCAAGGAAGCTACAGCAGGGGATTTCTCCCATAGTATATCTTCAGCCTAAGTAACTTATTGTACAGCAATATGACAGCAACTATTTATCTTTCACAATATCATATTATATTCTTTTGGGAGTTGCTGTGACTGGAGCAATAAAGTACCGTTGTGGCAATAGTCAACAAATGGTGCCATTAAACATAGTTCTACAAGTTTTGTTTCTTAGCTTATGAGCACCATTCAGTCTTTCAAGTACTGCTTCATTGTTGTTAGTCTTGTGATGCCAGAGCTTTGGGGACGCAAGCAGAAGGAGTGTTTGTTCTCTAAGTTAAGGTCTCCTGGGGCCCTGGGCCAGATCAAGTGAAGGGGGCCCCCCTGCACCAGAACCCGTGGCCCTGCCCCACCCCTTCCACCCACAGCCCTGCCCTGTGCCCCCACACTGTCCCCCCCTCCCAGTACAGCCCCAGGACCAGAGAAGCTCTGTCCCCCCCAGCCACGGCCCCGCAATGGGGAGTGAGAGCTCCTCCAGCTCTGACTCTGCTGCCGGGGACCGTGATCCGGGTGCTGGGGTTTTCCCCATCCCGCCCACCCGGCACTGCTGCTGGGGACCACGGTTGGGGCGCTGGGCCACCCCATGGCTTCTGCCAGGGCTCCGGGCTTCTGCTGCCCCACGGTGGATTTCTGCTGGGGTGCCCATTTTCCAGGGGCCCTGGGCACAGGCCCCGTGGGCCCACTGGATAATCCATCACTGATTACGCCAGCACCTTGAAGTCCCAAATGAGATTGACGCCTCAGTGTGCTAGGCATGGTACAGACACAGAGTGCATAGACGATCCCTGCCCCAAAAAACTTACGATCTAAATAGACAAGATAGACAAAGGCCGGGAGAGGAAATAGAGAGGTAAGTTACTTGCCTGAAGTCACACGGCTGGTCAGTGAGAGAGCCAGGAATAGAACTGAAGTCACTTGATGACCAATCCGGTGCCCTATCTGTTAGACCGCACTGCCTCTCCTTTAACCAATTTTGAAAAATTAGGCTGGGAACAAACTCACTCTCATTGCATTAGTGGAAGTCCATGTTTGCAGGACTGAGCTCTATGATAGCATGGATTGGGTGGGCAGAAGGATACAGACAAATTATGAATACATTTCTACAGTCCTCAGTAATCAAAGAATACAGATCATCGGTACCTCACGCCAGGCTCTCTTCCCCTTCCCTATGAAAAATCCACTTCACCAAAACAATGGTTATTTATTATAGGGGTATAAGGCAAGGGGCTGCTGGCAGAGCTTTTTCCCGAAGGGCCACTCTCCTTTGGAAGGCTGTCCCCAACAAATCTCAATTTGTTGACCTTCCATGTAGGCTGCAAAGCCCATCTGTTTGAGTGGGCATTGATGGAGAGGGGGAGATTGCTGTCTGGTGGGGAAGAGCAGTGGGGTTTTAAATGACAGTGATCCCTTAATTTGGGTGCAACAATATGTGGGAGGGAGGGAAGAAGAGGGCTGAGTTTTTGTCTGGCATTATGTATGGAATTCCTATGTTACTGTATTTCAAAATGCAAGTCAAGGGTGCTCTTTGATTTCAATGGCACCCTTTGGAGAGGAGCTTCTTTTAGACTGAAATCAAAAGAAATGGATACAATTTATTACTACCACTACTACTACATTTTTCACAGTTGCAAAATTACCCCCAAATGTGGCAAGTCTTTGTAAAAATGCCATGGAAAAAAATTTTTTTTACTACATTTACACAGATCTAATCCAGAGGAAGTTTCATTTGCTTGTTAAAGATGATTTGCTTTTGAAAACCATGCCAGTTATGCTATTTGGGCTACGGGGAATGTTAAATGATGGTTTACATTTTGGGAAAATACTTTGTTTCCCTTTAGAGAGCAAAATACAAGTATTGAATGTAAGAGGCCCCAAGTCCATCTGGATATACTGTACAGAAGCCTGAGATTCCTGTGAGGCTGCACTAATGGGATTCACTTGTGGTGGGGGTTTGTGTGACTAGAACACAAAACAACAAAGCTGCAGTGTTTTATTAAACATCTTCAAGATACCACAATGTCCCTTCCCTGCCCGGCCAGAAGGGAAAAGAAAAACTCTTGGCCCCTATTAAGATTAATACATCCCCCTCTCCTGCCTTCATGGGCTTGAGGAGAAGAAATTGGGGGAGCTCTGTGACTAAGACATGTAACAAAGCATTTCGAGGAAGACTCTTAGTTTAAATGATTAGACACTAACGTTTGGTATACAAAGGAAAGATAACTAATGTTCACATGGGTACAACTTACAAAACCAAGAATGTTAGATTTGAATTGATCTTCACTTTTGCCCCGTGACAATTAACAATCAGGTAGATTAAGGGCAATGTGTTTCTCTCTGTAGCAAGCAGCATCTCACATGTTCATTGTAATGGTAGGACAGAGAGTTTTACGTTGGCAGTAACTAAGCCACGTTGAGATGTGTCCAGCTTTAGATTATGGACATTTGCCATGTAGTGATGAACCTAGAGAGCTCAGGTTATTATAGTCACATTTGGATTGGATACACAGCACCATTCCTGCTCTGATATGTTGTGCATACCCATGGCTCTTGGAAGTTATCCTGAGCTGTCATTTTGAAGAGAAATGGAAAATGCGTAGATGGTCCAGAAACTCTTGTTGTGGGCAATCTTTGTTTATTTTGGGCTCTTCACCCCAAAGGTTGTTTTGGAAAGTGCTTGCATTGGCTTTGTGGTTTTTCAGAAGAACAACCCTGATTTATGTTTATGTTCCTTTTAGGAGAAAGAGCAAAACCATTCATTTTGTTTTGAATATTTATCCTAGATACACTTTGTTTTCTGTCCTTTGTCATAATGTGCTATATCTTTTTGTTTAAACTTTATGCTAAAAAATGCAATGTGGATTACTAAGAGGTTTTATCTAGTTTGATTAATTTATTTTTTCTACTTGAAAGTAAAGAGTAAAAATTATGTTACCTTTAGTAGAATGGTTTTTCTGTTCCACAATAAACTTTATTTTTGTACAACAAAAAATGATATGGCTTCAGATATTCACAGAATTGGAAAGGATCAGAAAACACTGGAAAATAGTTGAAGCATGAATAGAAATCATTTTCTTAAAGAAAACAATCTGTCTTAAATATAGTGAAACTGTCTGAGCTCCTTGCCCATCTATTTTCTGGAAAATATTGTGGACTATCTTCAAGAAGTTGCTCATATGCCCCAATAACATAAGAAGTACTTATATTCTACTTACTGTGCCCAGATCCCTGGGTTAGTTACACAAAGCCAGATCCAAAGCCCATGAAAGTCAAATGCCTTTGGATTGGGGCCACAGCTAGTTATTGTGTGACAATAATCAATATAAGGCAACATTTTTTGCCACTCTCAGTCTGGCCTCTAAATCTGTGCAAACCAGAATAATGCATATGAATAAACCACGCTTACCCATGCACACAGGCTTTTAACCCTGACAGTCAGGAAATTATACATCTAATTACCAAATCTGCACATACAAATGTGTGTTTTGCATCTGAAAATGGATGCTCACACATTATTGCTTGAGCAAAATTAATGGTGATAGCTCACATTTTGCCTAAAGTCTTATACTTGGTGCATTCATACTGTATGTGGTTGTCCAGCTCACAAGTAATAACTAACTTAAACTAACATACAGAAATATAACTTTGAAAAGCTGCGGGTAAATAATCTCATTGATTTAAACTGTAGATTGGTGACATAACAAACCTATACAAAAAGGACTGTAGCCTGGAGATTACTGGTCCCAACTCTCTTATGCTGCAGCCCCTTTATCCCACTCTGGCAGCATAAAATGGGTGGAATCCCATGACAGAGACCTGGTGTAATAGCTTTATGCCGCCCTTCTCACAGTCCCAAGCACAGAAGACAAACAGGATCATGGTTGGAAGACCGTATGTGTCACTCTGCTACAGTTACTCAGGGCCTGGTGTGCTGGAACAATTTGTACAGTGGAGATGCTGAGAGCCATTGAACCAAACTGTAAACCCTGGATATACTGGAAACCCCTTCAAGCCTGGGGGTGCAATAGCACCCCCAGCACCCCTAGTTCCAGCACCTATGCTTAGGGCTGCCACAACCATTTCTAGAGTCATTATAGCAGAGTGTGAATTAGAGCCACCCTAAGGCTGCTCCACCCTGTTCACTGAAAACAGTGAGAGTGAAAAAGTGCCTTAAAGCTACTTTTTTCTCTACTTCCCCACCATTTGTAGATTGAGTATGGCTTGGCCAGAACAGAGAGTCAGTGTCCACTTTTATTTTGACACAAGACAACACAGGTCATTTGGAGTTTGAGGAGGAGACATTAAAATCAAATGGATTTTTAGCACACGCTACAGGGAAATTATTCTTTAGTTAACATTGACAAGAATATGCATTCCCAGTTGAACAGTATTGGGCTCTGGAGAAGAAAGAGGTTTGTTAGTCTCACAATAAGGGCTTTTGAAATATTTTAATAAAACAATAAGGCTTTGTCTGAAAAGAGTCTTGACAGCCAGTATGCAGTACTCCGATATATGCACAGTACAACTGTACTGAACTGCCATTGTATTCTGAAAAATCCCTGGAAAGGACTAGTGGGTGGAATTCTTATTTGCACAACTACACTGTATTCCAGGGGCTTTCCCCCGATACTTACCAAACGGGGTTAAGCTTCACACTTATCAGGCCCTTTTCTGTCTGCTCTCCATCTGATTATTTTTCACCCTGTAAATAACAAAAAGAACATGCAGCCTACAGTGTGTGAGAAAATGCCTCTGTGTTATACTTTGTATTAAAGAGATTAAAGAAAGGAAAGCTGACTGTAAGAAAGACATTAACAGATGTTAGTTAACTGCTCTGATCCCAGTCTTAAAACATGTTTATCTCATAGATTGCCATCAAAACTGTTTCGTTTAATCCTTCTGTGTTCAGATTACACCGAGAAACCATTCATAGAAAGATACCTGCAATATACAATCTGTAAGATTAGCTTCTGTCTAATTCTTCTGAATACAAAAGACATACGTGTTAGATGAGCATAAATGATCCATATCAGATCTCTGCATTGGAAGAAAAGCCAAGTCTCTAGTCTAGCCTGTATATCAGAGGCAAGATACAAAATGGTGATGTCTTAGCCTATAGAAGATGGTGGATAAAAGAGCCAGAGCTGTGGACAAAACAGTGCTTGATTGGTGGTTCACAAGCCAAAATATTTCGTGTTGGAGGAAATACTCCATGTAGATGAGGTAGAATAGGTCAAAGTAGTAGATTTCTGGCCTTCAGTTAGGCGGAGGCTCAGCAGTAGGAGAGGAGCGGGTAAGTAGTTCAACTTGAGTGTTTACTCATGCAATTAGTCTTATGGCGCTTGTTGTGTAAATACCTCTCACTGTGAGTAAGGCTTGTAAAATCAGACCATCTTTTTTAGCAGGAAGCAAACAGTCTAATTAAACATGAAAAAATCCTATGCCAAAAAGTCTGAATTTTTAAACAGACTACGTTCAGGAAATCACTACCAAAGTAATTAAATTTATTGGCAAAAATCAAGCTTGTTAATGTAATATCTTAATCATTTTTTTCTAACTGTAGTATTTGTTCATTTAAAATGAACAAGGAAATAAAGGCTTTTTATCTACCTTTGGAACAGCAGTGATTATTTTAATGGGAACATTATATTTCTGATTCAACAAAAAAACTTCAAAAACAGACTCCAGCAAGAAACTGCATAACTGGAATTAATTTGCAAAATGGACACCATTAAATTGGGCTTGAATAAAGACTGGGAGTGGATGAGTCATTACACAAACTAAAAACTATTTCCCCATGCTAATTTTTCCCCTACTGTTACTCACACCTTCTTGTCAACTGTTTGAAATGGGCCATCCTGATTATCACTACAAGCGTTTTTTTTCTCCTGCTAATACCCCCACCTTAATCGATTAGTCTCATTAGAGTTGGTATGGACGCCCCCATTTTTCCATGTTGTGTGTGTGTGTATATATCTTCCTACTGTATTTTCCACTGCATGCATCCGATGAAGTGGGCTTTAGCCCACTAAAGCTTATGCTCAAATAAATTTGTTAGTCTCTAAGGTGCCACAAGTACTCCTGTTCTTTTTGCTGACACAGACTAACACGGCTACCACTCTGGAACGTGATTTCTGGTTACCTTCCCCACATATTCACATATCAGCATTACCCACATTTTCTTTTTGGATGCAAAAAAATAACTCACTGGGTGATTGGTATCATTTTAAATTATGTGTGTGTGGCAGACATTTTAGCACATCAGTCATCTCTATAGTAGGGTTTTATGGCAAAACACTTTCATCAGAAACCACCACTTCAGCTTCACTAGTAATAGCAGCTATGGGAGCAGTAGTGTAGAACAAAGCCCTACAAACCACATTATATAGACCTCCTTAAAATTCTGGCAGCCACCTGGACTCAGATGTTAGCAACAGTGGGAAATTTTTGCCAAAAACAGCCTAATGCAGACACCTCCATTGCCTGATTCTGCTCTAAATTGCTCCAGTAACAACTCTCCCCTACACCAGTTTAATTGAGAATGCAATTTGACCTATAATCTCTAAGTGGCACTATTACAAGGTCATCTGGTCATGACTGCTGCCTCAGCTCCCCCAAAATGCATGTAACCTCACCTGTTTCAATAACAGACCAGACTCCAAGAATGGGATATTTAACAAAACAGAACCATTCTACTCTACTCACCACAAAACTTCCAACTGGGTTTCACAGTCCTTTCAAAGCCAGGCTTCCTGCCTGGCCTTTTCTACTCCTGGGATCTTCCACCAGCCCTTCTGCCTAACTAGTGTAGATAGCCCTTTCCCCAGGTCTCCACTAAAAAAAATTGACAAAAGTGAAACATTTTGGGGCAGAACCAGGGATCGGAGAGGAGCTGGGGCTAGAGGTGGAGCTGGCCGGGGTGTGGAGTGGGAATTAGGACAGAGCTAGGCTGAAGGGCAGAGTGGAGCTGAGGCCAGGACTGGAGCTGGGCTGAGGGCGGAGTGGAGCTGAGGCCAACTCTCCGCTGCCGGCCCTAGGATACTGTCCGGCTGCCACCCCAGGGTACCATCCAGCTGCTGGCCCCATGCCCAGGGGCTCTGCTGCCGGCCCCAGGGTCCCAGCCACTGCCCTCCCCTCCGGCCCCGCATGCAGGGTCCTGGCCGCCAGCCTGGGATCACGCCCGGCTGCCGGCCCTGCAGCCGCCCGCCCTGCAGCCGCCCGCCCCACGCCCACGATCTGCACCCATCCCTAGCTGTGGCCCCAGCCTCCGCCGTCTTACCCCTGTCCGCACCCCCCTCCTCCTGGAGCCATGACGCTGCTCCCAGCCCCAGCTCTAGGGGGCGGTGACGGGCAAGGACCAGGGAGCAGCTCAGCACCCCCACTCCAAAAAACTGTTCCAGCACCACTGATCTAGCTATATTTCCCTAGTTTAAGAAAAGGTCATGTGAGATAGTATCAAAAGCCTTACTAAAGTCGAGATATATCACATTGGTTGCTTCCCCCCCATCAACAAGTCTTGTTACCCTGTCAAAGAAGGCTGTTAGGTTGGTTTGACATGATTTGTGCGTGACAAATCCATGTGGACTGTTACTTATTGCCTTATTATCTTTTAGGTGCCTACAAATTGATTGATTGTTTATTTATTCCATTAACTTTCTGAGTACCAAAGTTAAGCTTTATACCATTATGGCCTGCTGCAGTTTCCTGTTAATATGAATTCACTCATTGTTTTATATTTTTGCTCATATCCTAATGAGCAAGTTTTATAAAGGGAAATTTGTTTCGCTGAGATCAGAGCTCTACTTTGTGCATCTCAGATAAGGCTTTGTCCTACTTCTGGTTCTGGTAAACCAAAGAACTCTGCCACAATTTGAGAGTTCACACAGGCACTGGGGAAGTTGGGTCCATTCTTTTTAACTACAAAGCATACAATCACTTCAGGAAACAGATCTTATGCAAAAATTCACAACCCTTCCCAAACTGAACTTGGAAGGGTTAACACTATTCTGGCTCAGGAAGAAGCCAGGCACCAAAATACTAATAAAATATTGTATTGTATGGCATGTCACTCAATATTATATGCAATAGAAAATGGTAAGATTTACTACTACAGTCCACAAGCAACCTCTTGGCTGCTTCTAAACAATTCATCATTTCACATTAAAACCTGTTACTTCAGCCTTTAAGCACATTTTTTTTCTGTGTCAAGAAATATTTTGCGCCAAAGTGGACATTTTAATTAATAAAAAGTGCCCAACATAAATTGAATCATGTTTTTAAAAGAAATGTGACCTCACTACATTGTTCGAATCTTAAGAGGAAGGGAGATAGCTTTTAATGTGCCTTAAGGTAGCTTTTCATCAAAGTAGATTTTTCAGTTTTACAGAGGCATGCATGGCAGCACCACTATAGTAAAGGTTGCATCACAACTTCTGTTTAAAGGCCAAACTTTTAAAGTCCTCTAAAATTGACATGCTTAGTCGGATTCCTTGGAATATGGCGTGCCTCAAGAGAGTGCAGGGTAAGGTTAGTGACCCAAATTTGGGGTCATTTGAGCTAGGGGTTGTAGAGATATAAGCCCTGGAAAAAAAAATTGCCATTTCTCTCAAACATAAAACTACCAGTATTTTGGAACAGAAACCTTGTCTGTGTTTTCTCTCACCAGTCCTGCCACAAACTCATCTTCCAACCATTCTGAAACACAACCAGCAATACCATTCTTTTGCAGGAGTCTGAATGGTGGGTCTCACCAAGGCTCAGGATTGAACCGGTCACCATATTTGAGCCAGGAAGGAATTTTCCCCCAGGTCCGATTGGCAGAGACCCTGGGGGTTGGGGGAGGAGGGGAGGGAAGAGTTGTCTTGCTCTGCAGTCTGGGGCACGGGTCACTTGCTGGTTTGATCTAGAATAAATGGTGGATTCCCTGTAACTTGAAGTCTTTAAATCATGATTTGAGGACTTCAGTAACTCAGACAGAGATTATGGGTGTGGGTGGGTGAGGTTCTGTGGCCTGTGATGTGCAGGAGGTCAGACTAGATGATCATGATGGTCCTCTCTGGCCTTAAAGTTTATGAGTTGTCCTTTGCTCCAAGCACTGCATGTGAGTTGGATTATAAGGCAGGGGGCGGGGGGAGGGAGTAACAGCAATAGAAACATTTGTATATCAGCGAGTGAAGACTTCCGAGAGATGTGTTCCCTGCTGGAGGGTTTGGGGGGGTGCTGCCTGGGTGCAGTAGTAGGGAGGGGGACAGGTTGGAGCAGGGAATTTAGTGAATGGGTGAGAGACATGGCTGTTGAGGGTACATGCTGAAGCAGAGCTGGTGCAGCCCAGCTGATATGTTTGTGGGAGGGAGGCTGGCTGGGTATGTAAATTACAGAACATTATATGTACAACTGCCTAAATGACTACTAACTTCTCCCAGCAACACATCTTTTCCTATTCAAAAAGCTAGGAAATTCAGTGGCAAAAAACCCTACATGAATGCAGAGTTATGATTACTTGGGGGTAGGTCAGCCCAGAGCCGTAACTAGGTATTTTTGCGCCCGAGGCAAGAATATAAAATTGCGCCCTCCCCCAGGGCCGGCTCTTTGGTGGCAATTCGGCGGCGGATCCCTCAGTCTCTCTCGGAGGGAGGGGCCTGCAGCCAAATTGCCGCCGAAGAATGAATGAAGCGGCGGCGGTAGAGCCTGTGATTTTGGGGGGGGTCTAACTCATGATTTTTGACTGCTTGGGCTGGTAATGTTGCTTCCAAGATAGTCTTTGGTTCCAGTCCAGTTCCAATCCAGAGAGGGACTCACAGGTTAAGAGAGGAGGGAGGTGCTGGATATCAGCAGTGGCCACTAGGGATCAGCATGTGTCCTGAGAATGCTGGGAGTTCAGGTTTGCAGGGCAGGATCAGGGGTGGCAGGTTTGTAGAAATTTTGGTGGTGCTCAGAACCTGCCCCCGCCCAAACTCCGCCCCCCCACCCGCCCAAGGCTCTGGGAGGGAGTTTGGGTGAGGGAGGAGGTCTGGTGTGCAGGCCGTAGGCTGGGGCAGGGGATTGGGGTGCAGGCTCTGGGAGGGAGTTTGGGGATGGGAGGGGGTGCAGGTTCTGGGAGGGGTGCAGAGGGATGGAGTGCAGGGGTGAGGGCTGTGGGGTGTGGCTGCAGATGAGTGGTTTGGAGTGTGGGAGGGGCTCAGGGCGAGAGTAGGAGTGTGGGGGGTGAGGGCTCTGGCTGAGGCTGGAAATGGGAGATTTGGGGTGTGAGGGGCTCAGGGCTGGGGCAGAAGGTTGGGGTGTGGGGGTGAGGGCTCTGGCTGGGACTGGGGATAAGGTGTTTGGGGTGCTGGAAGGGCTCAGGGCGCGGGCAGAGGGTTGAGGGTGCGGTGGGGGGGTGAAAGCTCTGACTGGGGGTGTGGGCTCTGGGGTGGAGCAGGGCTGGGGATGAGTTTGGGGTGCAGACAGCCCTTTCCCTGCTGGCAGCAGCGAGTTCTGGGGGAGGAGCCCCCCTTTCGTGCCCCCCCAGCAGCACACTCACCCCACCACTGTCACTGCAGGTGCTCCTAGGGCCCCTCTCAGGTCCAGGAATCTCCCTCGCCTCCCCGTGGTGGGTGCCGGGGGGTGCTGCGTGCGCCTTCTCCCCTGCTGTTGCCCGACTGTAGCCTCACTGGTGGTGGGGGATGGGGCTGCCTCCTTGCCCAGCATGGGGCAGGAGCGGTGACTGCGGGCAGCGGGCCCCCCTGTGCTGCTGAGAGTTTAGGCATGGTGTCATGCAGTATTAGTATCAAGTGGAGGCTCAGAGCACAGATTATTGCAGTACCCATGAACCTATGGTATCACAGTATCAAGATGCAATTTTTAATGAATCAGAACAAGTAAAAATAGATAAAAAAATACAGTGGACAACTTACTGAGATATACCACTCACTATATCAATAACTTTATTATCACACTATCAATAACTCTCTTTAAATAGTTCTTTTTGAAGCAGCATCAGGGCAAAATATTGTTAAGTGCTAACACCACTGATGTCTTCTCTATGCTGGGAAAATGCATAATATTAAAAACTTTATAACTAGCACAATGTTAAACACTACTTTGCCCTTAGCTGGGCCAAATAGTCATGTTTAATGCACTAACCCTGTTTTCTAACACAATGCATTTTCCCATCATAGACAAACCCTGGAAGAAATCCAGGAGATCTTGCTGAAGGATACTTTACACCAGGGGTCGGCAACGTTCAGCAAGCGGCTCGCCAGGGTAAGCACCCTGGCGGGCCGGGCCAGTTTTATTTACCTGCTGACGCGGCAGGTTCGGCCGATCGCGGCCCCCACTGGCCGCGGTTCGCCGTCCCGGGCCAATGGGGGCGGCGAGAAGCAGCGCGGGCGAGCGATGTGCTGGCCGCGGCTTCTCGCCGCCCCCATTGGCCCG
Organism: Terrapene triunguis; assembly: GCF_002925995.2. NCBI lineage: Eukaryota > Metazoa > Chordata > Testudines > Emydidae > Terrapene > Terrapene triunguis. The sequence goes on along the minus strand of NW_020664435.1, from coordinate 20,804,330 downwards.
GGACGGCGAACCGCGGCCAGTGGGGGCCGTGATCGGCCGAACCTGCCGCATCAGCAGGTAAATAAAACTGGCCCGGCCCGCCAGGGTGCTTACCCTGGCGAGCCGCGTGCTGAACGTTGCCGACCTCTGCTTTACACTTTTATATTGAGCCATTCAAATTATCCATGAAGCTTAAAAAAAAGAATGGGTGACCTTCTTTGGATACACTACGAATCGACCTAAACCTTCACCCAAAACTCTGTCCAAACCCAAACTAAGATTTTGATGTTCAAAAAAATTCATGTGTGCTGCTTTACAACAACAACAACAAAATCAGTATTTCTTAGTTTTCACCAGAAATAAGAAGTCAGAATTTCTTAGTTTTCACTAGTAATAAAATTACAACTGAGGCTAATAGAATGGGTCATGGATAATGAATTGAGAAATCTGCTTTAACTGGGTAGACATCAAAGAACTCTAAAATTCCATGTGTGTTCTGTCACTCTAACAGGATGATCATAATTGTTCAAACTGTTCTGTTAGGATTTTTTTGCCTAATTCTCCAAGTTGTCAGTTACAATTAGAAGTGCTATTACCCTGGTTCAAGGTTACAACAGGCTTCCATTGCATGAATTGGAGTAGAAAAATGTGTGGTTACATGTTGAGTAACACTTACAAAACGTTAAAATGAGATAGCCTTTTAATTTGGATGTCCCAATTAAGCAGCTTCTAATACACAAAATTATCACAGGATCATGTTCTAGTGAGTTTTTCAGCATAGTTTTAAGAGCAGGAGAGACAGTACATTATATACAGTTACATACCAGGACATAGCTGGACAAGTTTCAGGTAAACAAATGTTTCAATGCACATCTGAACTAAAATAAACTTCCACACCACAGAGAGAAGTTTACGGACATTTCCACAGGGAGGAAATGATGCTATAACAACTAGTGATGGATCACTGGCTTGACTAAAATAACCAACCAGAGCCTTCAGCCAAATCTTCAAACCAAAATGGATCCTAACCTTTTGAATTTGAAAAAGTTATTTTTTCTCTTAAACTTTCACATTCCTGTTCACTGCTTGATTCCAGAGGGAATCACAAAGCTGATATGATTACAAGAAAGGCTTTGCTTATGGCATTCCCTACCCAGCCTGGAGCAGGAGTATTGCGAATCTCATGGGAAAGCTTATTCACACAAGCTTCCAAAGGCTAGAATAATTCAGATCCATGTTAGAGCATGTTGGTGCTGTGTATGCACAGTGAACTAAACATCTAAGCCTGCTTGAAATTCACCCTGCATTAATAATAGTGAAGGTAACACTGGGGAAGGAATCAACATTGTCAGTGGTTTCAGGGTTTGTACTTCCCCCTGATTTTAGAAGATGCCCTTTGTTTGCCTTCCATATTCTTGTTCCAGACAAATGTTGATATTTAATTGTGAGACAGTATGACCTAGAGCTTGGCAGATGTGGGGTCAATTCCTGACTCTGGCACTGGTCTGCTGGGTGACCTTGGGCAAGTCATTTCCCCCACCATGCCTCAATTTCCCCATCTGTAAAACAGGGGTAATGATACTGACCTTCTTTGTAAAGTGGTTATTACCCCTTATTGTGAAAGCTGATCATCTTGGGCCTCGGCAATTTTCTCTGGATTCCTAGAGCTGTGTCCTAATTTATCCTTTACAAGCTGACCATTCTAAGTTTCCTTGTTGAGCTCAGACAAGAGTGCATGGTGACTGTATCTAATTGCCATTCACAGAAACCAGCCCTACCAGAGACAATCATGAGATTTCAGAAGAGACCCTGTGCATAACTACAGAACAATACCAAGTAATCCTGTGGATAAGTTTTGCCTGTCCTCCAACAGCCTTGAAACGCAAAGTATAGCAACTCCATCCACATAAAATGCCAGGTTTGTGCTATTAAGTCACAAGAAGAGATTTTCTTTCTGTGATCTTAGGGGGAGGTATCATGTTCTCCTCTCTGTATCTCCATCTGTCCCCCTCCATCTCTTTGTGTGGCCTTTGGCCCTCTAGCACTAATAGTCCCTGAGTTTGTCCAGGAGAGCTTGGGGTCAAGAAGTGAGGCAGGCCCTATGAGGAGGACACAAAAGGAAGGGAAAACTCCTTGCACCCTCCTACATGTGGGCCAAGCACAATCTGGTCCAAAACTGTGATCCAGAACTCTTTTTGGCCAGGAGAAAGCAGGGACCTCAGGGAACTGCTCCCAGTTCCCGGAGAATCAGGACCAGTCCCAGTGCTTATCATACTTACAACTGCTTCCAGGCAGCTCTAAGTTCTGCTACTAACATAGGGTCCTTAACGGACCCTACAGCAGTGGTGGACAGATGGAGTGGAGTGGACCGGACCTTCATCACACCCCTCTCTCATTCCCACCCCTGTACAGAGTATGGAACAGATATGGAGCCCACAGAAATTGCAGCCAGCATATGGAGCCAGCATCCTTGCAACAGCAGGGAGGTGCCTTTCAACAGGGGAATTTTCCATTGGGTGTTGGTCAGTTCCAGCCAATTTCCAGCTCTTTTGCCTCTCCTGAGTAACAAACTGGCCTATGGTGTTTTCTTAGTGCTAGGCTTGGTGTTTGCTTGCTGCCTCACTACTGACAGGGAAGAATTGGTAGGGGAAGTAGAAGTGGGTGGCAACCTGGGCAGCAATGACCATGAGATGGTTGAGTTCAGGATCCTCACAAAAGGAAGAAAGGAGAGTAGCAAAATACGAACCCTGGACAGCAGAAAAGCAGACTTTGACTCCCTGAGGGAATTAATGGGCAGGATCCCCAGGGACCAAGTTCGCAGATGACACTAAGCCGGTGGGAGAGGTAGATACACTGGAGGGCAGGGATAGGGTCCAGAGGGACCTAGACAAATTGGAGGATTGGGCCAAAAGAAATCTGATGAGGTTCAACAAGGACAAGTGCAGAGTCCTGCACTTAGGATGGAAGAATCCTATGCACTGCTACAGACTAGGGATCGAATGGCTAGGCAGCAGTTCTGCAGAAAAGGACCTGGGGATTACAGTGGATGAGAAGCTGGATATTGCGCCCAGTTTTGGGCCCCCCACTACAGAAAGGATGTGGACAAACTGGAGAGAGAGTCCAGTGGAGGGCAACGAAAATGATCAGGGGGCTGGGGCACATGACTTATGAGGAGAGGCTGAGGGAACTGGGCTTGTTTAGTCTGCAGAAGAGAAGAGTGAGGGGGTGAGGGTTGATAGCAACCTTCAACTACCTGAAGGGGGGTTCCAAAGAGGATGGAGCTCGGCTGTTCTCAGTGGTGGCAGATGACAGAACAAGGATCAATGGTCTCAAGTTGCAGTGGGGGAGGTCTAGGTTGGATATTAGGAAAAACTATTTCACTAGGAGGATGGTGAAGCACTGGAATGGGTTACCTAGGGAGGTGGTGGAATCTCCATCCTTAGAGGTTTTTAAGGCCCGGCTGGGGGAAAAAAAAATCATGGAACAGGTCCTCAAGGAATCAATTATGAAACACTTAGAGGAGAGGAAAGTGATCAGGAACAGTCAGCATGGATTCACCAAGGGGAAGTCGTGCCTGACTAACCTAATTGCCTTCTATGATGAGATAACTGGCTCTGTGGATGAGGGGAAAGCAGTGGATGTGTTATTCCTTGACTTTAGCAAAGCTTTTGATACAGTCTCCCACAGTATTCTTGCCGGCAAGTTAAAGAAGTATGGGCTGGATGAATGGACTATAAGGTGGATAGAAAGCTGGCTAGATCATCGGGCTCAACGGGTAGCGATCAATGGCTCCATGTCTAGTTGGCAGCCGGTATCAAGCGGAGTGACCCAAGGGTCGGTCCTGGGGCCGGTTTTGTTCAATATCTTCATTAATGATCTGGAGGATGGCGTGGACTGCACTCTCAGCAAGTTTGCAGATGACACTAAACTAGGAGGCATGGTAGATACACTAGAGGGTAGGGATCGGATACAGAGGGACCTAGACAAATTAGAGGATTGGGCCAAAAAAACCTGATGAGATTCAACAAGGATAACTGCAGAGTCCTGCACTTAGGACGGAAGAATCCCATGCACTTCTACAGACTAGGGACCGAATGCCTAGGTAGCAGTTCTGCAGAAAAGGACCTAGGAATCACAGTGGACGAGAAGCTGGATATGAGTCAACAGTGTGCTCTTGTTGCCAAGAAGGCTAACGGCATTTTGGGCTGTATAAGTAGGGGCATTGCCAGCAGATCGAGGAATGTGATCGTTCCCCTTTATTCGACATTGGTGAGGCCTCATCTGGAATACTGTGTCCAGTTTTGGGCCCCACACTACAAGAAGGATGTGGAAAAATTGGAAAGAGTCCAGCGGAGGGCAACAAAAATGATTAGGGGTCTGGAGCACATGACTTATGAGGAGAGGCTGAGGGAACTGGGATTGTTTAGTCTCCAGAAGAGAAGAATGAGGGGGGATTTGAGAGCAGCCTTCAAGTACCTGAAAGGGGGTTCCAAAGAGGATGGAGCTCGGCTGTTCTCAGTGGTGGCAGATGACAGAACAAGGAGCAATGGTCTCAAGTTGCAGTGGGGGAGGTCCAAGTTGGATATTAGGAAACACTATTTCACTAGGAGGGTGGTGAAGCACTGGAATGCGTTACCTAGGGAGGTGGTGGAGTCTCCTTCCTTGGAGGTTTTTAAGGCCCGGCTTGACAAAGCCCTGGCTGGGATGATTTAGTTGGGAATTGGTCCTGCTTTGAGCGGGGGGTTGGACTAGATGACCTCTTGAGGTCCCTTCCAACCCTGATATTCTATGATTCTATGATTTAGTTGGGGTTGGTCCTTCTTTGAACAGGGGGTTGGACTAGATGACCTCCTGAGGTCTCTTCCAACCCTAATCTTCTGTGATTCTATGACTGCCTCTGTAGGTTATTAACCAGTAGCAGTAGCCAACCACAACAACATTTCACCCTTGGACCTTTGGTAGCAGATTAAATCTGTGTCCTTTCTGCTTGTTTAACTGGAAAGTCACCAAATCATACCATGGCAACTTCCAAAGAGAGCTGCAAATCACTCTTGATTGTCCTGATCAACATTCATTCAATAAAACATACTCTGAAGTCCATGTGAGAAGAGCGAATAAGGACATCTGTTTCCCTATATGACTGCATTATCAGTATCCATTTTGTAGTGAGATTTAAAACCTTGAATATGAAAGGTACTATGTGAAAACAAATTGGATCCTGTTCTCAGAAGTATTGCCAGGGACAATACTTCCATGAATGTTCCAGTGCTGGTAGATGGCCTTATAGAAACTCCTATAGAAATTAATAGGAATGGAATCAACAGCATTCTATAGACAATTAATAAGGTTCTAATTCTATGATTAATGGAGGAAGAGGATATTCTTACAGGGTTTTTTGGTCATCGTTTCCTATCAAATTCTATATGATTGGTCAAAAAATAATGCACGGTTCAGTATTTCTATTAAATTCTATTCATAAGGTAGGGACCTATGGCAGTGGCAAAGAGTGGAGTTTTCTGTCCATTTAGAAAAATGTCTAAAATACCACTGTACATTTCATCTGTTCCAATAAGGCAGCAGAATGATTTAACTGTCAACTATGCACAAATGTAGATGTGGGATCCCCTGCGCAGTGGGGATTACTTCAGCATATGGAAGATTGAACAATGGAAGGAAATAGTGGAAACCAACACCAGGATTTCCTTTGACAATTCACTTATTCCTTCTCCCATAAAATCCTTAGACTCACCTAGTAAAATATTGTGTTCATCAATGGCAGCTGGATGGAATGCAGCTTCAGCCCTGAAAACACTTTAATCAGTCAGTGCATAGGTGTGGCAGCTGATTGCTATGTTGTCACAAAGGAAAAGAATTCGTGGCCTTTGTTTCCAGAGTCAGTAAGAAGCAAGGAGGGAAATAGCTGTGGTTAGATAGAGGGGAAGGAGAAGTCAGGTTTTGGAGGAAAGATTTGTGAGTAGAAAATAGACACTACTTAAAGTTTACAATTACCCATAAAGATTTGAATAGGGCTTATGCTGAGAAATCAGGACACAGAGGCAGTTTTTCCTCTTATCATTCTGCTGCTGTTCAGCTCTTCAGATAATGGATATGCCCTGAGTCAACATCCTGAAAACAAGCATAAAGTCTCCAACTCGGACATTAATACCATAATATAAGTAGTGCACAAAATATCTATATCTGTTCATATGTTTAAGCCTTAATAGTAAAATTAATCTTTTACATGGGATAGGTCAGGGGTCAGCAACCTTTCAGAAGTGGTGTGCTGAGTCTTCATTTATTCACTCTATGTTAAGGTTTCGTGTGCCAGTAATACATTTTAACGTTTTTAGAAGGTCTCTTTCTAAAGTCTATAATATATAACTAAACTATTGTTGTATGTAAAGTAAATAAGGTTTTAAAAATGTTTAAGAAGCTTCATTTAAAATTAAATTAAAATGCAGAGCCCCCCGGACTGGTGGCCAGGACCCGGGCAGTGTGAGTGCCACTGAAATTCAGCTCGCATGCCGCCTTCGGCACACGTGCCATAGGTTACCTACCCCTGGGATAGGTAGTGCTGGGAGCTCCTCTGATGGAGTGAGACCATATGTACTTGTGAGTATGTGCATCTTACAGCTCCCCTCTGCCAGAATGACTCAGAACAGCTCAACTGGATGTCATAACCCTAATTCTGGTACAGCTAAAGGAGATTGTCTTTCAGCTGATGTGGTAAGAACCTCTACTTTTGGAGAGAGAGGATCTGAATTCAATTCCCCAGTGTCACTGTGAAATATTGAGTGGTGATGGCCTGGCATGGAATGACAGAGCTGTGAAGTCCTAGGTAACTGTGGTTCTGCTAAATTATTGCCATGACATCACTGTGACAAAGTCCTAATTCCACTGGGGGGAAAAGAGGGGAAGAGAGCTTCTTTCTTGCATATGCTCTGCAGCTACTTTCTAAAGTTAAGCTTCTCAGACATCTTAAAATAACCCGCAGTGTGTTGTGTGAGGCCATTGCTTCTTCACTTATGTGTGGCTCTGGTCTTGATGGGAAAATTTTAGCTCTCGCTCTTATGTGAAATGTCAAGTTAAGAGTTTGAGAAAACTAATGCCCACTTTCCTTTCTGGTTTACTGCTCAGTGTTTATAATGCATCAGGATAGTACAAGCACATTACATGGTCTGCTTATGCAAAAACCAGGTCTTTGCAACTCCCCAGCAATTGGCTGTGGAATGTGATTTAAGGTATACTGTATCAGCTGTTGTTTGACCTGCTGGCTGGCTGTGAGTTAGCATCCAGCTCCAAAGAAAACATGTCAAAGAGAGCAGAGTGCTGTGAGGGAAAAGAGCAAACTTCATGTCACAGAGTTTTCTACCTGCTGCCAACCAGTAATGGAATCCAACCATAAGGCACTTTCCATCTGTTTCTTTGGAAGATCCCATTATTAAGAGGATCCTTACTGAATTAAGTCCTCTCTCTTTACGTTACCACAATCATATGTACTTATTGACAGGAAAGTTTGACATTTTACTACCATCATATTTCTTTCACAGCATTAGACCTTCTAAAATCTTCCAAAATGGAAATATTTAATTGTCCCTAATACAGATTCTATGGTCCTGAGGCCTTCATATCTGCCAGAGATGATATCCTGAGCATTGTCATTTTAAATTCTTTTTCCAAACCACACTGAACTGGGATTGAAAAAAACAACAGCATAGGGAACTAGACCTATCACCCTCTAGCATTTGTGCGTGTGCACACATACACACCCTCTCTTTATTGCCCAATCATTCTCTAAATCTGATAACTGAAAGCTTTTTTCTTCCATCCGTGATCAAAGCTTTCATCAAAACTAAATGGCTTATGTCAAATCAGATGAAATGGCAATCCAAAGCCACAAGGAAAACAAGCTCCAGGAACAAAGTATACACACCAGTAGCTTTGGAAATTTGCTAGTTGACTGAACTCATAGCAGTCTGGTGGATATATTTAACCTGACATCCCTGTACTGCAACTGTAAACTTCTTAATGGAACAACTAGAACTGGGCACGTGGGGCCCATCTCTCCTCTCACACTTATGCAAATCAAAGGCAACTCTGCCAAGTTCTGTGGTCTCTTATTACATCAGTCTGACACTGATGTAACCCCAATGTTGAGTAAATATTTCAGTCAATTGCTCAAGTCCATCCAACATGAACTAGATATAAGGAAAGCGATGCAGCCTTTCCTCTGGGATAATATTTCTGTTTAAATTATAAACCCTAAAATCAATTAGTTTTCCTGAATGATTCCTCGTTAGATATTGGAAAACATCTTCAGCAAATTGGATAAAGTATTTAAAGATTTCTTGTGCATGGAGAAAATATATTAAAATGAGCTTTACAGAAGCTCCAGACACTCACTTGGAAAGGAGAAATGGGTCTTTCTGATTAAACATATAGCATAGCTAGGCAGGCCAAAAAAAGAATTTGAAGAGCAACTATCAAAAGACTCCAAAAGTAACAGCAATATTTTTTAAGTACTTCAGAAACAGGAAGCCTGCTAAACAATCACTGGGGCCACTGGCCATTGGCAGAGGATGTGAGGAAAATTTCCACACCTGAGCCATTCTTTTTAGATGACATATCTGAGGCTAGGTCTACACTACCCGCCTGAATCGGCGGGTAGAAATCGATCTCTCGGAGATTGAATTATCGCGTCTCGTCGGGACGCGACAATCGATCCCCGAATCGACGCTCTTACTCCACCAGCGGAGGTGGGAGTAAGCGCCATCGACTCGGAGCCGCGGAGGTCGATTTTGCCGCCGTCCTCACAGCGGGGTAAGTCGGCTCCGATACGTCGAATTCAGCTACGCTATTCACGTAGCTGAATTTGCGTATCTTAAATCGCCCCCCCCCCCCGTAGTGAAGACCTACCCTGAGAAACAGTCCCAGATTCAAGTGTCATGAGAGGTGGTTTTGGAACAAATAGATAAATTAAACAGTAATAAGTCACCAGGACCAGATGGTATTCACCCAAGAGTTCTGAAGGAACTCAAATATGGTATTGCAGAGCTACTAACAGTGGTATGTAACCTATCATTTAAATCAGCTTCTGTACCAAATGACTGCAGGATAGCTAATGTGACACAATTTTTAAAAGGGATCTAGAAGTGATCCTGGCAATTACAGGACGGTAAGCCTGACTTCGGTACCAGGCAAATTGGTTGATGATCTTAACCAGATTTGGGATTGATACAATGCCCAATGATCTGGACATAGCCATATTTTTTGAAGATGTTTGTTAGAATAATTTCCTTGGATTCTAGAATAAGAGGAACTGTAATGAATAGTAATTCTATTGGCAGAAGTAACTGAAGCAGAGAGAGGGGGCTTTCTTGGCCAAATGAAACTTTTCCAAGTGCATACAATTAAAAGTATAACTGGGTTAAAAAAAGAAGTACATAAGTTCATGGAGGCTAAGTCCACCATTGGCTATTACCCAAGATGGTCAGGGATCCAACCCCATCCTCTGGGTGTCCCTAGCCTCTGGCTGCCAGA
>NW_020664435.1:20774984-20794801 GCF_002925995.2 Terrapene triunguis | reverse complement strand
GATCTGACCCAGTATGGCCATTCTTATGTTCTTCTTATGTAGGCAATATTAATACCATTAGTCCTCTTACAGTAACTGTGTTTACACTCTGATGTGCTCCCCAAAAATAAATTTCTCCAGCATTTGAAAGAGATACTTCCAAATGTACTCAGTTTTTTTTCCCCGTGAAGAAAGCCACAACTAGAGCATCCAATACATCAGCTTTTATATCAGAACAGAGATGCTGGCTTATGCTGTTTATTCTTTAGGAAACCTGACTGATCTGGGTGAACTAAGCATGGAAAGTAGGTTTTCAGAGCACCGTTCTAAGAACCTGATACAGTATCCATCAAAGTCAATGGAAAGTTTCCCTTGACTCCAAGGGCAATGTATCAGGCCTCTAGCCAACAACTTGTAGTCTTGGTTGATGAGAGTGATGGGTCAATAATCATAAGCAATGTTTGAATTTTTTCTCAATTAATGGAAAAAAACCCAACCAAACCCTATATTTAACAAATGAGTAATATGTAAAATATTGATTATGTACATCATCAACTTATCACTAAATAAGGATGTTGCATTCTTCCTCTTCTGGGCTACGTACATAAGTGTTATGACATCTAAGGATCATTGATTCCTTCATATGTGGGCTTGCACAACTGTATCTCTTGTAAACTAAACAATCAGCCTTGTGTTATGTCTAGAAGCTGAGTTTTAAAATATATAAGGGAAAAGGTGCCAGCATGTCCCATGGCAGGAATGGACCTAAAGTTAGAATTTAGAAATTTATAAAGTCTTAGCAGAACAAGGGACTAAATTGCTCAGGCTGGGTCTACACTACAAGTACTACAGTGATGCTGCAGCTATGCTGCTGTAGAGTTGTAGCGTAGACATTTATTACAGCGATGGAAGGGGTTTTTCCATTGCTGTAGTAAATCCACCTCCAAGAGAGCCTGTAGCTAGTCTGACAGAAGACTTCTCCTGTAGACCTAGCACTGTCCACAGTGCAGGTTAGGTTGACCAAACTACATTGCACAGCTAATGAAATTTTTCATAGCCCTGAGCAGTGTAGCCAGTCCCACTTAAGTTTTAGGTGCAGACAAGGCCTCGCTGGAAAGAGGATTGGATACAGAATCTTTTAAGTTGGTGACATAGAGGTGAATCAGCCTTTGACTGGTAAATTCTGGAAGTCACGTGAAATGAGTTGACCACTTAGTAGTTCAGTTCCTGCTCAGGAAGTTCACATCACAAAGGCTGCCATCACAGTCGGCACTAATTCTCAGCAATCTCAGCTGAGGCACCGAAGTTTGTGCCAGATTGTATAGAGTCATTTACCCTTGTATCTTGAGAGGTCTCCAGGTTAGGTTTGAAACACATTAGCTGATTTGTGTGTGTGTCGTCACAGCCCATATGGTTCCTGCTGTGTGACTGGAAAAAGGACTTCAGTCCTGAAGGCTTTCAATCCAGCACCTCTTACGAGTACTTAAAAAAAATCACTTACTATTTAAAGAAATATAAAGTTTTGTTTGAGCTGCAGTACATTTCTCTCACAAAGATGAACCAGGAAACGGAAGTACAAGGAAATTAGAGGAGAAATGTGAAGGAATGGAAAGCTCCCCTGGATCTTAACTAGACACTGTGAAAGATTTCCCTTTCCTTTCTCCTTAAAAAGCCAAATAAAACCAAGCTGTGTAGTTGGCCGAAAGGTACTAAATCCTCCCTGGATGTACCCAGCTCTAGTCAAAGTACAAATTATTCACATTTGGATGTGATTACCTGAGTTCTTACCCCACAAGCAAAGAGTCTGAAACACCCTAGCAACCTGCCAGCAAGAAGGAGAAAAAAAGATTATAAAAATTTATCTTAATTTACCTATCTATAATTTATTTTAATGGAGTTTCAAAATGCTCTAATCATTTCCAAAATCATCTGAAAAAGACTTTGCTTCAGTCTCTTTCTGTTCTCCTTCCTTCTGAACAAAAAGTATTGCCCTCGCTGTGTCTGAAATTATTATTATTTCTATTCCATCCTAGTCACCTAATGAAAACTGTAATGAGTCTGAAGTTAGATCATGTCAAAGCTTCCGTTGACTTAAACGGGCTTTGGATTGGGCGTCCCAGAAGGAAAAACAGAACAGTTTTTCAAGCTTTCACATTTACCAATTCTTTTCACAGCTACAGGGTATAGGGAAGATCAGCCATTTTTAATTCCTCTCATTCCAACTCTATTTAAATGCTAAGACATACTTTTCACCCTTAAATCCATATGGACATGGTGTTAAGAGGTTTTTCTCCATGCCCCCCAAAACTGAGGTTATGTAAAAATAGAAAGGGGATGAGTTATATGATTTAATATGATTACAAGGGAGTTTAAAGCCTTTTTTTTTTTTTCATGTAAACCCTTTTGGGAGGAATTTAACACTTCCCTGCAGTATTAGGTATCCAAACACAACTGGCCTGATTCTCATTTACACTAAGGCCCCTTTTATACCTCTGTAGCAGTGTACAAGGGGCCTTAATGTAAATAAGAATTAGGCCCAACTTCACTGGACTAATGCATGAGAACAAGAAATTGAAAGTGACTGCAAAGCAAAAGTGAAATTAAGGCCTGACCTGCTCTTACAGAACCCAGTAGAAAAACTACTATTGAGTGCAGTTGTGACAATTGGGCTTACAAATTTACCTGAATTGTGAGCTCAACCGTAAAAAGTATGTAAAAGTTTTTGCAATATTAACAAATGTTTATGAGAAAGTACAAAAGGAAGACAGAATAACTGAATTAATCTAAACAAAAAGGCTACATTAATATACTTTAAGTACTGTGCTGAAATTATGCTTGTTAAAAACAAGGAATGTAAAGCCGGAAGTTAATAAGCCAAAACTGGTATACTGGATATTAGGCCTAGTTAGTAGACAAAATAATGAGGGAATGAGCTATCCCATCCATCACTCCCTTTAATTTTGTGGGGAAAATATGAAAAAACACCACCACTGCCACCAACAGGAAGGACAGAAGCTACTGAAGCAAGCTTCACCACCAAGGCTCCAACTCTCACTGTTTCCTAGGACCTGGGACTTAATCATCCTGATCCTGAGAGGTGTCCTGACCAGAATGGGCCAGAGAGAGAGACCCAGATGACACTGCCACTCCTACCAGCTCAGGCTGAGTCCCAAGCATAGGCACCGACCTCCCCTCTTTGCCGTGGGTGCGCGATCCCCATCTCTGCCCTCCCCCCACTCCACCCCTTCCATGAGGCCCTGCCCCAGCCCCGCCTCTTCCTGCCCCTTCCCCACCCCCATTCCAACCCCTTCCCCAAAGTTCCTGCCCCGACTTGGCCCCCTCCCAGCCCCTATTCCAACTCCTTCCCCAAATCCCAGCCCCAGCCCCACCTTTTCCCCACCTCCACACACCACGTTCCCGCTCCTCCCTCCCCCAGTGAGGGGAAGCACTGGGAGGTAGGCGGACGAGCGGGGACGCAGTACGCTCAGAGGGGGAGTAGGAGGAGGAGGTGGGGCTGGGGGTGAGGGGAGGTTGGCTGCCGGTGGGTGCAGAGCACCACTAATATTTCCCCGTGGATGCTCTAGCCCGGGAGTACCCATGGAGTCGGCACCTATGGTCCCAAGCACCACCTGGAATGACCCGTTACTACCACCTAAGAGACTGTCAAACAAGGGGGCTTTTCCTTCTAACGTTAGACTTTAACAGCAGCAGCAACATCACCAGGCTATCTGATCTAACAACTTCTTATATTTTCCCCAAAAGGACAGTTATTACCATCTTTGATGCCCTCTAAAAGACTGTCAAATAAGGGGAGTTTTCCTAAACCCTAAAATTTTCTCACAGCTCAAAGGAAAGGGAACAAAAAATGTGGTTAAAATAAAAACCTTATTTAATACTTTACATTTCAAATGTTTCCACTGTTTTCCCTTCTCTTCTTTATCTTTAATAAACATTTCAAAGAATTTTTAATGTGTTTGACATGGTTCTAAGCAGGCTGAAGTCTCTCTATATCAAGCCCTGGACCTTGTTTAATATTAGATAGTAACTCAGTTATGGTAACAACTTTAGCCTATATATCCCATCTAAATTAATACAACAATGCAGCGGGACAAGATCAAGCCCAGGATCAGATATTTTCACTACATACGCCGTTAAATAATGTTAAAAAACTGAGCAACATAAATGATGAAATGTAAATTGCATTTTTTGGAATTCCTTCAGTGTTAGTTATCTAATGTGTTATTAGTAACTAAGGGAAGGATGGATCTTCTAGAGTAATTTTTTTTCTTCAGAGTATTCCTTTGTATGCAGTATAAATGCATATGCATTTGTATATATATCTCTGCCATTTGTGTCTATGCAGAAGGGAGGAGCTTAGATGTAAATGGTCAGGAAACAGAAAGTGTTCTGTTTTCCAAGTTTATCTCTGCCTCCAACCACTGCTCCGCCAGATTTTATCAGGAGCACTTGTTTAAAAAAAAAAAAAAAATTAAGTTGCAGCATTTAAATCCCAGATGCACACTACAGTGATTGCTATAAAGTTTGTATAAGGAACAGAAAGTGTAACCATATGTGCCATTTTTGCAGTGATGGGTTAAATTAGAGTAAAACTCTCCATATGCTCTGGAAGTTGTAACATGGGCAGCAGTGTTTTCAAACCTGGATAGATATTTTCCCATACCTTGTGAGTTTCCTGATTTTTACTTCCACTTCCATAGATTCATAGATTACATGACCAAAAGGAACCATTGTGAACATCTAGTCTGGCCTCCTGTATAACACAGTCCAGGGAACTTCCCCAAAATAATTACTGTTAGAACTAAGAGCATATCTTTTAGAGAAACATATAATCATAATTTTAAAACTTCCAGTGATGGAAAATCAACCACAACTCTTAGTAAATTGTTCCAATGGTTAATTACCCTCACTATTAAAAATGTGTGTCTTGTGCAGCTAGCCTGAATTTGTCTAGCTTCAGTTTTCAGCCAGTGGCTCGTTATAGCTTTGTCTGCTAGACCAAAGAGCCCTCTTATCAAATTTCTGTTCCCTGTGTAGCTACTTATAGACTGTGATCAAGTCAATCCTTAACCTTCTTCTGGATAAGCCAATAATATGTGCCATATTGATTTTGTATCATTCTAGTTTTCTTAATCAAAATATCACGCAGTACCAGGTCAAATGCCTTATAGAAGTTTACATATATTACACTAACATTATTACCTTTATCAACCAAACTTTTAATCTCACCCCCCAAAATCTATTTTCTATAAATTCATGCTCTTGGGCCATCTCTTTGTAGCCTTAGATAACAACAGATTCTTTACTCAGGCAGCTATGTCAGAAATTATATTGAGTTGAGATCGGTGGACCACACACAGAGACTTTGTGATGTTTTAGGTAATAGAAACAAATATATTTGAAATAATAGAATAAGATAAGAAATCAAGGTAAGTATAAGTACAGTGAAATGATCTCCTGCATACTTACAGCCTTAGGCTGGCACAAGATAAAGCAATCCCCCAATGTTGACATATTTACAAACCTGTGCATAGTTAAAAGTTTATGGAGATTGGTAACAACAAAGATAGAAGGAAAAGTAAGTGGAGCTCATCACAAGAGGGCTAATTCGTACTCAGACTCCCGGGTCTCAGGCTTCGGTCATCCCTGACATCCCAATTAGGCCATCTTTTACACACCTTTTTATCATTCCACCCATATGCATTTGATCAGATATGGTCCCAAGTCTCAATCCCCTATTCATATTTGGTATTTCAGGAGACCAGTTTTAGGGTTTCGGTTGTCCATATATGTTATTCCAGTTGGTCATAACTACATTTTTGACAGTCCAGTCATTCATGTCAGTCCTTTTCCAATATTTTTGGTATGTCAAAGCAGTTAGCTGTTAATGCAAAAAGCCCTCAAGATGCTACCATCTATCAATTCGTGGTTTACCAATTTATCAGAAGATGCAATGCTAAACTATCACAAGATACATATTGCTAACTTCTAGGCCTCACTCTAAACTCTTAATGCTTAATGCTTAAGACCTATAGCCAAACCTATTTTTAATACGTACATTTTGGTTCTTCTACTTGCTGTTACAGCTTCAATACCTTTCATTATTATTTTACCCAAAACTATAGACCCTTCAAGAGCAATTCAAGTGTCAACATATTTTTAAAACTCTTGGAATCATTATAACCTACTGATTTAACAAAGTCTAGCTTGAGTAGCTGCTGTTTAACACACTCCTGAGTTACTGTCAGACTGAAAAGTATTTCATGATCATCATATGATATGAATACATCTTCTGGCATTTTTCCAAATACAGAACAGAAGTATTTATTGAACACTCCTGCCTTTTCTGCATTATTATTGACAACTCTATCATTTCCATTTAGTAATGGAACAATGCCATTGTTAAGATTCTTTTCTTCCCAATTAACAAACCACTTCTCATTGTCCTTAGCTCTGCTGGCCATGGAGTTCTCCTAATGTCCTTTTGTGTTCCTTATCAATTTTCTACAATTACCAGCTTCTAATTTATATTAATTACTATTAACTCTCCCTTTCTTCTAATGATTATATAGACTTAAAAAAAAAGTTTGCAGTTGCTTTCACTTCCCCTCTATGCCATTTAACCAGTGTGGCATTCTTTCTCAGTTGTGGTTTTTTGGGGGGCAGGAAAGGGAGTTGGGAGAAGAGATCTAGTAAAATGGTCTTAAACAGTTCCAAGTTATAATTTACATTTTTCTGTTTACATTCTCTCCCAACTGATTTGGCTCATAATCATTTTCAGCTTTGTGAAATTGGCCCTTTTAATACATCAGCACACACACACACACACACACATATATATATACTGGTTTGGACTTTATTCTGTTTTCACATAGCAAATGTAATCAAGTCATAATCCCTTTTACCAAAGCTACCACTAATTTTTAGTTCTGTGATCAACTCCTCTTTATCTTTCAAGATGAGGACAAATATAGAATTCCCTCATGTTGGATGCAACCCTTTTTGAGTTAGGAAATTGTCATCTATAATATTTAGAAATTCTGAAAATGTTTTAGTACTGGCAGTCTGAGACCTCCAGCATATGTCACTTAGGTTAAAAAATGCACCTCATGATAAGGTAGCTTTTTTTCTATACCTTATAGATGAGTGCTTAAGGAGAGGGTCATCCTGTTCTCCAGTGTGATTTAGTAATCTTGTGCTTTGTATGTTAGAACATTGATCCTAAGCATTTAAAGTCACTTGCTTCTGAGTGGTCAATGAGTCAGAAAAAGATGCCTTTTCAACGTAGGGTGCTTTCCCCTACTTCTTTTGCTCACTTGAATCTTTCTAAATAAGTTACAACCACTGATTTTAACATTCCTTTCATGCAACTCTTCCTACCAGGTTTCAGTAATACCTTTCAGGTCGACTTCATGTTTACAAATGAGCAATTCCAATTCCTCTTGTTTATTATCCAGGCTCCCAGCATTGGTTTATAGGCAATTTAAAGGCGCTAAAAAATTATTGGAAGGGTCACAAATCTGCTTCTTCTAGGAACAGTTTTACACACAATTGGAGTAAACTGTGCATTTAAGAAAACAGACTCCTTTTTTTATCCAATTGAAGGAGCAAATTGAATTGATTGGTCAAGATGTCAAACCTATAAAGTAAGAGACAGAGCTTCTTGGGGAGAATCTAAATGTGATTTTCTATCTACATACTAGCTCTGCTCACATGAGTAAATTGAGCAAGATTTGACTTGTAATTTGTAACTGAGTGTGTGTATGCGTATTACTCCTGTAAGGGAACTATAATACTCAGATCTCCTCTAGTGAAGTCACATCCATGGTACTGAACATTTTCAAATTTCCCCTAAAACATGGCTGAGTATTGTAATTCTTAATGAATTCTGTGACATGCCACGGAGAGGATTTTAAATGACAAAAAGCAGAAGCTCTAAGGTGTTTATGTGTGCGCACATGCATGTGTGTATATATATCTGTATGTATATGCAGAGGTGTATTTATGTACAGGGTGTGATTTTTCAAAAGCACTCAGTGTTGGCCTAACTCTGCTCCCATTGAAGTCAATAGGAGTTTTATCATTTACTCTAATAAGAGCAATATTAGGCCACGTTAAGATCGTTTGAAAATCACACCCCATAAAGGCAGGCTACGTCATCAGACCAAATTAATCCCTGATGTAACTTTAACAGAAATACTATGGGGAATCAGTTTGTCTATAGAGCCCATCCAACCACAAACTTTGAACTTTATTCAGTGGTAACAGTTTAAAAAAAAAGGGTGGGGGGCTTCTTTGTGTTCATGACCAAAATTACATAGGCTTGAAACTTTGTTAGTTGCTGACCTGCTAAACCTGGCACAGAAATTCCTCCCAAGTGTTAAATAATTCAATTAGAGGCTTTGTTTAGTGATTCAGCATGAGCTTTAGATCATTTTTCCAATAAACTCTTTAACAAACTAATCATTGTTCTCTTCTTAACAGGATTAAAAGATATGTAGGAATTCACATGAATTACAAGAGAATTAGTTGAATTAATCACTTCAGAATACCAGTATGGAATAGGTGGAAGTAATTCAGATGCCAAGACTAATTTCCTTATTATTGTAAAAGAACTGGTGTTTTTAAAACTAAATGACACTGAAATTGAAAGATTGTCAAGATTACACTGTTAAACCATTCCAGTAAATTAGGTGGGAGAGGTTGTGGAAAATATACCAAAACAAGTAAACTTCAGATGTATTGGAATACCAAAAATGTTCCCAAGCAACATCTAAGAATATGTTTTAGGCTCCCTTTTTGCTATCTTGATGCCATCTCATTATTTAGTTCATCCCTAATCTGCAATAATATATAGTTGATGACATTTTTGCAGTATATGGATGGAGGAGTATTATATTTTCAAGTTGCAAATTTATAAGCATATTAATGGTTTTGTTTAACTTTGTCAGTACTTACTTGAAAGAGCCACTAAGGAAGAGGCAACCTAGCTCGCTTGCTGGATATAGGCCCAAATTTTTAAGGTATTTAAGCATTGCTCTGCTCAGTGGTTCAATGCCTATGTGATTTATATGGCTAAATCCCATTTCCAAAAATTATTTTGTCACTTAGGCACCTAAGTGTCATTGAAAGTGCATGGGATTTAGCCATCTAAATCCCTTAGGACTTGCACTGCTGAGCAGTGCAATCATAGAATCATAGAATATCAGGGTTGGAAGGGACCTCAGGAGGTCATCTAGTCCAACCCCCTGCTCAAAGCAGAACCTAATCCCCAACTAAATCATCCGAGCCAGAGTTTTGTCAAGCCTGACCTTAAAAACCTCAAAGGAAGGAGATTCCACCACCTCCCTAGGTAACCCATTCCAGTACTTCACCATCCTCCTAGTGAAAAAGTTTTTCCTAATATCCAACCTAAACCTCCCCCACTGCAACTTGAGACCATTACTCCTTGTTCTGTCATCTGCTACCACTGAGAACGGTCTAGATCCATCCTCTTTGGAACCCCCTTTCAGGTAGTTGAAAGCAGCTATCAAATCCCCCCTCATTCTTCTTCTGCAGACTAAACAATCCCAGTTCCCTCAGCCTCTCCTCATAAATCATGTGCTCCAGCCCCCTAATCATTTTTGTTGCCCTCCACTGGACTCTTTCCAATTTTTCCACATCCTTCTTGTGGTGTAGGGCCCAAAACTGGACACAGTACTCCAGATGAGGCCTCACCAATGCCGAATAGAGGGGAATGATCACGTCCCTCGATCTGCTGGCAATGCCCCTACTTATACAGCCCAAAATGCCATTAGGCTTCTTGGCAACAAGGGCACACTGTTGACTCATATCCAGCTTCTTGTCCACTGTAACCCCTAGGTTCTTTTCTGCAGAACTGCTGCCTAGCCACTCGATTCCTAGTCTGTAGCAGTGCATGGGATTCTTCCATCCTAAGTGCAGGACTCTGCACTTGTCTTTGTTGAACCTCATCAGATTTCTTTTGGCCCAATCCTCTAATTTTCTAGGTCCCTCTGTATCCTATCCCTACCCTCCAGTGTATCTACCACTCCTCCCAGCGCATCTACCACTCCTCCAGCAATGCCTAACTGCCTTCAAAAATCTGGTTCTGAGCTGGTGGGTGGACCAGAAACCTAGGCTTGTGAGGAAGATAGAGGAACAGGATGTCTTGAAGAGCTGGACTCTGGGGACCAGGTCTATCCTATAGGGCAGTAGCTATATGGAATAGGGAGAAAGAAAGAGATACTGTTTGAGTGAGAGAAGGAAGAGGAGACAAATTGGGAAGTCAGAGGCAGAAAAAGATGGGGAAACGAGTGGAATGGAGGAAGAGAGACATGGGCTGAAAGCGAGGAAGAGGAGTGAAATAAGAAGAGAACAATAGAAAGGAAGTACAAAGGGAAATAGTAAGAAGACAAAACTGAGATGGAAAAGAACAGAAGGAATTGAAGAAATGGAGAGGGAAAAGAAAGGAAGAAGGAAATGGAAGGTGAAAGAACAGTCAGTCACACTGAATAGAAATAATCTGAAAAATATCAACAAAAAGCATTTTTGTCAAAAAGACATTTTTTCTGGAAAAACTGTTGATTGTCAAAAATTTCATTGTTTGTAAAAAAAAATAAAATAAAAAAAATGAACGCCTTTTTTCTCTATTCCTTCCCCCACCCCCAAAATTTTTATGAGAAACGTGTTCAAAATGGATATTTAATTTTACATGGAATGAAAGCACGGAATGAAATCCTGGCTCCATTGAAGTCAATGGCAAAACTCCCACTGATTTTAATAGGAAGGGGATTGCACTCCTGGTTTTTAAAAAGGGATAAATGCATTTTCTGGGCTGATTTAGCCACTAGGAGGTGAAGAGGTGTGACAAAAATTGAAAACAATTAAATGAACTGAAAAATTGAATTTGGGATCGGGATCGTGGAAGGATCATGTCAGTTCTTATTTTATTCAAAATCATCTCTAATTTACATTTTAAATTGGACTGTATGCATTAATAAATAGTGGTGAAGAGAAAGTAGATCATCTACTCCACATCGTTAAGTGAGCCAGATGGCACTCCAAGAAATTAAACACCAAGAGAAGTGACAGTAATTCATGTCTAAATATGACAGCCGTTTCAAAAATAGAGGAAAAATAGAAATCCTGTTTAAAAAAATGTCAGCAACTTCTAAATGGTAGAAAATATCTGCAAGACAGAGCAAATGTACCCAATATAGTTGAGAAAGTGAAGCTTTTCATTTGAAAATGCCACCCCTCTAAACAAATATGACACATATATCATCTCTTTGCTCTGCTGGCAATGGGTAGAGACAGGAAAGCACTACATCGAATCTGTCTCATGTCAACGAGGACAGTAATGCTGTGGATGAAGACAGTGTTTCCCTTGATGCACAGTGTATCACGTTGCCAGGTAAAAAGGAACTGTGTCAATGAACCGATAGGTGTGCTGAGAAACTTTGACAAAGAGAATGAAAAGGAAACAAAGTGGAATAGAGAATTTAGGTTCAAATTCATGGCCCCATTGAAGTCAGTGGCAAATTTCCCATGCCTGCCTATGTCAAGCTGCTTGCTCACACTGACATTTCAGTATAATTGATTATAACAAAAAACACTCATGTACTCAGAGACATTTTAATTATCAAGGAGTCTAGTAATTTGTACCATCATTTGGCTTCTTTAACACAAGATTGGATGTCTTTCTAGAAGATATACTCTAGCTCCCACAAGTTGTTGGGTTTGATGCACTGGGTGAAATCCATGGAGTTATGGAGAAGGTCAGACTAGATGCTCATAATGGTTCCTCTGGCCTTAAAATCTATGAACCTATGTTCATTTCATCCTGAGCATGAAGTATAGCCCCACAGTACAGTGGAAATATGTTGAGAACAGCTGGTCAGAAAATCCCCTTTTAGCAATTCCCCCAACTGGGGATTCTCGTTTTCCTGAGGGACACTTCAAATATGTGGAAAGTGTCTTTTGTTTTGTTTCCCCCCCCCCATAGTACCTTACCGCTTCCAAACGTTTTCTATTTGGGATACTGCAAGGGAATGTGGGGGAAGTAGGAAATTTTTTTTTCCGTTTTTTAAAAAAAAACATTCACTTTAAGTGCTAAATTAACATATGAAGAAAGTGTGACTTTTTCTCTGAAAGTAACATTTTCAACACTTCTTTGCCAAGTAGCAAAAGTTGGAAAACAGTAAAAAAAAAAAAAAAAAAAGTGGGGAAAAACCACAATTTCTAAATGAAAATTTTAAAAAAAAAATTTCTATTTTTAAAAAATTCATTTCCAAAAATTTCAGTTTCCCATGCATTTTTTTTCCATTTAAATTTTTTTTTTTTTTTTGGAAAATCAAAGTGTTGGCAAAAATGACATTTTTCCCATTGAAAAAAATCATTTTGACTAGACCCTATTTCTTGACCAAAAAACAAATTTTAATTGGAAAATTTTGTCATCTCTAATTCTGGAGCTCACACTGACAAAGAGAAAGGCAGAGGGGAATCACGTAAACCACCAACACTGGGTTGGTTTACCCAGCATTTGGTTAGCACTGATAGAAATGTGCAGCTGTTCCTTTGTTAAATTATTTTGCCCAAAGCACTATGGTGATCAATGAGAGGAAGCCTATAGCTCTTCTCACACTGACCTCATTACAGCTGTAGAGGGAAATGGATGGAGTAGATTAAATATCTTTAAAGTGCTATTGGCCTGGTTTCAGATATGACAAGATGACTTGTGAAGGACATATTAGCTGGTAATAGTACTCAGTTTTAAATAGGAATCATTTAACCATATACTCAAATGTTTAAGTGAAATTTAGCAAAACACTAGCGGTAATTCTCACCAGCAGTGATAAGTAACTCTAATATGGGAAAGCCTCCTGTACCATTAAAGTGAAAATGCCATAATGATCCCCGGCACACAATGCCTAGTACAGTGGGCCTCAATCACAGAGAGGGCTCTAGGTGCTATTATAATACAAGTAATCACCAGTTATTATATATAATACCCAGCCCTATTCAGGATAAAAGTATTAAATACCCTACCTAACCTACCAGTAAGATAAACACAACCACTGAAAGACAGTTTGGGATGCAAGTATTAGATTCTGATTACCCAAGAGTTAACTTAGCTCCTAAATGAATTCCTAGTGGCAGTTTTAGAGAGCTAAAATCCAGCACCATTTTTCTACTCTGCTTCCTCCGACCCCCTCCCCCCACCCCACCCTACTGAAGAGATAGTGATTGATGTCCTCTCCCACCCAAAGCATGCTGTGGTTATTGCTCCTTATGGTTAGAATTAAACCCAGCAAGACCAATAGCCCAATTCAAACACTCTGCCATTTAAATGAAGTATTTATTAGCCTGGGATCCCTCTGTTCCTACACCACCTCAAAGTTTTTGTGCACGTCACTGAGAAAAACAAAAGGCAGGATTCTGGCATTCAGCTGGAAAACTCAACTACCAAACTCTCTAATAAGGCAAACAGACATAAATTGACTCCTTCAAGCCAGATGTTCAAAAAGCATATAAAGCTGCGGAAGAAAATAAGGAGCAGCTGAATTATATAGGAAGGAAGGCAAGATACAGTCATTGTCTGTGATTAAACTACTATAAGTTTTGAAATCTATATTATGGAATCTATTATAAAACACATAACTGATTTAAAATTAATAGTCTTAAGGTTTACTTCTCTGTTATTTATGGTATAATGATAAAGCACTTTACTAGGATCTCGCACAGTAACTACATGGATTCCATTAGTCCTGCCCGGTTGAAGACTAAAATTAAAGGGAAAAGGAAATACAGGTTTTTTTACATGGCAATTTATTTTCATTAAAAAGCTTTCAGAAGCAGAAACTTAGAAACTATAAAGACAATGGGAGGCTTTTTCATTTGTTCAGTAGTATAGCAGGGAACAGGGAAACGACCCATTTCCAAATGCCACCACATAAAGCGCCTGCCCACATGTTCAGGACATGCCTGCGGACTCAGAACAAGGTACTAATTTGATTCGGAGTAGATTTGTCAACACATTGGTTAAATCTGATTCAGACTTTTACAGTTAGGGGTAGGTCTACACTTACCCGGTAGTTCGGCGGCAAGCAAATCGAACTTCTGGGTTCGACTTATTGCGTCTTGTCTGGACGAGATAAGTCGAACCCGGAAGTGCTCGCCGTCGACTGCGGTACTCCAGCTCGGCGAGAGGAGTACGCGCAGTCGACGGGGGAGCCTGCCTGCTGCGTCTGGACCGAGGTAACTTCGAACTAAGGTACTTCGAACTTCAGCTACGTTATTCACGTAGCTGAAGTTGCATACCTTAGTTCGAATTGGGGGGTTAGTGTAGACCGGGCCTAAGAATGCATAGCTGAAATGACCTCTGTGCCCTCCACCCTTCCCTGCCTGCATCCTTTCTTCCCTCCATCCAACTTAGGGTGACCAGATGTCCCAATTTGATAAGGACAGTCCCGAATTTGGGGTCTTTTTCTTATATAGACTCCTATTACCCCCCACCCCCGTCCCGATTTTTCACACTTGCTGTCTGGTCACCCTAATCCAACTGTGTGCCAAGTCCAATTCCCTGCTCGTTCCTGTCAGCCATTTCCTCCCTCTACCCCATTCCTAGAGCCTGGCCTCCTTTCTTTCAGAGTCCATGCATTAAAAAAGATTATGCTTTCAAAATGCTCTGTCATTTTGGTGATTTCATACTCTCACACCCGTTAAAATGCAAAATGAGAGAATGGATTCTGATGGGATCTTATGGGGCCCAAGTAGTCTGTAAATTCAAGTTATTGGAAAATTTAGATGTTCCCAATTTACATTCCCCTTCCAATGTTTTTATTATTTTTAATTATTTATCTTTTTATGTTGATTTATTTGGAGTTAGCTTATCACCACTGAAAGCAAATAAGGGTCATAAAGTCAAGGTCCCTTTTCACACATTTATTTTTTAATCTACTAAAGTCTCCCTCAAAAACTTTCTGAACAGCACTGTTACAATGACACCTGCTGGGAGAAGCTGGGAATGGAAAAACCACAAAGTCCACTCAAAGTAGAAACAGAAAAATCAATGCATGCCTATTCGCTGATTCTAAAATGCCTGCTACTAACTGGAAGTTCTGTGTATTAAAAGAAAATCTCCCTGTATGATTGGCCTGGCCATATTTACTTTATACAAATAGAGAGACATGTATCGCAATACCCTTGACTCACACTGAGAAGTGCTTTAAACTACAAGGAGGCCCGGTGAGGTCAAAAACTGACCTGAAATTCTTTTTTTAATTGGAATCTTAAAAAAAAGATTTAAAGTTTCCCCTCAAAATAATTTTTTTAAATGAGAAGCTCTAGTCAGAGGGTATTAAATGACTTTGTTGGGGAAAAGCAACAGGAATTTGTAGGTTGCAGATCTCAAGTTTTGCTGTTCAGAAGAAAATCAGATTTTAAGACAAAACATGATGAAAACACACAAAGGGGGAGAGAGCGGAGACTGGCAGGAGACAGGAAAATTCAACTTCTCTCTTTGGGCTACAGTTCAGTTGGTAGAAAACCCCCTGGCACAGCACACAACATGATTAGCCACTCCATGAACTTCTACCAGAATCAGGCTGTTCCAAGCATTATTTCTAGCTCGCTACTCTGGTCACAACAAATTTTTACAAGTATAGAATTGTCCTGACTGGCTAAGCTAGACTCTTATTAGAAAAGAAGATTAAAAAAAAAAAAAAAAAAAAGGACAGAAATGGTTATACAAGTAAGATTTGGGATCTCAACCATGAACCCATCATGGATGGCAATAACTTCATTAGCTAGCAACCCTGAACTGAACAGTACTTTGGGGGACGTTTATTACAAAATCTGGCATGTATAGGTGATAACTATCAGTTCATAGAGAACTGTGCTACTTATAAACAGAACCATGGGGTATTTATTATCAGAATTCTAGTCTAAAGTATGTAACTTACAAATAGGAATTCCATTGTTCGTTAAAATTCCTACATATGATCTCACTGATGAATCCAGTTCTATGAGTTTACAGGCACTTGTACAGTAAGAGAATGTGATTATCTATCCTAGAATTCTGGGCTAGATGCTCAGCGGGTGTAAAGTCAATGCATCTGTGCTGATTTATACCAGCTGAGGATCTGACCTGTTTTTGATGCAGAATGAAGCAAGAAAGGAAGTGGGATTATATGGGAAAGAATCATTACTAACATCAAAATCAACTGCCTAGCATTTTATCTCAGTACTATTCCCAGAGAACATGACCAAATCCACTAACATAGTTGGGACTAATTGTCAACCTATCCGGCAAGCTGAGCAGAGAGCACAAATATTCAATGGTCCAGTCTGGTAATGATCCTTCTGTTGTTATTTGTGTTTCTATAGTGCCCAGAGGTTCCAATCAGAAGCAGGGCATTGTTCTGGGATCCATACACACATTATAAAAGATAGTCCCTTCCCAGAAGTGCTTGTAATTTAGAGTTAGGTCCTGAAACTGGGTTAGGAGATGCTCCCAAGCAGACAAGATAGACAATAGCTGGGGGGAAACGGATGCAACATGCAAGCAGAGTGATTAGGGAGAATGACAAGCATCATGTGAATTTCACATTTTTTAAATTGTTCTTTTTAATAGATAAAGTAACAGTGTTACTGTGTCGATGAGGTGAATTGCTGGTCCATGGAACACCCACAAACAGCCCTAAAAAGGTGCAGGTTCTCCCTGGTGGAATGTACCCCGCATCCCAGGAAATAATTCTGAAAGGGAGTTTATGGGTATGCCTGTTCTTCCTGCCTGGGAAAGAAAGTGAAACTGTTTGGTACAGCAACACCTGCTCAAGTAGGGGAATTGCCTTGGCACCTTCGTCCAGTGACAAGAGTATTGCCAACCTCAGTCATTCAAAAATATCACAAGATTCATGATAAAACCATGAGAGAACTGGCAAAACTGTTAGATGGGGATCTGTTTTTACTGGGCTCACGTCTGTGTCATTATTCCAGGGGCTCTGCCTACTTGCCCATACCCACTAATAAGGAGACCATGAGATTGTGTAACACGGGGTAGCTATATAAGGGAGGGCAGTGTAATGTGGGAAGGGAGAAGGCATGAGTGAATAGAAGTAAGGGGATAGGAAAAGAAAAGAGGGAAAGGGAGATGAAAATAGGAAGAGGAGGAAGGACAGAAAGAAGATGTAGTGGAAAGGACTGAGTGCAGGGGTGGAAGCAACCAACCAACAAGCAAAGAGGAAAATATATCAAGAACCAAAATATACTAGATTTTCCTTTTTTTAAAAAATCTGATGTTCAAACGGTCATTTGTCATAAGCTCATATTATTTCTATAGACATGCTGCACCACCAATTGCTGTAAGCCACATGGACCCTTGCAGAATACCAGCAAACTCAGAGAGGCAGGAATACCAATTAAAATTGAAAGAGAAAAGGCTCCTGTAGGGACAAACTTAAACAATCATTTTTTTTTAAAGATTAGTTTTTCATTCCATGAAATAAATGAGATTTTGCTGAACATTAAGGGGGAGAAGTTATTCCAAGTGCTGTACAGGGTTTTAGCCCTGTGGTTCCCATTGGCGGGAGGAGAAGTCATGGGGTTAAACTACTAGCTGTTGATTTCAAACTAGATTTAATCTGTGGTCCTTGTAAACCATGAAATTAAAAAGGGAGGAGGGGAAGGATGTGTGTCTGTATTTGAGTGCACATGCAAGTGCTAGCCTGCACTGACTGGAAATGGACAAGGAGCCTTCTGTACTGTATAGTAACTATAATTTCTCCCTTTTTTTTTTTTAAACAAGTTTCCTTTGATTTCCGAAGTAGCTATCAAAAAGCTTTCTTTTGCTGTAACACTGAAGCCAGATTCATTTACTACAACAACAGAAGTCGATTTCCCAGTTGTTGTTTTGCTTTTACTATAAAGCTTGAAATGGAAACTGTGGCCTTGATGAAAACAGTAAAATTCCCGTAAATGGGATTAGTCACCCTTTTGTGTGCCCCAGCATTGGATATCAAACAGTGAGCAATGATTCCCTGAGCTAACAAGTGGAAGCAAACATTCCTAGGGAAAAAATAAAAAAGCCACAGAGAGGATGAGTAACATTTGACATTTTCATGTCCGGAATTTCTGTAAATGTCTCTCCCCCAGAGGAGAAATATCTTCCAAAATATTTGGTTCATTGTGGTATCACTCTTTGATATAGGAACCATAAAGTCCAGAGGGGGAATACACTTAATGAAAACATCTTTGTATTTAACTCTTTGTAGCCTGGGAACTTTTAAGGCATTTTAAATCAAGACTATGATTTAAAATACCATCTGCTATCCTAGACAGGAAATGGGAATGGATTTCATTCTAATGGATTCCTGATGGTCTTGGATCCTTCACTACACACTCTCCCTGTCTATGAGTCTCATGAGACTTTTAATTTCATTCCCAAGAGATTAATTTCATCATTACTAAGATCCTATTTTTCATGTGAAAAATTCCTCTCACTCCTTTGTCTGTTATGGCTGATGCAATCTTTATTCTTTCAAAAGTATTAATATCCCATCATTAATCTGAAGATCAGGTTTAGTTTGGAATTTCCCATGGAACCCCTAGAATAACATTCATGTTCTTTGAAGTCTGGGTCAGGCCATATATTGGGCCAAATCCTGTGTTGATCTACAGCCTGTGCAATCCCAGACAGAGTAATGGAATTGCCCAAGTTGTATATTATGGTGCCAGTTCAACAGTCTGGTCTTATTGAGCAAAGCACTTAAGTATGTGCCTAACTTAAGGAACATGCAAAGTCCTGTCAAAGCCAATGGGACTTGAAGCACATGTTAAGTGCTTTGCTGAATAGGGATGGGCTTAAGCACATGCATCAATGCTTTGCTGAACTATGGGTCTAAGATTTTGGTCTATTGGTAAGTTTTAGGCCAATAACATTATATTAAATTTTTAATGCTAATTTCACAACTTGTCTAAAAATACAGATCAATTGCAGAGGACCCAAATCCTTATGATTACTCAGGGCTTAGAATGACCATACTACTCCCACTAGATGCTCTGAATTAAAGAACACATTTTTGCAAGTGATGCCTCATTAGCCTCAGTTAGTTCATCTCAGACTCTCAGTGATTGGTTTGGAAGAGTCACTGTATTGGAAACACTAGGTACAGAGCCTTTGCTGTCCAACAAGTGCTTTTTTAAGAGGCTGTGTGAAATGAGTTGGTGATTTCAGACATGTTCTACTAAATAGGGGTCCAGAGCACAAAATCCAGCAGTTGATACCCTTGTTGGGAGTCTCAGTACAGAGATCAGTAAGTTCAATTGCGCAAGAATCTTTGACAGGTGACCAACAGACTTTGATGGTGCTGAGCCCCTCTCAGGAAATGCTCAGTACACTGCAGAATAGGGGCCTAAAAAGGGCAAAGGAAATGACTTCACCCCTGCAGATCAAAGCTAAGGCACAATGAATGTCTAGGGAACAGAATAGCAATGGTCTGAACTGCTCCTATCATGCAGAGGGGAAAGGCGGGTGAGGGAGAGAGCGCATTTCCGTTTCCAGTGCTGTTTATCTGGCACTTTTCATCATCTGATTTTTTTTTTTTATTTTAATAAATAGTAGTCTCAGGAGTGAGACTGCTGGAAGCTTAACTACCCCGACACATAAGTTACAACTTGATAATGTCTTAATATAACTGTTGTATTAACCCAGCAGCAACGCATTAGCACTGCAGCCACATATCCATTAATACTTCCTGCAACACTCCTCTTCTCTCTAGTTTTTTTTTTTTTTTTTTTTTTTTTTTTTTTTTTTTTTTTTT
>NW_020664435.1:20744296-20774884 GCF_002925995.2 Terrapene triunguis | reverse complement strand
TTTTTTTTTTTTTTTTTTTTTTTTTTTTTAAGTAGAGCTGGTAAAAGCATACAGCCTGATTCAACCCTTCCAAGCTTAACTGCAGCCTGACTGTGGGATACTAGGAGTTTCACACAGCTGCATTTGAAGGGCTGGGCTTGGGAACACAAATCCAACAGGTCTTATGTCAGCTCATTAACACCTTTTTGAAATCAGTGTGTTACACTAATGCTCGTAAACAAATCTCCTGTAATATTTACTGCTAAATGGCATTTGTTTCCATGCTGCCAGACCGACTTTGCTTAGACCCTGTACAAATATGGAACAAAACTCCAGTCCCCCGACCCAAAGAGGTGACAACGTAAAAGTCCAGCTGTAGACAAGGAAAGCAATGATTTTCACCTGCTGGCCTTATCCATGCTTGAAATGGCTAATCTCAACCTGTGCAAGTCACCTGGTCTATACTTGGTGTAGCCATAGCGAACTCCATTTTCTGGCCAATAATAGCAGAATGGGGTCTAATTCCTAGTATATTCAAGGCCTACAAACCATTCCCAATCACATGGAATATCTCATCCTTTCATGACCACATATGCTCTTTATCATAGTTACACCACTGCTTGCATGGAATATTAGGGAAGTATTTCATTTATATATTTTACCTTGACTTTTAATGTAATTTGAAAGCTGGAAGCACAGAGGGGAGCCAATACAGTGTGACCAACCAGCCCTCTGCAAGCCACCAGCAATTGTACTGCAGACCACAGACAACGGGGGGAAAACCGCTGTGTTACAGCATTTCATTGTTTGGTTCTTATAAATCTGCATCTTCCATTTGACCTCTATAGGAAGTCTCTGACAAGGAACAGCAAGCCAGGTGCAGGAAAGTTAAGGCATCCTTCATTCTGTTCACTCAGTTACCGCTGTATATATTTGCTTGTGGAGGAAAAGTCCCTCCTGAGTTGTTTCAAGCATTAGCTCTGCTGGCACAGCTCATATGGGCTTTTACAGGAAAAGTATGTAAGTAAATATGAAAAAGGTGTGTCCTCAGAACTGACAGGAATTGCTGTGTGAGGGAGAGAGAGCAGGCAGAAGGTCAGCAGCTCTCCATGGGGTAGCAGTCCAGACATGCCACCACAAAATCTCATGCACTGTCACAACTCTCAGAGTTAGTTTCTCAAGCTATGGATGGCTGCCAGTGCCACTCAACAGCTACGCGCAGAAGAGGAGTGAAGGAAACTTTACCCATTTCCCATTTAACAATTTATAGCTGTGCTGCAAATAATTTTGGAGAACCAATACAGGAAGGAAGGAAATACATTAATGCACCTTTCAACTTTAGGTTTTGGGGGGGGGGGTTCCTGAAAAAGATAAAGAGTTGGCGCAAACGAAAAAGGCATTTACGAACATGGTCTGTCTGCACCAAATGAAAACGCCCAGCAGTAACAGCCCAGCGCAGCCCAGCCAGTACTCTTTGATAGATGAAATAAGGGTTTGGAGTTTAACTACCTTGGAAATATCCAAATGGAACTCTTCTTTGAACCCCCAAAAGTCTCTCACCCACTTTTTTTTGGTAAACAAAAATAAAGACAAGAAGCAGGGGACTCATGTTATGAATAAGTGCAGACAGCAGAAGAACTATATTTATTCATAGTTCTATGCGCGTATCAGCCACCCATGGGAAGACGTATCACCTACCAAGGGTATGGCTATACTTTAATCCAAGGTACGACTGCATCTCAGGTACATAAGAACATAAAGAATATAGGAACTGCCATACTGGGTCAGATCAATGGTCCATCTAGCCCAGTATCCTGTCTTCCAAAAGTGGCCAATGCCAGATGCTTCAAAGGGAATGAACAAAATGGGGCTATTATCAGATGATCCATCCCATCACCAGTTCTAGCATCTGGCATTCAGAGGCTAGGGACACCCAGAGGATGGAGTTGAATCCCTGACCATCTTGGCTAATAGCCATTGATGAGCCTATCCTCCAGGAACTTATCTAGTTCTTTGTTGAACCCAGATTTGGCCTTCACAACATCCTCTGACAACAAGTTCCACAGGTTGACTGAGTTGTGTGAAGAGTACTTCCTTTTGTTTCTTTTAAACCTGCTGCCTATTAATTTCATCGGGTGACCCCTGGTCCCTGTGTTATGTGAAGGGGTAGATAACACTTCCTTAGTCACTGTCTCCTCACGAGTCATGGACTTTATAGACCTTTATCATATCCCCTCCTCCCCCTTAGGTAGACATACCCATACAAGTACTGGTAAAAATAACAGTGTAGAAGCAGTGGCAAAGGTTTCAGTGCAGGCTAGCAATATGAGTATGTACTGTAGGGTCCCCAACAGGCTTGTACAGCTTGTGCTGAAGCCTGTACTACATCTACGCTACTATTTCTAGCAATGCTAGCATGGGTGAAGCTAGAATGGCTTTGTCTATCCAAGCTGCAATCACACCTTGGACTGTAGCGTAGCCATAAGTTAAACTGTATTCAGAGGCAGTGGCTCCAGAGACACAATTTCCCTTATAGAAACCTTGGCAGTGGAAATATAGACTGGATAGCTCTGATACAGTCAGAACCCCTTCTGCCATAATAAAATGTAATATTAACAACCCCCGAGTGAAAGATGAACAGTTTCATATTCCCTAAATTGGCTAATAGAGAAATACTAATGGGAAAGACCAATGAGGGAAAAACCTGACCAGCAACTTATTTATTTTTACACACAGCTATTGGACATAATTTTAATTTAGGATCAGATTCTGATAACTTTACTTATATTGAATAGGCACCTTATTCCATAGATGTTCCCATTGACTTCAGTGAAACTATTTGAGAAGTAAGGCTCAGATCCACAAAGGTACTTAGGAACCTAGACCCAGACTTAGGCACCTATGTCCCAGTTTTAGACACAACTGTGATCCACAAAACCCCCACTCAGTTGTCACATAACCCTGACAGTACCTAAAACTCACTCATTCTCTCTGTAAAAGGTCCCTAAGCACCTCTGGGCATGCACACAGCTACCCTCAACTCTAGGCCTATCCCCTGCCTATCCCCCCCTCCCTGTTGCAACCCATGAACTGGGAGAAGATAGGTGGACAAGCACCTATCTCACCGTGGTGCCCAAGCTAGTAGGCACCCTCAGAGGTCACTGTGATGTGACAGTCCATATTCTTTATAGAAATATGCTTATGATATGAATATGGCATAACTAAGATATATTTCATGCAAGAAGACTCATGTAAGATATCATTGGAAAGGTTATGATTTACTGAATGTGATTATCCATTTGTATGCATGTATCATTTCTGTATCTGGAGTTAGGAATACTGACTATGTAACAATTACAACTGTGGTTGTACTTAGAGATGCCCACTGGACAGTTAGCAATCAGCCTTAATGGGCCATTAGGGAAAAGACAATGAGGCTTTGAAGATGTGGATCCCCCATCTTCTGGGAGTTCCTTCCTGTGGATATTGCAAATAAACCTAATTTCATGGTTGCTTTGACACTGCAAGGTCAGGTGATAATGTCACCTGGTAAAAAGTACCTCCTTGGACACTTCTGGTACTTTTCCACTGGAAAGAAAGGCTTCCCGCCTTATGTAAATTCTATTTAAGGCTGGGGAGTAAGGCAAACAGGACTCTTCTCCATTGCCTTCCTGCTCAAGAAGAAAGACAGCTGAAAGTACCTGAAGAGACAAAGGAACTGAGCGGTGGGAAAGGCAAGGGCTGAGTCCAGACTTAGGGCACATCTACACTACCCGCAGGATCAGCGGGTAGTGATTGATCTATTGGGGATCGATTTATTGCGTCTACTCTAGACGCAATAAATCGATCCCCGATCGCCCTGCAGTTGACTCCTGTACTCCACCGCGGTGAGAGGCGGAAGCGGAGTCAACGGGGGAGCAGCGGCAGTCGACCCCACACCATGAGGATGCAAGGTAAGTTGACCTAAGATACGTCGACTTCAGCTATGCTATTCTCGTAGCTGAAGTTGCGTATCTTAGGTCGATCCCCCAGTGTAGACCAGGCCTTAGGGTATGTCTACACTACCCATTGGATCGGCGGGAAGCGATTGATCCAGCAGGGATCAATTTATTGCGTCTAGTCTAGATGCAATAAATCGACCCCCAAGCGCTCTCCCATCGACTCCTGTACTCCAGCTTGGCGAGAGGTGCAGGCGGAGTTGATGGGAGAGCGTCAGCCGTCGATTTACTACAGTAAGTAGATCTAAGTACGTTGACTTCAGCTACGTTATTCACGTAGTTGAAGTTGCGTAACTTAGATCGATCCCCCCCCCCCGCCCCCGCCCAGTGTAGACTAGGACTAAGACAGGAGTCTAGTCTGTAAAGAGAAATAACTGGAACTCTAAGCTACAGAAACTCAGCAACTTGGCTAAAACAATATAGAGGGTGAGAAATTACATTTTTTTAATCTGTTTCTTGAGTGTATTAAGCCTAGTTTGTGTATTTTGTTTTTATTTGCTCAGTAAACTGCTTTGTTCTGTTTGCTATCCCTTATAATCACTTAAAATTTACCTTTTATAGTTAATAAACTTATTTCTTGTTTATAATATAACCCAGTTTGTGAAATTCATATCTGGGGGAGGGAGGTAAGAAGCTGCGCATTTCTGTCTCCACATTGAGGAAGAGGGCAATTTTTATGAGCTTGCGCTGTGCAGATCTTTCTATACAGCGCAAGACAATATTATTTTGGGTTTACTCTCCAAAAGGGATGTGCACGTGAGTGCTGGGTGAATCCCCGAGCTGCTTCCTCCCACACAGAGCTGAATTCAGTCTGTGTCTGCAGCTGGGTGTGGTCTTACCTATGTGCCAGAGAAGGGCCTGGCACAGCTAGAACAAGGTGAGGAAACCCAGGCTGGTGGAACCAGTGGGACCCCAGCACATCCTGTGGCATCCCGGATTGGGGCGGGAGGGAGATCTAACCCATCACAGTCATCTACTGAATCAGGTCCCATTCAAAATCTGTCCAGAAGGAGGAGGCAGTGCCACGTCTGTAACTCTTAGCTCAGTGGTTAGAGTGCTCACCTGGGATGTTGGAGACCCTGGTTCAATACCCCTTTCTGGCTGAGGTGGAGACAGGAACCCCTGTTCAAATCTTACCTCTCAGGAGAGGGCTCCAATCACTGGGGTAAAAGCTATAAAGTGGGCAGCCCCACCACCAATTCTTCCTCCAGCCATTGTCCCTTTGACTTTCTAAGCACCCAAAACTGAGGCATTGCATTGCCGAGCACCACTCCATCACAGGCCCCATGTGGATCCTGGCCTAAGTTACTGAACAGCATGAGCAAGGGGCTCCTAATCTGGCCGTTAACAGGAACATATTGATACATGTTCCACCATGTGGAACAAATTAGACATTAAACATAGAACTTGTTTTTGTTTTTAGAAGTCTATGTAATGTCACAAAAAACAAAAACCCCACAGACTCTATATCAATCACATTGGCTGATCTCTGGAGAATATTAGTGCACTTTGAAGTCTATCTGTTGTGCCAAGGTGCTGTCAGTTGAAGGCACACTCTTCCCATCATGCTTCTGGTGTAAAATTACTTTATCAAAATGAAGCAAGTTTAGGAAGGAGGGGAGATGCATTTTTGTATTTGCTTCATCACTCTAGCCTACAGGAGGTCATTGTGAAATGTGATTGGATGATTGATTCCACCTTGAAGTCACTTCCTCCAACAGCTGAATCATCTTTTCCACCCAGTCACCCCCACCCCAAAATATTTCAAGAATCATGCTGCAACACAGGAAAAATGTTTCAAAAGCACATATCCATCCCATAATAAATCACCAGATCACGGAGCTTCAGACATGAGGCAGTAATTCACCTTTAGGAGTCTATGTTCATAAAAGCACTTGAGATTTGTTTGGTCTCAGCATGTGTAGTATATAATTAACATCCACGCCGCTCTCCCCCCAAGTGAGTATCTATTGTGCATCTGAATACAAATCATACATCTGTTTCTAGAGAAAAAACTGATTGTTAGAATAAGTGTAAGAAGATGTGTCAATAAAACTGTGCATGACTAAACCATCCTCTAACAGTTCCTGGCTTAAAGTACAATGCCATCTAGCACCTGGGAAAGGGATTAACCCTCTGCAGTTAAGTGGGCTTGTGCCTACCCAATTGCTGTCCAATAAAAGAAAAACAAAATAAAATAAGTTGATCCAATAAAAGATATTCCCTCACCCACCTGGTCTGTCTGCCGTCTATCTAGGCATTTATATGGTCCCAGTATTTGTTGATCCTCAGCACCACTTGAGAGCCTCACTCTAGGTATCCAAACCTGAGAGAATTTCTGAGCCTCTAGCACGAAAAACATTGACTGGAAGTCAGTCAAAACGTATCGCAGCTTGATAAGGACGAGGTCAGGAAGGTCACGCACTTCTTAAAGGTGCAGGACAGAATCTCACCCTGGAACGGGGACCCTCACCATTTTTTATGACACCAAAGGGACATGAAATTCTCCATTTCCCTTTGGGGATGTTATGAGGCAAACACAAAAACCTGAGTTTCAGTGAATTTTTCTTTAGAAAAAATGAAGAAAAAAATCACATTAATTTAACCTTTTTGCCATATCACCACTGAACAAATGTGAAAAACTTCTAATCCTTCTCTTCTGCCATCCTAAATACCTACACACACAGTGGAGGGGAAAGGAACCATACAAGGCTCACGCTTACAAAATGAAGAAGTATGTCACATTACTCACTGTTATATGATCCCATTACGAAAGACCCTGCTTTCATAACACATGCACAGTATGAACAAAGGGTGCTGGTAATGTGACTACGTTAACTCTGAACTTGAGTTTAAGAGCTGAAATTTAACTTGGCAGCAATATGATTTATTGCATTAAACAGAATGTTTTCATAAAAAAGATGCCCGTCAGCTCTTCCATTTTTATTTTGTATATAATCATATACCTGTACACTAGGGTGACCAGACAGCAAGTGTGAAAAATCGGGATGGGGTGGGGGGTAATAGGAGCCTATATAAGGAAAAGACCCCAAAATCAGGACTGACACTATAAAATCGGGACATTTGGTCACCCTACTGTACACACACACACACACACACACACACACACACTAAATAGAGTTAAAACATAAGCATCCCTTTTGAATGGTTCATTTTTTATTCTCACAAAAAAGTTGGTGGTTACTTATCAGGGCTATTATAAAATGTAAAGCTGGCTCTCTGTTGAAGCTGTAAGGGGCATCTTTCCCAGGCAGGGAAAGGATATTATTTAAAGAGTTCCATTAGTCACCAAAGTATTTTGCTGTACATTGTGCAATTCTGTGACCTCAGAGATCAGTGACAGACTATGCTGCTGTTGTTGTTGGGTGGCTTTCCTGGGGAGTCACATCTAAATGCTCAGGCTGATGGTTCCTTAATTGCATTTCCTTTTAGAATAGTTTACCATGCCCTCATTTGAAAGAGGTTCAAACTGGTTTGTAAGTGCTTTCTGAAGGCATTCAGGGAGTGCAGTACTTCTCTAATACTGCTGGCTGAGCTGGACATGCCAAACATAGCGATTACAATTTGTTAAACTCCAATAAAACCAGACAGGGGGATCCTTCCTGAGATGAAGAAAAGAGGTTTGCATAATAGACCATCAAATCACAGTAGTCTCAGATTAGGGCCCAGATAACATATACTGTGCCATGAGGAAGCCTCTCTTTCCACTGTACTACCTGCAAAGGCCAGTGGTTATTTGTCGGATGAGAAGGAGACCCCCACCCCACCTCACCCTTTCCTTTTTCTGGCGTTCAGCCAAAAGCCTTATTGCTGTAATTACGGCAGCTGTATCTACTTGCTCTGAGTAGCTATGGAAACATTCCCAGACAAGACGGCAGTATAAAGGCTTGAGTGACTGCAACCAAGTAGTTGCTATTTCAGCACACTAGAGGGAATGCAGGAAGCTGCTAATCATGCTTAGAAGTTATTTTGAAGGCACTGCAGAAGTTTTCATTAAGGGCAGACATTCCTGTACACACATTACACCCTTAGTTAGACGCTGTAAGCTCCTGACCAATCAGTGGCAAATTCTATCAGAGATACAAAACTGATAACCAGGTTGAACCCCAGTAAGATCCAACCTTGCCCCGCATGAAGATGATAGAGCTACCAGGGGTAGTCGAGACTGAATCTGAGGGTACAGTTCTCAATCTCAGTGCAGTTTCCAGTAATTTTACAGCAATCAGTGGCATTAAGAGTGAGAAACCATCATAAAGGAGAAATCATAGACTGGTGGCCGGATGTCTTTGAGAGTTTTGTCACATTATTGAACCAAAGAAACCGTGTGAGCCTAACAGTTACATGAATTGTCAGGGTTTTTTCATTAGAAGTTGTGTATGTGCTCAACATTGTAGATGCTGAAACAAGTGGTTCTGTGGGACAACTAAATGTTTTATCTAGTTGTCAGTGTAATACCCAGAGTGAGCCGACGTGAAAACAAAAGACCTTCAATTGTCAAAAGTCCCAAATCCTGTATTTATTTTGTGAGGTTTAAAAATATATATAAAGAAAAACAACAAAATCTCTAGTTAAAGATGTTAGTCTAGCTAGGGTGTGTTATAACTGACATCCTGTAATGGTTTATCTTCTGCAGTGTTATTCAGTAAAAAAATGTGAAACTGCTATTATTGTGTGTGTCTAACTTTCTTATGATAAAGACTGGTACAGGATTTCTAATGGGGGTAAGAGAGGGGACAGTGAATCCTATTTTAATTTCTATCCTTTAGCATTTAGAGGGTTCCTATAGAAAATCCAGCTGTAGTCCCTCGCAAGGATACACATTCATGGTCTGTACAAATACCTTATGTCAGAATTCTGTAGCACAGAATTGGTAAGTAAATTGCAACCAATACAAACTTAGACTTACCTTTCCTCTATGCAGGTTACATAGAGAGGGAAGCGGGGGTGGGGGGTAAGAAAGAAGAAGAAAAGCAGGATGGCAGAAAATAAGCATTACTATCACCAAAAATCGTCAAAAAGAAAAAAATTACTTCTCACCCTGTCAGGTGAACAAAATCATAGAATATTTACTTGCTCCATTGGGCATCCATTTTGGGTCAAAAGACAAATATGTCAGAGAAGGGGGCCAACTACACAACAGATCAAGTTACTGATGGTTTCTGTTTTCAATAACTTTTTTGACATTACATAGATGGCTTCCTGCTTCAGATGGTTCCCATACTTTATAAAATCAGACCAACTGAGAACAGATAAATGTTTAAAGAGCAACATAGTGACATGATTCCCCTCCCCTCTCCAATTTCATCTTACACAGTTCAGAGACCAGTTCATTTGCACAGGAATTCTAAAGCAACCCATCATCAAAGAGCTATTTTCTCTGACAGTCCAGTGAATCAGAAGGTGTTATTGAAAGAGAGAGGGAAAGATTAAGCATCCTGTGTGTGTACTCTGGCAGTGATCGATACCTGATGCTTCAGAATACAAAACCCCACTATGCACCTAGCTGGAGTGTAATATAATTGGAACAAAGTGGAGACTGTAAATTCCTCTCTAACCGGCACAGATGAGCATTTCACAATTAGCCAAGATAGACCTTAAGATATCAGACTGTAAATCTGTCACTCTTATAAGAATGACTATTCCTGTTTCTGATCTCTAGGTTAATGTCATTTTGGAGATGAGTGGTCAGTGTGGAGGTGACAAATACAATGTAACCCAGGAGTGTACATCTATTAATATATTAGGCACACAATTTATTTTAAAAAATTGATAAACTATTGGTTGTAATGAATCCCTGTGTCAGGCAGTGAGAGCTGTTCCTTTTAAAGTACACCTTGACTTCCGTATTGAAGAGGTTGAAGAGAGTGTTCTTGAAGAAGAACAAATGCACATACAGTATCAGAAAACAGATTTCATAGATAGATGGGGTAACTTTTCAAAGGATGTAATTCCCATTGACTTCACTGAGAGTCATATGCCTAATGCTCTGATATTTATCACCTTGCTGTACATATCCAAATAGCCAAAGAAGAACCCTTTTGTAGTGGTATGTTGAGTCAGTCATTAAAACTATTTTAGCTTACTGCCCAGGAAAAAACAACTTTTGAAAAGGTTACAAAGGTGTGAACTTGAATTATAAGGGGGGAAGAAATTATCCTAAGAAATTTCAAAGTGCAGTTTAATACAAATGTGATCATTAATTTCAGCGCTCACTAGGTGGCAGTATTAGACTATAAATCCCAGCCAATTTTTAAACACACTCTTTTAATCAAGTTTTCACTTGTAAATTGCCGTGGCTTTTTGAAATGCGAAGCGAGATTTGATCC
Source organism: Terrapene triunguis (assembly GCF_002925995.2). Taxonomy (NCBI): domain Eukaryota; kingdom Metazoa; phylum Chordata; order Testudines; family Emydidae; genus Terrapene; species Terrapene triunguis. The sequence continues at coordinate 20,764,560 of NW_020664435.1, read as the reverse complement.
ATTGCATTTTAATTCTCTCAATATTTTGTCATTTTCTTCTCCTTTCATTAATGAAAAAATGTACTTGCATTTCTGTTAAACAACTGCCTGCCAAACTAAATTACACTGAAGCTGTCCAAACACTTCAGCAAAAGAGCAGCACTTCAAAAAGACCAAGTAAGTTCAAACAACAAACATCATATTTATAATCAAGCAGGATATAAATCACTTTATCTCATATAAAACAAATCTTGGTGATCCAAATCACACGTCATAAGATCCAACATAGCCTATTGGGGAAACGCCCTGAAGAGGAGTATGTTTGAACCTTGGCTTTAAGCAGCACCCACTATACACTTGTATGTTATTAAGACAATCCCGAAAAAAAAATATAAAATGCCTGCATAACAGTGGCATTTTTATCCCACTCTTGAATGTTCAATTATTCAGAATTAACTACAGTATAATAATATGTGATGCCTATTCTGTTAGTAGTCATTTGGTTATTGTTTAAAATATGTAACAAAATAGATTGCATAATAAGGCTCTGCTGACCTGTGTCACTCAAGAGAGCTCAGGGATAAAACAGAAATAAAGGTAAAGGTGATGGAGTGGCATTATTATTGATGAGGTAGACTGTAAAGAAATTACAAGTGATGGCATGGCTAAGAGAGTCTGTTTGGATCAAAATCACTTTGGGGAAGAAAGCTACCAGAGGTTCTCCTGGGATAGCGCTTGAGGTATGCTGCAGACCCCCACATCCAATCTGGATATTGATAGAGAGGTCTTTAATGTTTTTAATGAAGTAAATACTACTGGGAATTGTGTAATTATGGGAGACTTTAACTTCCCAAATATAGATTGGAGGACAAGTGCTGCTAATAATAGTAAGGCCAGATTTTCCTGCGTGTGCTAGACAGATTTCTTCACCAAATAGTCGCTGAACCAACAAGAGGTGATGCCATTTTAGATTTGGCATTCATGAGTAGTGAGGACCTCAGAGAAGAGCTAGTTGTAGGAGGCAACCTTAGTTAGAATGCTCATGAGCTAATCCAATGGAAAGCTAAACAAAACTAGGTCTGCAACTAGAGTCCTTGATTTCAAAAGGGAAAACTTAATTTTTTTAAGGGAATTAATTAGGGAAATGGACTGGAATGACAAAACTCAAGGATCTGAATGTGGAGGAGGCTTGGAATTACTTTAAAGTCAAAGTCAGAGAAACTATCTGAAGTCTGCATCCCAAGTACGAGAAAAAATTTGTAGGGAAGGGTTGCAGACCAAGCTGGATGAGCAAGCATCTCAAACAGGTTATTGAGAGAAAGCAGAAAGCCTACAAGGAATGGAAGATGGCATGGATCAGTAAAGTCAAAAAGTATAGAGCTAAAGTGAGAACTGCCAAAAGCCAAGCAGAGTTGGACCTTGTAAGGGAAATTAAAACCAATAGTAAAAGGTTCTAGAACCAAATAAATAAAAATAAAAAAAATCACGGTAAGAAGTGGGGCATATTCGGGGCATGATGAATGGAAGACAACGTCAATGCAGATATGGCTTGAGCAGTTTGAATCTGGGGGATGTTGTTTGGGGGGGGGCGCGGATACGTTTATAAGTATTTATGGAGATCACTATTCATAGCTAATTGATGTGTCATGGAAAAAAACTGTCAATTTACACACACACACACACACACACACACACACACCTCTTTTCAAAAGACAGTTCTACTGTCACTCAGATGTAGGTGCTGGAACTAGCGGTGCTGCCGCATCTCCTGGCTTGAAGTGGGTTCCATTACATACAGGGTTTACAGTTTGGATCAATGGCTCTCAGCAACCCCACTATACAAATCGTTCCAGTGCCCCTGCTCAGAGAGCGCAATGAGCCAGAGTTTCATATGTGCTCAGCACTCATTTAGTCTGGGAGTATAATGCAGTAAAATCTCACTCCATGGGTGATCTGATTCATAAAAATCTACAGAATCAGGATTTCAATGGTGTCACTCTCCGCAGTTTAGTAGCACCTATCTCTGCGGCATTGATGGCATACGAAATAATTTTAGTGTCAGCCTCCTCGTGGGAACGACAAAGAAACTCCATTGAACAGTGTGAGGTAGCAGCTTCATGACACCATGCATTGACTAAATATTTTTGGCAATTCTTCGCATGCTGGAACATTTTTCCTGTGAGTTAACTCAGCCTTCGTGTGAGTATGAGATAGTAGCTTCTTCACCGTGATATTGGAGATTTATGTGGAATCAATGATTTTTGTATTAGACAGGTGCAATACCATGGAGTCTCAGCTTTCTGGTAATATTTTTAGTTGATTCCTCTGCATACATGTCAAACACAAGATGGGCTTCACCATAGGGCCAGTATTTTCTCTGTAGCCTCCTAACAGTGTTCAGCCAAATCCCAGCAGGTGTTAACAATTTCTGCTTTGTTGAGAGTTTGTGCCTCGGCCATACCATCTATGCTGAAAGGCCTCTGCTGGCATAAGATGCAAGTCACATTGTTAATAGGGGCTGGCTTAGGAAGATCATGAAAGATGGGCATTAGTTTGCTTTTCACCTGTCACATATGCCGTATTCCATTGCATTCGGACATTTATCGTGGTACGACAGAGAACTTGTACTTCCCCACAGTCTCATGTAGATCAACATTATGCTGAGATCTGCATGCAACTAGGAGATGAGCAAACATTGACACGTCTGCAGTGAGCTCTGTAATAATCCCTGCCGCCTTCCCTCTGACTTTCTTATTTGCATTCAAGCACAGCTTTAGTCTGTTCTTCTTGATTAGCGGAACCGTAGATAACTCTTTGGGTTTTGAAGGCTTCATACAAGTCATGATCCAAAGTATCCATTCAACTGACATCTTTAACTATCTCATCACTGAGGACTGCTTTTGTCATATTAGTGAGCCCCAGTCCGTCACATGTGAATGAATTGCCAGTGCAAGTAAGTTCATCCTGTAGCTTTAAAATTGCCTCTTCTTGACATTTAGCAGCAAGTAATAAGTCTAGAGGCTGCTCGGTTACTTCAGAAAAAATGGGAAAGAGCATTTGGATGCCATGTTCTGCCCATCAACCCCTTCCCCCAAAGACTTGTCTTGCTCTGTGACCACAATGTGCCACAAAGTAGTAGTAAGGTCAGGCAATAATATTCTGTCAGGTTTGACTTCCGCTATGGATCCCTGAAGCTTCCACATACTGCAGGACAAAATGCTTTTCTGCAAAATTTTAGCAGCTGCAAACAGTTTTCATATTACTATTGACATCAGCACTTTTTTCCACTTTTGATAGCGCCATGTCTTTTGCAGCTTTTAAGGATACGTGCCGTAGGGTTTCCAGGTGTCCGGTTTTTGACCAGAACGCCGGGTCATAAAGGGACCCTGGTGGCTCCGGTCAGCACTACTGACGGGGCCGTTAAAAGTCCGGTCAGCGGCGCAGCAGGGCTAAGGCAGGCTCCCTGCCTGCTATGGCTCTGAGCAGCTCCTGAAAGTAGCAGCATGTCCCCCCTCTGGCTCCTACACATGGGGGCAGCCAGGGAGCTCCGCACGCTGCCCCTGCCCAAGTGCCGACTCTGCAGCTCCCATTGTCTGGGAACGTGTCCAATGGGAGCTGTGAGGGTGGCGCCTGTGGAAGGGGCAGCACGCAGAGCTGCCTGGCCATGCCTCTGCATAGGAGCTGGAGGGGGGACATGCCACTGCTTCTGGGAGCTGCTTGAGGTAAGCGCCACCCAGAGCCTGCACACCTGACCCCCTCCCATGCCCCAACCCCCTGCCCCAGCCCTGATCCCCCTCTCACCCTCCAAACCCCTTGATCCCAGCCCAGAGCACCCTCTTGCACCCCAAACCTCTCATCCCCAGCTGGAGCCCTCACCCCCCCACACCAAACCCCTGCCCCAGCCTAGAGCCCCCTCCCACACTCTGAACCCCTCATTTCTGGCCCCACCCCAGAGCCCTCACTCCCAGCCCAGAGCCCATACCCCCCTCACACCTCTCAACCCTGCCTCAGTCCAGAGCTCCCTCCCATACTCCAAACCCTTTGGCTTCACCCCCGCAACCTGGAGCCCCCTCCTGCAACCCAAGCCCTTCATCCTTGGCCCCACCCACAAGCCCACACCCCCAGCCAGAGCCCTCACCCCTCCCGCATCCCAACCCACTGCCTCAGCCCGAGGCACCCTGAACTCTTCATTTCTGGCCCCACCCTGGAGCCTGCACCCTCAGCCAAAGTCCGAACCCCCTCCCACACGCCATCCCCTGAGCCAGCCCAGTGAAAATGAGCAAGTGAGTGAGGGTAGCAAGAGCAAGTGATTGGGGGAGGGAGGGAGGCTCAGAAAAGGGGCGGGGCAAAGGTGTTTGGTTTTGTGCGAGTAAAAAGTTGGCAACCCTAATGTGCTGTGATTCATTTCTGTGGATAGGATTGCTTAAAAACTATGTCCATATCCCACAGTTCATCTTCAATAAGTGCTTTAAGATTCTCCCTGCTACGCTTTTGTTTCTTTTCAATCCCATTCAAAGCACTATTTCTCTGTAATTAGCCTCTGCATCAGCCATTAGTGCCTCTGCAAGGCAAGTTAAGAACTCCAAATGAGTTGCACAGTTTGCAGTAGTAAAATCAGTATTTTCCTGTTACTTTCACCTTTTGACGCAACACATTACGTACATTCTTGATGTAACATTCAACGCAATATACAGTGTATGCGTGGATGTCTTTTGCATCAATGCACCTTAACTTTACTTCCATGCAACGTTCTCACTAAGTGTGACTGCTTCATACTATTTCTCACCTGTCTCAGATATTGAAATTGCGCTTAATGGATGCCTTCATTCTTCTGGCTTACCACAGAAGAAGCAGGTGGTGTTCTTGAAACCCATGCCATGGAACCTTGTATAAGGTGAGTCTCATCTCACAGCTGGCATTTGTCCTGGCATCTTCAACTTTTCCTTAATTCTCAATTTACTTCCTCTCCAACCTTGCCACATTCAGTTTATGGGTACACTTCTTATAGCATGTAAGGTGCCATCAAGCATTGCACTAACCATGTCCTCGACAGTGGTGTTCCCTAAAGATTCAGCTACTCTTCATCTCCAAATTGATGTCTAAAAATGGTCAAGACCAAAATAAAAAAAAGAATTTTATAATAAATTATTTTGGGATTGTAATTATGTTACGTTATGTAACTATGTGTATACCATTTGGGGATAGATTCTGCTAATTTCTGACTGGATTCTTAGCCACTGCCTCATTACAACTCTTTTGGCATAAGGAACAAAGCTGATAATCAATACCACTGAACCACTTCTTTTTTGAAGATGATGCTACTCATTCTGAAGCACTCCTTCCATTTATGGTAATCTGTAACATTAAACAAATTAATCAGGTATGTTCTGAGCATTAACTGCTAACACAGTACTATCTGTCGAGGGCCACAATTTAACTGGGCAAGGGCTGCCTGTTTGACATGCTTAAGAACATAAGAAGAACATAAGACTGGCCGTACTGGGTCAGACCAAAGGTCCATCCAGCCCAGCATCCTGTCTGCCAACAGTGACCAATGCCAGGTGCCCCAGAGGGAGTGAACCTAACAGGCAACGATCAAGTGATCTCTCTCCTGCCATCCATCTCCACCCTCTGACAGACAGAGGCTAGGGACACCATTCCTTACCCATCCTGGCTAATAGTCATTAATGGACTTAACCTCCATGAATTTATCTAGTTCTCTTTTAAACCCTGTTATAGTTCTAGCCTTCACAACCTTCTCAGGCAAGGAGTTCCAGAGGTTGATTGTGGGCTGTGTGAAGAACTTCCTTTTATTTGTTTTAAACCTGCTGCCCATTAATTTCATTTGGTGGCCACTAGTTCTTGTATTATGGGAACAAATAAATATCTTTTCCTTATTCACTTTCTCCACACCACTCATGATTTTATATACATCTATCATATCCCCCATTAGTCTCCTCTTTTCCAAGCTGAAAAGTCCTAGCCTCTTTAATCTCTCCTCATATGGGACCCGTTCCAAACCCCTAATCATTTTAGTTGCCCTTCTCTGAACATTTTCTAATGCCAGTATATCTTTTTTTTTAGATGAACAGACCACATCTGTACTCAGTATTCAAGATATGGGTGTACCATGGATTTATACAAGGGCAATAAGATATTCTCCATCTTATTCTCTATCCCTTTTTTAATGATTCCTAACATCCTGTTTGCTTTTTTGACTGCCGCTGCACACTGCGTGAACGTCTTCAGAGAACTATCCACAATGACTCCAAGATCTCTTTTCTGATTAGTTGTAGCTAAATTAGCCCCCATCATATTGTATGTATAGTTGGGGTTATTTTTTCCAATGTGCATTACTTTACATTTATCCACATTAAATTTCATTTGCCATTTTGTTGCCCAATCACTTAGTTTTGGGAGATCTTTTTGAAGTTGCCTGTGTTAAAGCATCATTTTTAAAAAGTTGATTTTAAAACATTTTCTTAAATATGTAGCTACGTAATTGTTATAGGTTTGTCATATCTGGTACCACTGTGTTTGTGGGAGAAAGGGCTTTTGAATGTGACCAATTTCCAATGACATTGTATTTATCATAACTTCCCACAATCAGAGGACCTGGAGCTGGGAATCAGGGATGGTGGAGAGGGGGAGGGGAAGTGAAGGAAGCAAGTCCCCCTCCCACGCTGCAGATGGTGACATCATTGAAATCGTGATTCTGTAGATTTTTACCGATCAAATGACACCTCCCTTACCTTTCTATCATTAACTTGCCTATGGAATTACACGTGGTCCCAGACTGATTATTGGGGCCAGATTTTCATAAGGGTTTGGCTCCTGAACACTTCTGAAACTCTGGTCCTTATTTAGGTGATTAAATGGGAGCTGAGTAAATCTGGTTCTGAGCTCTTTTAAAAATTGGACCCTTAGAAGGTGTCAGAAACTTAGAATAATAGAGATGGAATACCCTCAATAAATCATCCAGTTACTCACCCTGGAAATGAATGACTCTATCCTATTGTATATTTCCTAGGGTTTTCCCTGTTATTGATTTTTTTTTAACAAATTAATATTTCCAGGAACAGGTGCCTTTAAGCTCCTAAGTTCTTTTAAAATATTTATTGGAATGTGCTTTTTCCAGTTCATTCATTGCTCACATATCTGAAGTTTAGTAAAAGACAGAGAACACTATGGCATTTAGATCTAACTCTTTCAATATTCCCAGTGGAGTCGTAACTCGGCAGGAATGCTAAACTGCTGGTCTGTGTTAATTAGCTGGCAGCTTTCTCCAAAGCTTCTAAATCCAAAGAAGCAGTAATACGGAGTGGGTCTGCATGTCACAGAAGTTCGTTCTTCAGTCTAACCTAACAAATCCTGGAAAAGGAGAAGAGATTTAATTTAATAGGCATTAATTCACTAATTTAAAGCTCATCCAAGGACAAGGAAGGAAAATCTACCTTTTTGTGATGTGCTTGATACAGCTACAAGATGCCAGTAATGACATTAGCAAAATTGGTTGGGTGGACATAGAGAAATGTCTGCAAACTACCACAAAAGCCTCATTGGCAATATCTGTAGCGAGGCCAAGGATTCAATAGACATGGAAACTAAACTACTTTTCTTGCCCCTAGAAGTGGTTTGCGGTCATTCCATGCACTGTTCACAGGCCGCTTGGTTCGATCGTGTCTTTCATACACTAGCTGTTTGGGATTTGTCACCTAGGGTCACGTGGGATTGTTTCTGCTCTCTTTGCACATGACAAAACTTTTCAAATAGGAAAATTACTAATAGGGAAGCTGTGTGGTCTAACGGATAGGGCGATGGACTAGGATTTGGGAAACCTGGGTTTTATTCCTGGATCTGCCGTTGGCCTGCTGGGTGACCTTGGGCAGTTCAGTTTCCCTCTGTGTCACAGTTTTACTATCAGTAAAATGCGGATAATGATACTTACCTCCTTTGAGATCTGCAGATGAAAGCTCCAAATCGCTACCACAATAGAAATTTGAAAAAGTATTATTAAATAGCTCACAATGTACTTGTAGCATAAACCATCTGTACACTAAAGTCCATTAAATGTTTGCCCATTGGTTACAGACATTTCCTTGAATAAACCAGCAGTCATCTGTAAAACAAAAATTATCCCACGAAGGACAGCAGAGCAAATTTGCCACATTAATTGGTGACAATATTCACAAGTCATTTCTTGAGCTGCTGCACCAGCAATTCTGCACATACCACACTTATCCGGGGACAGCTTGCAACATCCTTATACTTACACATTTACATCAATAGGCCCACTCAAGGAGTAAGGTACCACTCAGCAAAGGTATCAGGGTGTCAGGGTCTGGTCCTTTGTAACAGGCATGTCAGAATCCAAATCCATATAATTTCAGTCTGTGATAAAAATTCATTCTACGTCTTTTTTAAATTGTGGGGTTTGGTTTATACAGTTGAGTTTATTGAAAGGCTCAGGGCGTGGGGAGAGCTGCTGTCACCCCAAAGCTGCTAACTACAGTGGCCAGTTCTCCAGGGTGAGGAAAGAGCCTAAGAGGGAGAAATGTACAAAAATGGATTTTAAATAATTTCCAGGGTTGTTTTCGGCACAGATCCTTCTTGGCACTGTGTGTGTTTCTGACTGAATCTGAGGCTCAGTATTGTGGATGTCTGTTCAGGATAGTCACACATAGCACCGTTTAGTACTGGGTGGGGCTCTCCCACCTACCCCTATGTCATTTGAGATAGTTTTCCGCTTACTACAGTGACTCCAGGAGAGCAGCACAGGAGGAGAAGGCAAATAGGACAAAAATGTAGTTCACTTGTTCCAGTTCATGGACATATTGCTTGGCACTGGTTGCCACCATTTAATTGCATTGCCTTCTATTATCACCGAATACTTCCATACGCAGATAAGAGAAGCAGCTACTTTTCCTTTTTGCTGTCATGCCAACTATGAGTGATATCCGAGGCTCACGGAGGAGTTACTGTGATGGGTTCTCCCCAGGATGCCACCTGGAACTGGGGTAACACTTAGCCCCCCTGACCCACCAGCCTGGGCTCCCTTTACACTGTATTGCTGTGACCAGTCTGCATTTTCTCCAGCACACATACAGTTTCATGCAGACCCTGATCAGCTCTGCATGGGAAGGCTCCAGCTAAGGAACTTCCCAGCTACTCAGGCACACACTCCCCTCTGGAGTGTAAACCCAAAATTATACTGTCTTGCTCTGCACAGGGAACTGTACAGCGTAAGGTCATGAAATTTGCCCCCTCCCTCAATGAGGAGAGGAATATACAACAGCTTTCTGCCCCGAGTTATGGCCCCTCCCCCCCCACTGGTTTTAGACAAAGTAAAAACTAATTTATTAACTACAAAAGATAGATTTTAAGTGGTTAGAAGGAATAGCAAACAGATCAAAGCAGATTACCTAGCAAATAAACAAAAATGCAAACTAAGCTTAATATACTAAAGAGATTGGATATGAATAGCAAATTCTCACCCTAAGGGATGATACAAGCGGATTGCAGATTCTGAAGAGGAAAGCTGCACTTGCTTACAGCTTGGAATCCCCAAGTATTCTATTCATAAGCTAAAAATCTCTTTAGCCTGGGTCCAGCACTTCCCCCAGTTCAGTCTTTTTTCCTCAGGTGTTTCCAGGAGTCAATTTGGGCGGGGCGTCAGCGAAGAACCACAATGATATCTCTGCCCAGCCTTATATAGCTTTTGCATATGGTGGGAACCCTTTGTTTCAAAGCTTGGTTCCCACGCCAGTCAGTGGAAAAATACTGATATCCCAAGATGGAGTCTAGCACCAGGTGACCTGGTCACATGTCTCTGTAGTGTAGTAGCCATTATTTGGAGGCTGTCAGCAGCATCCTTGGGAAAGCTCCCCCGGGTGAGAGAAGCTTCTCCTAAGGCCTATTGTTCTCCCTAATGGTTCATTAACTTCAATGGGCCCTTCCCAGCCAGCCATCTAGACTGAGAGCCTTTTGTCTAGTTGACATTCCCCAAGTGTAAATGCATTCCCATTTGAAATGCAGATACATAGCCAATATTCCTAACTTCAGATACAAAAATGATACATGCATACAAATAGGATAATTATATTCAGTAAATCATAACCTTTCCAATGACAGATGTTTAACATGTTTTAAAGGCATAGTGCCTGCCTACATTAAGCTGCTAGCACATGTTGCCTACTGTGTGTTAGATTTAGAAGGTGTTAGCTAACACACATTAGCCAGCACATGCCAACATCTCAGTGTAGACAAGGCATTGGATCTTTAACAGATATTACACATAAACCTTCCAAATCTTACTCTAGACAAGTCTTTCGTAGGTGCAACTACACTGATTGCTGACTCAAGGCTATCACTGAGCATTGGAAATGTCTGACTCTGTAAAGCTTTATTGTTTTTGTTTCTTTACTAGGTAGTAGATTTATAAGGGCTCCTGGTATTATTTCTGCCTCCACTTTGATGAAGACCATAAGGAAAGTGTTTGTTCAACAGGTTTCTTTCACAAACATGTTCTTTCTTGCTATAATTTTGTGTTACTACATAGCAACATCTTGGCAAGTTTTCATTCTGTATTGTCACATGGGAACTGATGTGGCTTATTCCCACAGACAGATTTATCTAAAGAAGTGTTTATTGTACATTGTTACCTCCCTGCAAAAGAGAGAGAGAGAGAGACAAAAAAGTAAATGCAACACAAATTACAATTATCCACCAGTTTTTAGGCACCGGGAATAAAGTTACTTAAGAAGCTCTATCTGTATGCATAGTGTAAAGTGGCAAAAGCAGCATTCCAAATTAAAATGGAACTGCAGACAATGGTAGCTATAAAAAGAGTGCTGGCAAAAAGTTTGGCCCTAAAAGATAATAGGGCAACTTTTTTTAAAAAATATTCAGGGCAACCCAACAGTAGCACAGGGGCCTGTGGAGTTCTAACCTGCTTCCCATCCCTGCACTCACCCTTTCTCTGTACAAACAGAGTGAGGGGAAAAGATAATCAGCTACAAATTTACAAGCCATTGGTTGTTTACACGGTGTACCAGCAAATACAAATGTGATTGAGTGTTGTTGTGCACTTTGGTTTTACTTTAAAAGTATGCTCATGAACATGGAAGATGGTAGCCATTGGGCTTCTGGCAAGTTATTCATGGGGCTATCAGTGCGGCAAAAGCCAGACCTCAGTCATTTTATCAGAGCTCCCTTCTGTACAGTTCCATAAATAAATTTTGTATTAGCCCTCAGCTTCAGGGTGTCCTGTCTGTTTGCTAAGATGAATTTTAAAAATATGACAAAGAGTCCACAGTTGGTTCGCTACTAACAGAGCGTCTGCTCAGTGCTTTTTAAATGAGATGTGGCTGAATTTGAAATAGCCCCTTCACAAGTGCATCAGGTTACAAGACATGCTTTATGTGCAGTGGACCTAACTAAGGCCTTTACTCCATTTTGGCTCAGAACAAGCATCAAATACAGATTAGCAAGAAACATCAGCAATAGGTAAGTTACCATCTCATTGCTCCTTATGGAAGCTTACATCTGCTTCTGAATCCTCTTCTACTGGACCGAGTCAGAGTCAAAATATCAGATCAATTGGTCCATTGAACTGATCCAGGACTGAAATCATCATCAATCAGCCATCATCATCATCATCATCGCAAATCCCAAAGAGATGTATGCTCCTTGGAAATTGAGCACCTCACCCAGATGAATCCCTGGCAAGGTGCTTAAGATTGTCTGGTTGTAGAGTCCTCATCATCATCACTGGCAATCTTGGACTGAAATGACAAAGCCTAACTCTCACTGCAATCATTGGGAGTTTTGCCTGAGTCAGGGCTGAATAGGGATTCCAAGATTGTATCTGCTTATCTGTACCTTCTTTTTTATTGCCCTTTAGCATTCACCTTTGAGTTGTACCAGCATCGGAAACAGCCTTTGCTACACTCATCTTCAAGTAGATGACAAAGATTACGTAGATTTATTTATTACACAAATGACACATTTTGTAGTTATTTAAGATAAAAAACAGTTGCAAGGTATGTGCCATTGTTTGATTTGCCACAGCCTACCCAGTGAAGGAGATGTAACAGACACTTTTCTTTTCTTATATCCAAAGGGGATATTTAAGATTTAGCATCTCATTTTCATTGGGTTTCTAAGAATCCAAGAAAGGAAACACCAAACACAAACAGCAATAGCAAATTACAGTTACCAACAGGCTAAATTAACAATTTTAGGCAGTGATCCTGCAGGGAGCTCCAAATGGGCACAAGACTGAACTAAAGCAACTGGGTGCCCTGCTCACACCATGACAGGGACCCCATGGCTCTCCCCGAGGCTCCACCCCACACATTTTGGGTTTGTAGAGGAAACTCAGGATCAGTCAGCAACAGAAATCAGTAATTAACTAGCAACCAGTGGCACATTAGTGTTTACCAAGCTAGCTCAGATCTGAAGAAGAGCTCTGTGTAAGCTCAACAAACACCTGTCAGGGAGGGTTGAGGATGGGTATTTTTGGTCTTACCTCAGAACAGGAGGCTGGACTTGACGATTTCTCAAGGTCCCTATGAAAACTTGTGTCTTTCTCCAACAAAAGTTGGTCCAATAAAAGATATTACCTCACCTACATCATCGACAATATCACTGCATTTTCCAGGAGGTGGCACTCTTGCTTCACAATTGTGCACATTGACATGTAATCAGCGTTTCTGTACTAGATAAAGACTTGGTGTATAGCTTGCAGCTATAGCATAGCCACCCAATATGTGGAGGAGTGTAGGTGATAATCGCTCTCCCACTTGGGTACAGGAAAGGGTAGAGTATACATTAGTACTCATTCTCTGAGGGCCAAATCCCAACCCCTGTATCTGCTAATGGCAGTGGTGAATTTGCACCTTCAGGGAAAAACTGTCATTGAAGTTATATGAGAGGTTTGCCTGAGAAAAAGACTTTAGGACTGGATCCCAAGAGAACTGGAAAGAAATAGGCATATATCACTCAACTATGACGGACCTTGATACTCTTTAATGACCAGCACCGGGGGGGGGGGGGGGGGGGGAGGGAGAGGGTAGAGGGCAGGAACAGCTCTTCTGCCATCACCACCCTCCATAATTAAATATACGATTTTGGAATTGTTCCATAAGCCTGCAGATAGAGTCATGTGAATGGAGCACTGAACCAGCCAAAAGTGTCATTATCTGACTGCCTCTTCTAAGAGTAAAATATCAGAAAAAGGCACTTCTAGGAACATTTGAGTGACATGAACATCATTAGGATAGTTACATTGGTCAGAAGTGAAAATTCCCTAGGGATAACTCACAGATTTACCCCATACCTCTTTGCCTGTTTATGAGACACGCTGAATACAAATTAGGTGTCATCTACAAACTATGGGCCTCTGTATGAAAAAATCCTATTTGAATTCAATAGGAGTTTTATGTAGAAATCTGTAGGATCAGACCCCATATAAACCTGATTAGAGCTGCCTTAAATTGCAGGAGATTAAAATAGGGCATTTACGTACTAAGGAGAGAAACTATTCTGTCTTTTCACTATATAAGATATCTTGCTCCTTCTTGTCCTCTTATGCAATGATCAAGGGTTAGTCCACTGGCAGCAGTAGTAAAGATTTCCCCTAACTGAGTATTCATGCATTTGCAGTTAGGGTGCAGAGCTAGGAAATCCTAAGTGCACTTACTGTCAAGATTTCTGAATGCTAAAGCATGTCCATCTGTAATGGTGACAGCTGAAATAGGCTGTTTTCTCTAGATCCTCAGCTGCTGACTCCCAGCAGACTTCTCTGTCAGGGATTTGCAGAAAATTGAGGCTAAGAGATGCTTTTCAACCATTCAGATTTTAAAGAAAATCAAATGACACTAACGGAAAATGAGAATCTTGGTCATTTCTAACCAGCAACTCTGCATTAGGCATCACGAATCTAAGCCAGGCTCAACAGGGCAAAGTAGAAAAGTTCTTCTCACCTGCTCCAATAAATATCATAGGACTGGCTGAATCATTGGCATTGCTAGCACAGGCTGATATTAGGAAGTCTGCAATAGTATCAGTCTCTCCTCTATGAGAGCGGGTGTTGTTTTCCACATCAGTGCAAGGCAGTCAAATACATGGGACTGAGTTGAGAATGATGTTGATAAATCACACATTCCAGTGCAAAAAATAAATTATATTGCACAGACCGGTTAGCTGCTATTTAATGAATTGGGACTGAAGGCCAAGAGACTGAGGGGTGTAAATATTCTCCATCTGCCTCAGATGTTTATTAGTGACAACTTTTAATCATCACAATGTCAGGCCAACATAAATCACTGAGATAAAGGAAGATTTTTCTCCTTAAGAGTGAAAAACACTGGGACATCTGGACTGGAAAAAGATTCAGTTGGATGTGTATTTTGGACATTGTATAGGAAAATATGTGCAAGAAAAAAGAGAGTGTCTTGTCTTTAAGCAATGATCATTGAGGCACAAGGCCTTTTCTGGGGATTAACAACTAACTGGGAGAGTTAATGACCCAAGGCAAAGCTGAGGGTCATTAAATCCAGCCAGTCATCAATTCATCAGGAAATGCCCTTTGCTTGAGATTATGATTGCTTTTATAACCCCTCCCTCTTCATTAACACAGACAAAAATGAATTGATGTGTCTTTCTGCATACCCAGTGGCTTTGATTACAAACACTGCAAGGAGACACTTTCGGGGTACTACCATGATGCCAGGCATTTCAAAGATGCCTGTCACAGCCTCCAGGAAAACACTGTCCCTTTAAATTGCATGTTTTAATCTGGGTTATAAAAACAAACCACATGCCTCAGAGTTACAATCTGACAAAACATCTCAGTGGTGCTGGTGAACTCATAAGCTGCCAGAAGCAGATTTTATCAGCACTAAGTACAGCATATTAAAAATACTGGCAGAAGAAATCACGTCATCCCTGGCTAATTATTAAATCTATACTTTAAAAAAAAAAACACTTGGGAAGAAAAGAGTCCCTCCGTCTCCGCCCCAATTTTGTCTGTACCTTAAAAAAATTAAGGGACAGTGAGACTCAAATTTTGGCCAATTTTAATATCTTATTACTGTCCATTTGAATTTTTATTAGAAATCCTCAACATTACTTCTCACTTTCCTTCTTGAAGAGCAGAACCCACTCTTAACACCACACAACTTAATTTAAAAAGGGATTCTTCTCCACACTTACCAGGTGCTCGCAACTGTAAGGTGCAGTTGGCTGCTGGAATGCACATATGTAGCTGTTCTTGCCATTAGTTTATGTATTGGATGATCAAAGGGAAGCCCGTGAATTCCAGGTCATTTCAATCGGTTCTGTCTCACACTAGGATTATGACACAAGTATGAAGTGGAGACCTGAATAGCTGAAGCAGCCCAGAGCTCATGTGTGACAGAATTGACAAAGAGCTGACTGTGATGCGGATTGCAATGGATCCAACCCTAATTTGATCATCATAAAGAGCATCCAGGCAGGATAACTACAGAACAGCCTAACACAGTGGTTCTCAACCTTTCCAGACTACTGCACCCCTTTCAGGAGTCTGATTTGTCTTGCGTACCCCCAAGTTTCTCCTCACTTAAAAACTACTTGCTTACAAAATCAGACATACAAATACAAAAGTGACCCAGCACATCATTACTGAAAAATTGCTTACGTTCTCATTTTTACCATCTAATTATAAAATAAATCAATTGGAATATAAATATTGTACTTACATTTGAGGGTATAGTATATAGAGCAGTATAAACAAGTCATTGTCTTTAGTTTGTACTGACGTCACTAGTGCTTTTTTTGTAGCCTGTTGTAAAACTAGGCAAATATCTAGATGAGTTGATGTACCCCCTATAAGATCTCTGTGTACCCCTCAGGGTCTGCATACCCCTGGCTGAGAACCATTGGCCTAACACATATGTGGCACTTTATGTTTTGTCCAAAGTGCTGGACAAACGTCACTCCATCCTCAACACCCTGTCAGTAAATCAACATTGTTAGCCATATTTTAGAGATGCAGAACCTGAGACAGTGAGATTAACTGCCTGATTTTCAAAAGTGAGAGTCCCAATGAATTCAGTGGCATGCATTGAGGTAAGCAAGCACTTAAGTCTTTGCAACAATGGGGCCCTCATCTTTCTTTCCTTCAGTTTCCTCATCTGTACAATGGGCTTAATATTTACTTACCTGACCAGGGCATCAGTCATGACGTTACAGAGCACTTTGAGATAGTCAAATGGAAGGACACACTGAAATACAAAACATTACTACCCCATACTCATTATTTATTGATAGCACCTTAGCAGGCTGATTGGATCATTCCCTGAAAGTTTCTCTAATCTTTTTGGTCAATAGCGGACACACACACACACACTGTATTTTCCTATTTCTCGGTTATTCCTTTTCAGATGTTTCTTTTATAACTTTACCCTATTTTTAGTTTCCATGTAAACACTGTTATAAACAAAAAACCCTTGTTTCTGGGTAACCACCAAGCATGTTGCTGTTTTAAAAAAGACTCAGAAGCTACGCCTCACCTGAAATATCTATTTGTGCGCTATGCTGGATTAAAGGGATACAGTTAAAGTGAACATTTCATTTGCATCTGAAAATGCTGGATCCGTCCTAGTTAAAAGTAACATAAGATGACAGCTGGTCACTTTGTACTTTAGGTGTAGTCAACTTTCACCATTTAGGGGGATCAGAAAATCCCTTTTTCTAAAATTGGCAATTAAAACTACCAGTCAGGACCTACTCTGGAAAAGGTGTTCTGTCAGAAACTGGATTTATTTTTTTAAATGAGTCAGATGTTAAAGAATTCAGGTTGACAGTGTCCTTTTCAATGAAGGTCGGAATGTATTAGGTATTTTTATCTTCCTCTGAGCAGATCATGCATGAGCAACAACATGTAAGGCCAGGGCTACACTACAAAGCGTCGCTGGCATAGTGATGTTGGCCAGGTGTGTGAAAAAAGCACCCCCCATAACCATGCCAGCAAAACTCCCTGTGTAAACACAGTTGACTGGCTTTTTTGCCAGTATAGCTGATGATGTTAAGGGGGATCGGGGGAGGGAGGGAGGTTAACTATACTGGCAAAAACTCCTTTAGCCAGTACATGCTGCGTCTCCACTAGGACCCTTGGCCAGTGTAACTGTATTGGCAAAGCCTTTGTAGCGTAGGCCAGCCCTAGGACCTCGTTTGCCAAGGCCCAGCCGGTAAAGGAAATGTGACACCTTCTTTCCTTTTCTTACAAACAAGGGGGATATTTAAAATTAGCATCTTATTTTCAGTGGGTTATGAAGATGCCAAAGGCAACACCACACACAAACAACAATAACAAGCTACAGCTACCAACAGGCCTCAAGTAATTAATTTTAGGCCTCAATCCTTCAGAGAGCTCCAAGTGGACATAGGGCTGGATTAAGGCAATTGGGTGCCCTAGGCACACCATGGCACAGGGTCCCCCCCACTGCTCCACCCGTTTTTCCTGCATTGTGGCCAGGCCCGAAGGTGGCAAGGAGCCTCTCTCTCTCTCAAGGAGGCAGGGGCAGCAGCATAAGGGTCCCTTTTCCTTCTCAGGAGCAGCCACTGAGGGAACCACAGTATAGATCCCAGCAGCTGAGGTGAACCAGGTCCCTTGCACTCTTCCCCACCCACCACACCAAGTCCTCTGCTGGGCTGCTATGGCTAGCGTCCCCCAGAGCTGTAGGACTTTGTGTTAACAACCCACTGAGACACATGGGCAGCTCCCACCTCTCGAGAAGACATCGCTGCAGGGATTATGTTCAAGTCACACATTCAAGCATTTTTTTTTTATTTATTTTTTTTTGGCGGGGGGAGAAGGGGTAAGTGAAAACAGATTCTGATGTAGCTGGAGTCCTGGGCAAGGGCCTATCCCTGACTATGCACCAGAAGAGCCTCATCAACTTCAGAATGGGTGCAGGGGGCTGCCCATAAAAGCTCATTTTTGGATCAGGGTCTTGGTCTCAAACAAAAACAGACATTTGCTAACATGTAAAGCAGAATTCCATGCTACCACTGCTCAGTATGAACAATAGTTTGACCAATATGATTATTAGAGTGACATACTGGAAGAAGGTTGATAGCTCAAAGATCTCAGCACATCCATGGGACCTAGTTATGAAGCAACCACAACTTCCATTAAAGTCACCAGGAGTCACCGGGTACATTCCAGTTCTCAGGATGAGGCCAATAGTTTGTTCCAGACTAGGAACCTACGGCAGTTGGTTGGGAAGACGAAACTTCAGTGACATGCAAAAATGTGCAACAAATTGCAATGACAAGGTATGAGCGTGTGACCTTGGAAAAATGAAATCTCTGCTCAGACCATATCAAAAGCACTACTTTACGCACGCTGAACACCACTAATGTTGGCCCATGGACGGGCGCAGTCAGAAGGGACTACCACAGCACCCACATTCCTAGTCAACCAGACTGTTTTACAAGCAAACAATGGGAAATACAAAGAGGGCAGGGGGAAGCCGTAAGTATCCAAAACTCAAAACAAGCTCTTTGTGCCCAAGCACAATGAAAGGAAGGTTTGTTTAGCTTTTCAGATGTTGATACTTTTTCTCCCTCCCACACATGCACAGAAACACAGACCTTATTTTTCCTGCATCTATCAAAACAATTTTAGAAGATTGATTTTTGTTTTAAAAGAACCTGAGAAAGCCTATCTGAGTCACTACTCAAAAAACCCTTCAACTGGCTGGACAAGGGCCCAGTCTGCGTGGGCTTTATCTTTACAATGCCTTGGCCTTGAAAAATAGTTACACTGGGGCCATTTTTTAAAGGTGACCTGTAAGACTTTAAAAAAGGGTACGTGCCCATTTTTGATTCTTATCAAATATAAGAGAGACTGAAGGCTTATTTATTTTTATAAGGTTTTGTTTTCCTGCCTGTATAACCTAGAAATAGCAGGATTGTCACTTCTGGTCTTTCCCAGTTGTAATGAAAGAATTCAAGGGGTCTCAAAAGAGCATGGATTGCAAACTCTCATATGAAAGAAGTAAGACTGCTGAATTTTATCATAAGCACTCTGTCTCCAAAGCATTCTTTAGGCATTAGAGTTAAAAAGAAGTTAAACAAAAGAATTTCAAACTAAAATTCCCTTCCCCTCTCAGTTATTCAATTTTAGTCTCGTATGGTGCCAGAATTTCACTAGTTGTCCAGTTGCCTTCCAGGTACCTAAAACTTGAATTTCTAAAATTTCTAAAAGTAAAAAGCTAGCCAGGCTTCCAAACCTACCCTCCTTTATCCCTTCTCTTCCCCCCCCCCGCACCTTAACATTTATTTTAAAAGATTTTTCTCTTTTGTAATTCATCTTTAATGTCGCAGTAAGAAAATGGTATAAAAAAATCTTAAGTGTCTTTTTGCATAGATCCCAACACAGGATTGGATTTTAAACCAGATTGTGTGTCACAAAGTAGGTATAATGGGATGGCATAAAGGTTTCATTAGCACTTTTGGGATGACCCACTGAAAACCCATTTGTGGATTAGTCCTGATGAGTAACTCAGACATTCATGCCAAGAAAACCTAACTCCCCTCGACGTGTTTGTTATCATATGGGTGGGTTTGTAGACCGAATGAACATTTCAGGGGGAAACACACTTTGAACAAAAACGTCAATAATTGCTTCTAATGTAATTTAGAACAAAACTGAAATCATCATCTGACAGAGAAGGAAATTAACATGCATGCCGCAGTGTCAACAATATATCAAGAAACAATTATATATTCTGTAGTAAGGAAACAATTCCATTCATCAATGTATCTCATTTTATTTGTTTAGCATTTGGATGGCTTAACCCAGTGTTACCTGAATTATTGGCACCTGGGACAGATGTGTATTTTGTCCACTGCAAAACCTTGCTGTACTTGCAGGTACGGAAACACCTCTTGTTTACTATCTGTTTCATTGAACTTTTGATTCCTCCCAAGTGAATGTTTCCTCTCCCATGTTAAAGGATACAGCAGTGCTTTGTGTCAGATTCTGCTCTGACAACCACACCAGCACTTGAAATCATGACCTCTCTGGAAGAAGCATGCCTTTTGGGTGTGCTCAAGGGGTTAACACTTCCTTTTCCACCCTCAAAAGTCCTGTAATCAGTTTCTGGTGGTCCCAGTTCTGAGCCAGGGTTGAAAGCTTACTCCTTAATCATATGGCTTTATTACAGCCATCTTTGGTTTTAGAAAAATAAAAAAATTGCCAAGAGCTAGAGTGACCTTTGACCCCAGAGCTC
>NW_020664435.1:20733105-20743896 GCF_002925995.2 Terrapene triunguis | reverse complement strand
TATCTTATGAACAGTAGCCAATCAGCTGTTTTAATTGTCATATTTGAATTCAGCACATCAAAATACATAATAAATAGCACATTTTATCTCTGAAGCAGATGACTTCTCAAAAATTGTAGACCAGTGTAATTTTGATTTTTCACTTGAAGCACACAATCAAACAGCTGGGGTCAAATGTGAGACAGGAGGCAGCAGAACAATGAACAGGCAATGAGCATGATCATTTATCACTCCCCAAATGGACCTCAAATGCCTTCACCGCAGTGGATAAGGGACAGACTAGATGATAGGAGTACACCCCTGGTCTCTATTAATTATACACGGCTAGATACCCGCGCACTCAAGAATTATATAGACTTCTCTTGGTTACCAGAATCCCTAATTTCAGACTTGTTTAGAGAAATGTCTGTTGTAAATGTACTGAATTTATGCTCATTCACTCAAAAAATATACTTGGAAGATCTGTTACCTGAAAAATCCAATTGTGGTGGTTGGCTTTGGGGTTTTTTTAGGCCACAGATGCCAATATCTTGGAGACTCAGACACTGCAGTCCTGCATATGGGCTCTCCCAGCAACTTTATTTTTCCCTTTAAGGCTTCACTAGTGGTATGACAAAACAAAAATTACTTTCCAAAAAACAAAAACAAACAGGACTATTTCCTGGTGCATATTTCCTCACTGGGAAAACCTCCTCCATTCATCATCATCTGGAAAGACAAGCTGAGATTCACATTCCCTTTCTAATTTGAAAGAGGCTTCTGAAAGGTTCTTTACACATATCAGTACTATGTCCATTAAACACTAGCAGAATGGTTAGTGGAAAACTAGAATAAAATTTGAATACTCCTGAACTGAAATGGAGAGAGAGGGGTTTAAAAGATTGACCCTACTCTGTATTCAAGTTTCACATTTAGTTCCTTCCCTCTAATATAAACAGGATTCTCGTTTTTTATGGAGGACAAGTTGTTCAGCATTAGAGCTTCCCCACACTACGTGCTTCCTCACCTGGTGGGACCTGAAGCTCAGACTTCTCTGCCTAAAGGGTCACAAGTGATGGGGTCTGCCTTACAGAAAGCACCACCCATGACTAGGGAATGGACTCAATAGAGTTGCTGCCAGACTGAATGCCTCTCAGAGTTTCCCCATGAAGCTGCAGTAGCTCTTTACCCTCCATCTCTCCCCCAGTTCATCAGTCCAAGGCCCATTTCCAAAAGCAGGTGCTGTACGCAACATATCAGCCAAGCGTATATTTTACAGAGGAAAAGAGATGATTTACTGCTCAGGGGTAATAGATGTAGTGTGTGTGTGTGTGTGTGTGTGTGTGTGTGTGTGTGTAGGGGGGGAAGTCACGTACAGGGGGCTTGCATATTAATTTCTATAACAAATCTCACAAGTCCCACCCCACTATAAAAGTGACAATAATGTAACGCTGTTTTACAGGCCTATCACAATGGAAATATCCCGAGCAAGTTATTTGACTGCCGTGACAGAAAGAGCTGTTGGTTTTGAATACTTATTTTTGCAATGCAGACAAATTAGCAACCTATTTAATGAACCACTGCTGCTTATAAACTTCATAATCTCTGCAAAGTCACAGGACTCACAGCACATCAGAAATGTTGGCTCAGAAAGAGAACAGAGTCAGGCTAGTTTGTCCGCTATTGGCCTGGAATGCCCTGAACCTCCATAGACAAAGCTTAGGGGATTTTGTTAGCTTCTGTAACTTGCAAATTCATGATCTTTCAATCTTCCGTCTGTTAACTTCTCCAGACAGTCACACATCTTACTTTGGAAGATAGCTGTGGTAGAGAGGAGGGATTAAGTTATCACAGCCTGAGGCCCAAGAAATTAAATTTGCTACTGCTCTGTATCTCACTTTGGGACTGCCTTAAACTTTCCTGGGGAACTAGAGTGGAATGTTCCATTTCTCCAGACCTGCAGCTCTTTTTGTTTTGTTTTGACGTGTCAAATGTAACTCTTACACGCCACACATTTCAACAGTACTGCTGCAAAGCAGCCTGTTCCTCAGATGAACTATTCTGCAAATACCATTAGGAACCCTTATGTTTAAAAAACAAACTTAAATCAACATTAGCATTGTAAT
Source organism: Terrapene triunguis (assembly GCF_002925995.2). Lineage (NCBI taxonomy): Eukaryota > Metazoa > Chordata > Testudines > Emydidae > Terrapene > Terrapene triunguis. The sequence continues at coordinate 20,741,791 of NW_020664435.1, read as the reverse complement.
TATTGCAAAGCCACTGAATGGGCCACTTTGTTACCTAAAGTCTTTTTAAATCCCAAAACAACATAGTTAGGATGGGAAAGACTTTCTGGAGGTATTTGAAATATGCTTACTCCATTTCAGATCCTGAGACTCAAGTTACCAGCTTGTTGTGAGATAAGGCAGTGAGTGCTGGGACCCCAAGGTTCTATGCAACTTCGGTAATTTGCTTGGCTCAGTACATGGGCCATTTAAGCCCCTGATAACACCAGCTGGAATGTGTGCTCTATAGCCAGGGACAGCTGGGAGGAGAAAAGGTTAGTCACAAATTAAATTAAGAGGTGTAAAATGCTGTGAGAAGAAAAACAAATTGAGATGGTGAAAACAGGTGCCAACTGACATTTACTCAATACTCAGTCACACTTTCCTTTCTCTCTATGTAATTAGCAGCTAAGCTGAATTAGGGCAGATTTCATGCTTCTGTGACCTCCATGAACTGCTCCCCCCACCCCCCTCCTGAAAAAGGAAAAACACCTGCAGCTATAAGATTTTCCATAGGAGTAAAATGAGAAAAATCCCAACTACTGTGGAGCTGGGTTGGTAACAATGAATTCTTTTGAAAAGGATGAAATTGGCTTTATCTGAGGAATTGCTGGTAAAGTCAAATAGTTATTTGCCTTATTACATTTACCAAAACATAGCAATGCATTGGTATGCTGGGATGGGGGCGGGAGGGGGGAGGGAAAGAGAGAGAGGAAAAATACTAAAAATTGACAAATAATAGGCTGGTAAATATTTAGAGGTACAATCTAATTGCCAAGAATACTGTGAGGTAGGAACTCCCAGCTATCTTGTTCATGTCTTCAGCCTTGGACAAGCCACTGACTTCAGAGAGCTTTGGATCAGGCCCATTAGCTCTCCGCTTCCTGGAAAATGAGGGTAACATTTTCTTGCCTCTCTTGCAGGGGTGCCAGGGGGATTGAACTAGTTAACACAAACTATTTGAAGCTGCAAAGCACTATGTAGTTCTAAACACTATGTTTGTATTGGACTTGGCTCCTAATGGATGTAACTGCTCCCTTCCACTTTAAAGACAACCTTAAGTTGGGGAATAAAATGAAGACGGCCAATCAGAATAAGCATTATGTTAAGTGATAGTAATGGTTTAAAATCCATGGGTCCAATCCTGCAGCTTTTGCTCATGTGAACAATCTAATTGAAGTAAATAGGCCCAATCATTCCCCTGTAATTCAAAGGGTGTTTCATATAAAGTTCCAGTTTTGACCCATTTCTGTTTTAATTATAATGTTCACACTTTGATTCCTACACATTTCTTAAAGATTCCCTTTCACAATGGCCTCAATGGTTAGACATTTAGAAATATACTCTATATCCCTTACATTATACACTGTAATCTGAAGGCCTGCAAGAACAGTGCATCATCACATGAGCCAGCCAAACCCTAGAGTGGTAACATAGACGTAAACTCCCTCAGAATAAATTAGCTTTTTGAAACGTACTACAGTGGTCACCATTTAAAAACAACATTTACCCCCAGGGTAAATGAGACTAAATAATGAGTTTTAAACAAATTCGCTAAAACAAACCGTAGTTTTTAATATATTATCTTAGGTATAACTTAGGTAGAATTCAAGTGAAATAAATATTTTGGGAAATTTACTTAGGTTAACAAAACTGTTTATTACATACTGCAATATTGATTGCAGAACAATTTATTGCCCACGTCAATCCAGACTACGTAAATTTAAAAGAAATATACAAAGCATTTTCTCATGCATCTTATCCAGTGCTGCTCTCAATGGGAAGTTTTGTGTGCAGGTAATTTCAGTGAGACCATGTTCAAGTCACAGAACTTAGTGATGGAAGAAACCAAGTGGTTCACTTAGACTTCTCCAATTTAGGATTGTTCTCTGCAATATATTCTTATAAGTGTTCAGTCCTATTTTAGTTGGCTGGGCTTTACCATGCAAAAAATGTTTAAGTAAGAGGAGAAGGGACCAGAAAACTTGCATAAGTGTGCTAAGAGCATTGATTTATATATGAAAAACCTGGAATGTTTTCCAAAAAGTCAGGTGTATAAATGAGACCACTGAAGGTTTCAGCCAATTAGCTTTGAAGTGGAAGAAGAATTAAGAGGATAAGGGGTTTCTGAGGGGGAGAAATGGAGAAAAGAAAAGGGGTTAAATGCTAGGAATCACGGCCGGCTCCAGGCACCAGCTGGTGCTTGGGGCGGCAGATGGTTCGAGGCGGCATTCCGCCCAATCCTAGGGCGGCACGGCCGTTTTTTTTTGTTTTGTTCCGCTCCGGTCGCCCTGTAGGGGGCAGCGGCGCAGAGAACCAGAGCGCCCTGCAGGGCAGTCCTCTTCCTTCCCTCCCCGCCAACCGGTAGGCGGCAGGAGGCGGCGCAGCGGGAGGGGCTGTGTGGCAGCGCCCCTGCTGTAGCCCTGGCCTTCCCCTTCTCTCTCTCTCCCGCTCGCTCCCTCCCCCCCCGCGCCCCCCGGCGCCCGCGCTCCCGCCGCGCCACAGGTTTTTTTTTTTGCTTGGGGCAGCCAAAAAGCCAGAGCTGGCCCTGCTAGGAATGGTGCAAGAATCCCCTCTTCCCTCATCCCCTCCTAGGGTTGCCAACTTTCTAATCCAACAAAACCAAACACCCTAGCCCCGCCCCTTCCCCAAGGCCCTGCCCCCCACTCACTACATTCCCCCTCCCTCGGTGGCTCGCTCTTCCCCACTCTAATTCACTTTCACTGGGCTGGGGCAGGGGTGCAGAAGGGGGTGAGGGCTCCGGCTGGGGGTGCAGGCTGTGGGGTGATGCTGGGGATGAGGGATTCAGAGTGCAGGAGAGGGCTCCAGGCTGTGGGGTGGGGCAGAGGGGTTTCAGGGTGTGGGAGGGGGCTCTGGACTGGGGCAGGGGGTTGGGGTGCAGGGGGGTGAGGGCTCCATCTGGGGGTGCAGGCTCTGGGGTGGGGCCAGGGATGAGGGCTTTGGGGCTCAGGTGGCTCCCGGTCAGTGGTGCAGCGGAGGGGCTAAGGAAGGCTTCCTGCCTGTCCTGGCACTGTGGACCGCGCTGTACCCCACAAGTGGTACAGCAGGACTGGCTCCTAAGTGGAGGGGCGGCAGGCAGACCAGCAGGACTGGCTCCTAAGTGGAGGGGCGGCAGGCAGCTTTGCACGCTGCTCTCACCCACAGGCACCATCTCCGCAGCTCCCATTGGCCGGGGCTGCTGGCCAATGGGAGTGCGGAGCCGGTGCTCAGGCCAGGGGCAGCGCAGGGAGCCCCATGTCCCCCCACCCCCACCTAGGAGCCAGACCTGCTGGCCGCTTCTGGGGCACAGCACAGAGCCAGCACATGTAGGGACTAGCCTGCCTTAGACCCACAGCACCAGTGACTGGAATTTTAATGGCCCGGTCGGTGGTGCTGACTGGAGGTGCCAGGGTCCCTTTTCAACCAGGTGTTCTGGTCAAAAACCGGACACCGGGTCTCCCTATCCCCTCCTTCAGTTCACACTGACATCACATAGGCTACTACAAAGTCTTACTAGCATAGTAATGCTGGTTGGGGGAGGGAAAAGAAGTCACACCCCGGACCAAGATAGCTATGCTGGCAAAAGCCCTGGAGTATGCGTATGAGCAAAAAGTCAATTTATCGGTAAAAGAACTGTCAGTATAAACTGTCTATCCATCAGGGGGTGTTGCTGGTATACCTAGGCTGGTGTAACTATACTGGCAAAGCCATTCTAGTGTAGACAAGGCCAGAGATTCCTGCTTTTTTCATACAGAATATAAAATTACAATAGATTTAAGTATCTTTAGCATGAACAGTTGGACATGACAAAGAGTATATTAAGAGAGCACACATCATCTTGGGTAAGGAGCCCTCTCCAGTGTTGCACTACTTTAACCTCTCAGCAAATTAAAATGGTCTGAAAGAAGTGCCATGATGTCATAAAAAAGCACGTGTCCTGTGCGGCAGGTGACTAAGTATATCATAAGCCTCTCCAATCTATCTATATTTAGTTTTTATAAAGCACCCAAGAAGTCAAACATCTCAACCAAATGATAGACTTTTCCCTGAACTGATTAAAGAAAAATGCATTCCAATGACCTGCTGGAATCCATAGAACTTCCCGGACTCTTTTCAGTTTGTGCCAACATGCTCAAATCTGTTTTTAAGACACTGAGTGAAATCCTGGACTCCTTAAGTCAATGGGAGTTTTGCCACAGAGACAGGATTTCACTCTATGTACTTACCACCATTACCATACTGAAATGAGATCCTTGTCTTTTCCTAATATGCTGGACTTCTTACTTCTTTTCTTACCACCACATATATTTGGGTCAGCCTACCACTTTTCAGTGCTTGAACACCTGACACACCCACCAAACCCAATTCTTTCATAAAGCCTTCCCACACCCTTTCTCTGAAAACCTCTCCACACCATCTTGCAGCTGATCCGTTGCTTAATAGCATATATAATAGGGCTGTCAATTAATCGCAGTTAATTCATGCGATTAACTCAAAAAAATTAATCATGACTAATCACAGTTTTAATTGCGCTGTTAAACAATAAATGACCAATTGAAATTTATTAAATATTTTGGATGTTTTTCTACATTTTCATATACATTTTATTCTGCGTTGTAATTGAAATCCAAGTGTATATTATTTTTGATGATAAATATTTGCACTGTAAAAATGATAAGCAAAAGAAATAGTATTTTTCAATTCACCTAATTCAAATACCATAATGCAATCTCTGTCATGAAAGTGCAATTTACAAAAGTAGATTTTTTTTGTTACATAACTGCACTCAAAAACAAAACAACGTAAAACTTCAGAACCTACAAGTCCACTCAGTCCTACTTCTTGTTTTGCCAATCGCCAAGACAAACAAATTTGTTTACATTTGCAGGAGATAATGGTGCCTGGTTCTTATTTACAATGTCACCAGAAAGTGAGAACAAAGTATGACACTTTTGTAGACGGCATTGCAAGATATTTACGTGCCAGATATGCTAAACATTCGTATGCCCCTTCATGCTTCTGCTGCCATTCCAGAGGACATGCTTCCATGCTGATGATGCTTGTTAAAAAATAATAATGCATTAATTAAATTTGAACTCAGTCTCAGATGATGACCTAGCACATGCTGTTCATTTTAAGAACACTTTCACTGGAGATTTGACAAAATGCAAAGAAGGTACCAATGTGAGATTTCTAAAGATAGCCACAGCACTCCACCCAAGATTTAAGAATCTGAAATGCCTTCCAAAATCTGAGAGGGACGAGATGTGGAGCATGCTTCCAGAAGTCTTAAAAGAGCAACACTTCGATGCGTAAACGACAGAACCCAAACCACCAAAAAAGAAAATCAACCTTCTGCTGGTGGCATCTGACTCAGATAATGAAAATGAACATGTGTCAGTCCGCACTGCTTTGGATTGTTATCAAGCAGAATCCGTCATCAGCATGGATGCATGTTTTCTGGAATGGTGGTTGAAGCATGAAGAGACATGAATGTTTAGCGCATCTGGCACTAAATATCTGGTGACGCTGGTTACAACAGTGCCATGAGAACGCCTGTTCTTACTTTCAGGTGACATTGTAAACAAGAAGCGGGCAGCATTATCTCCTGCAAATGTAAACAAACTTGTTTGTCTGACCGATTGGCTGAACAAGAAGTAGGACTCAGTGGACTTGCAGGCTCTAATTTATTTTTGAATGCAGTTTTTTTTATACATAATTCTATATTTGTATGTTCAACTTTCATGATAAAGATATTGCACTGCAGTACTTGTATTACATGAATTAAAAAATACTATTTCTTTTGTTTTTTTACAGTGCAAACATTTGTAATAAAAAAATAAATATAAAGTGAGCACTCTACACTTTGTATTCTGGGTAGTAATTGAAATCAATATATTTGAAAATGTAGAAAACATCCAAAAATATTTAAATAAATGGTATTCTATTAACAGTGCGATTAATTGTGCAATTAATCATGATTAATTTTTTTATTGCGTGATTAATTGCGATTGAATTTTTTTTAATCGCTTGACAGCCCTAATAAATATATGAAAGCATGACATCAACTAATCATGAAAATGTCTGATACCCAGGCTTCAAGAGCAAGTTCTGCAGGCAAAGAGTTTCAAAATCACTATAAGGTTTTTGTGAAAGTATTCCAGAAAATCCATCATTTTGTGTCATTCCTGATCTGTCACTTTCAGCAGACAATAAAATACCGTAATTTTATGCTAAAACATGGGGACCTCTTCAAAATTGTTTGTTATATATACATATATATGTGTATTAAATATAGTTTGCCCCATATACATGCCTGAAGAATGAGTGACTTTAAGACATGCCAAAATAATGTTTTGTTTACATTATCATTAAAACAGAAGTCACACTATTGATCATGCTCTGTTTTTTGACCTAAGAAGTTGTATATAGAGAGGAATGGCTCAGACTGACCAAGGAGATACCACAGCACAGTCAGAGGGTTGATAGCAAATAAATCCAACAAGAAATTTTTGAATGGTGCCATTAGAGACAGCAGTCTCTGGAGGTTAAACTTTGGTGGCAAGCAGGGCCGGCGCTTCCACTAGGCGACCCTAGGTGGTCGCCCAGGGCAGCAGGATTTGGGGGGCAGCATTTTGCCGTCCTCAGCGGAAATTCAGCGGCAGGGGGTCCTTCCGCTCCGCGTCTTCAGGGCACTTTGGTGGCGGGTCCCGGAGCAAGTGAAGGACCCGCCGCCAAAGTGCCCCGAAGACGCGGAGCGGAAGGACCCCCGCCGCCGAATGCTCAGAGGAGGAGTGCTGCCGCCTAGGGCGGCAAAAACCCTGGCGCTGCTCCTGGTGGCAAAATCAGTGAAAAGATGCCAAATACCACTGCAGTTTTGGGTTGCGTACATAAAAATATGTCCCATATTATGGGGGAATATACGTCATTAGTGAGATTACATTTGTCAAGACTGCAAATAAAGGTGTGATTGTAGCACAGGTAGGCACATTAGCCTAGGTAGGCATAGATTAAATCTAGCACAAATATGCCTACCTGCGCTACAATCACACCGTCACTTGAAGCACAGGCATACTGTTAGATATTCTGTACAGTGCCAGACACCAAAGTAATTCATAGCTTTTTAAAAAATTTATTGTCAAAGCACCATACTAATACTATTCATTTTCACAGTGTTCTTGTGCGGTATTGCCCTGATTTTACAGATGGGGAAAACAGGCAGAAAAGTGGTAAGTGACTTGACTAAAGCCAAAAGGAGAAGTTGCTATCAGAATCAGGTTTAAAACTCAGGAGTGGTTGGTTCTACTGTTTGTCAGTTCATTAAATCACTCCTTTCAAAAATAGGTATGGGAAATATTTAACAAGTCTTATTTCTATCTATTAATACCACATTTTTTAGTATTTTGATATTACTATTATCTCAGAACCAGAGAAATGGTGAGGAACTGCAATTCGGGGAAAGGCAAGATACATGTTTAGGCTGGAATTGTCAAAGGGGCCTAGGGGAGTTGGGTGCTCAGCTCCTTCACACAGAGGCTGTAATTTTCGAAGAGGAATTTGTTAGGAAGGGAAAAAAACACCTAAATGTGTAGAGCTTGATCAAACAGCTAAGAACTGCTGTGTGATAACTCAACAACTATCTGAGGGGTGAAAATGCTGGACTAGTCAATTTGTATAAAAAAAATAATGTAGACAAAATGACTTCCTGTCAAAAACAAAACTGGAAAAATTCATTTGAGCGTATTTTCTGGGGGGGTTTTTTCAATAAAAAAGTGAAACCATATTTCTTCATTAAAATTGTTCAGGATTCTGGTTTTCCATTCTAAATCTGAATTTTTTTTAAACACAGGAAATTGACAATTTTTTTTTAAATTTCCCTTGAAAAATAATTGACATTTTTCTACCATCTTCACTGAACATCAAAGAAGGAGAATAATGGACTTGGGTTGAATTTTTAAAAAAAGTCATTTGACTGTGGAACAGGAGAATGATAGAAGCCCTGTCTTTTGAGTTATTTGATTGGAAAAAGCAATGGAAAATATACTATAGAGAAAAACTGTATGTTGTCAGAGGAAAAGGCTTAAATGTCTTGCTTACTCTTTACTATCTTAATTTCTCATGAAAAGACACCAACTTTGCTCACCTAAGAAAGCCAAACTGGCCAACTGAGTTGCAATTCTAACCGATCTCCCTCAAGATGATCAACAAGAGTAATTCTGAAGAGTCCTTGGGCCTGAAAACAGATGACAGAATGTTTGAATGTCAAGTGTGTTTAAAACATGATGCAACCCAAAATGTGTGTGGGTTGTTTTTTTTGGGGGGGGGTGGGGGGAGGGAGAGGGCGGAAAGGGGGGGAAAAAATCAATCAAGAAATACTTAATCTCGAATATTTTTCTGATGTAGAATGTGTCTAACAGAACCATAATAAAATTGCTGAAAAAACTAGCAACTCTATTGACCTAAAATTTCTGACTCAGCAAGTGCTAGCCCAAAACACTCAAACTCAGTGCTTGTAGATCCTAATTGTTTCATATTAGTGATGGGCAAACTTCAAAAGATTTAGAAGATCAGTAAAGAATCCAAAAGTTCAGTAACACTACTCTACAGCCAAAATGCTTCTGAAATAAATGTAATCAAACTTTACTAATTCTGGGTCACTGAGAATGAA
>NW_020664435.1:20714388-20732705 GCF_002925995.2 Terrapene triunguis | reverse complement strand
ATTTTATCTCTGAAGCAGACGACTTCTCAAAAATTGTAGACCAGTGTAATTTGTCTGACCCATGTCATACTACTTAGAGCCTGTGAATTGAAGCTTGAATTCTGTCTCCTATACGTTTTTCTGCTTTACAGTGTTTCAGCTAGAACAAGGGCAAGCAAATTCCCCTCCAAGATCATTTTCAACCCCAAGAAAGATCCAGTTTGAATTTGGGCAAAGGTTTGGGTCCATTATTTCACAAACCCACCCCTATTAACATCTTATTCTGCATGTCTCCCCGCATCACATCTACAAAACCTCACAACAGATTTGATTCAGGTTGTGGATAGCCAGGTTCATCTAGACTCTTTACTCAATGAATTCAATTCTTTCCTGTTTTGAGGAAATTTCATGTAATGTTGTAGGTGGATTTGAAATGAACTCTGCACCCGTGGGAAGCGGAAAATGCTAAGTTTGCTCTGCTTGAGTTGCTCCCAGGGTACTGGAGATACTGGGAACATCCTGTTCCAGAACCTTCACCTCCACCAAGAGCACCCAACCCATGCATCTATTGGATGTCAAAGGCCAGTGGGAAAGACATAGGTCCATTGTTGCTAGAGACAATAATGACTCTCTTAGAGTGGGCTAGGGCTTCATCTCGGGAAACTATTGCTTGACCCTAACAGTGCAACCAAACAACACCCAATATCTAGTCTTCAGTCTTAGTGCTGAGATGAGAATGGTATGGGGGTTACACGCATCACAATGGTGAATGTTCTCTTCCTAGCTGCAGATTATGAAAGTGGTCTGAAAAAAGTGGGGGTACCTCATCATCCCCCAAAGCTGCCCATCCCCCTGGCCAGCATTTAATTCTGCCCCAACTGCCAAATCGCATCCCCTGCTAAATTCTGCTCCCACATCTATTCCACTCCTTGCAGCTCCCCCTTTAATTCTGCCTCCTAGACTCACATCTGCTCCTCCTGGGTTTCCTCATCCCTCTCTCCCAGCTTGAGTGGACTGCAGTAGGGTCCCCTTTGCTGCTTTCCAGGTTGGGTGTTGCAGGAGAGGGGCAGAGGAGACTGAGCTCTCTCTCATTCCCCTTTCCTGCCTCTCATGAGAATGGGGTCTGCTCCTGAGGGGACCAGGAGAGCACTCTGCATACTTCCTGCAGCAGCCCTGACTCGCTGTTCATCCCCAGGAGGCAAGCAAGCGGGGAAAGAATCTAGAGGGGTTTCTCCCCCCAGGCTGTACTAAACATACGCACCCTCAGCAACCCAGGTTGCTCTTTAGAGCTTTTATTTGTTGGGTCTGAGACAGCACACTTTAAACATTGGATGAAGATCAGGGCAAAGATTTTTTTTTAAATGAACAGCTGCAGTTAGTAATCCATATGTAGGCACCAAAATAAGTGGCTTGATTTTTCTAAACACAGATTTTAGCAATTAACTTTAGACATCCATTTTTGAAAATCTTGGCCCAACAGTCCATGCCAGTATTAGACCTACCTGTTCCTATTGACAACTGGTCATGAGATATTACTGACTTGCTTGCATATGTCAGCAAGAGTGAATGTATAGGTTTTGGGATAACTGTTCCTTCCTGCTGAGCATCCCCAAAGGGCATTTTTATGCCATTGTTTGTCCTCCTTAAGGACATTCTCATTTTGTCTGCCCTCTTAGCCAGCACATATAGGGCTGCTAGAAGAACTAGTGAGGAAATGTGAGCTATGGGGGCTTTCAGTATGCTAAACTTATTATTAATCTGACCTAATCCATCTGATTCACTTAATGTCTTACCATATATATATAACTACAATTGACATGGCTGACTACGGTCCAGACTGGATAAAAGATCCCGGTAGGATGGAGGGAAACTGGAAGATGGGGTGAGGATTTTAAATGCCCCACTGACATGGGTTGCATGTGGCCACCTTTTGTTACTCAGGTTCCCAGTTAAGGAGCCTAGCTAGATCCCCAGCTGTTGAGAGATGATCAGGTCAGCAGTAGCCAGTTTGAGATTTCCCCCTCAATCTGTGTCTAGCTGGGCATTTGCAAGTTGTATACAAAGATTACTAGTGTCAATACATTTTTGTTTGCTCAGCACAGAGTATTGTAGTGAATTATGCATGGAGCTGCCTCTTTAATTCATTCAGTCCATTTATTTGCAGGTGTTTTCTGTTAGGAACACATGATGCCTCTAGTGCTGGCTGCCTGTTGGTTTGGTCCTATACGCCCTAGATCACTTGGGTTCTGACAATGAGCGATTGCCTCTCTCCCTGTGTGATACCTGCAGCAGTTTCCTCCAGCAGAGGTGCTTAGGACTGGAGGCCTCTTGGTTTATAAGAGGGGGTTAACACCTCCAAGGTTGGCTCTCTCTGGTTTCACTATTCCAGTTGGTTCAAACAATCAGGACATGCTGCAAAACCCTTCTTCTATTTCCCCTGCTTTCAGGGAGGGAAGGATGTGATAAAGATACTTGTGTATCAGATGGTCTATTGTTTAGCTCTGAGTTTCAGATGCTGCTTGGTTATTTCCGTTTCTGAGAATGCTGCTGGTTTCACTGTTTGACAGTTGTGATTCGAATATATATTAGAAGTGTCTAAGTCTTTGTAAGATGGTTTTGTTATGTTTAAGTCAAAACAACCAATACTTCTTGTTGATTTTGCTAGGAAACCATCTCCTTTAATTAGCATGAGCCTGCTTTTCCTTCATAACAAAGAGTGGGACTTCCCAGTGTTAGAGATGGCACTAATACTCTTCCCTTTCTATTCATTACCTTTTTGTAAGAGACAGATGACATATTATAGAATTGAGATGGGCATTGAAAGAACAGCCTACGAATATTCACTGGCTGAATGAATTTGCTTCAGCCATCTGCATGTCCTTTATTCACTTTCCACAAACATTTGTATGATTGACTGTCACGAATGTTCACAAAAGTTTCAAAAGTGACACGCATGACAATTTGCGTTCAATGAGAGAGAAGTATCATGTGATTGATCTCACTGATCAATCAAAACTAAGCAGCTCAAACAGATACAGAGATCTCAGGCTGTGGCTACACTCAAAACTTCAAAGCGCTGCCGTGGGAGCGCTCCCGCAGCAGCGCTTTGAAGTGCGAGTGTGGTCACGGCGCCAGCGCTGGGAAAGCGCGCTCCCTGCGGTGCAGGTACTCCACCTCCACAAGGGAATCAGCTTACAGCGCTGGGAGCACGGCTCCCAGCGCTGCGGCACTGTTTACACTGGCGCTTTACAGCGCTGTAACTTGCACTCAGGGGAGTGTTTTTTCACACCCCTGAGCGAGAAAGTTGCAGCGCTGTAAAGCGCCAGTGTAGCCATAGCCTTACTGTGATCAATCCATTGTAATAACATTCACGAAACAATCCACCTAATATTGACAGTAATGGCTAAATTTTAAAAAATAAGGCGCCTCATATTTAACCTCATTCTGCAGGTAGAAGCTACATTCATACATCATTTAATATTTGTATTGTGGTAGCACCAAAAGAGATCAAGTATCAGAATCTCATTGTACTAAGCACTGTGGAGATGTGTAATAAAAAACGACAGTCTTTACCCTAGAGAGTTACAATCTAGATTATGACAACACAGGTGGATGAGAAACTATGTCAAGCAAATTACACAGAGGTCTCAAATCACTGTCTAGCCAGGTAAATAAATTAAGTTAAGATTCTTCTCTCATCCGTATTACAAAATTATTTATAAGGTAACTAAATCAAACTTTTATGTCTGAGTATTAAGAGAATTGGAGTGCTTTCTGTTTAACAATTAGACAAATAATTTGTTAATTCTTTACATCAATCAGTCTTCCATTTGCCAGATGGTTAGATAAGCAATTGGCAGAACAGATGCCAATGACTTCAGCCTATGCCTGTATTAGCTTCTTACATCTAAGCATTCATTATATGACAGTGGATGGCCAGTTCCGACCTATCAGGTGGACAGCCATTTGAAACTAGAAATTGATTCAAATGAAAACATAAGGACATAATGTCAATACTGGGTCAGACCAATGGTTCATCTAGCCCAGTATCCTGTCTTCCAACAGTGGCCAATGCCAGGTGCTTCAGAAGGAATGAACAGAACAGGGCAATTATTGAGTGATCAATCCCGTTAATCCAGTCCCAGCGTCTGGCAGTCAGAGGCTTGGTTAAATAGCTATCTAGCTCTTCAACCTTTGCACTACCCTGTGCATCTTATGGTATTTTCTAAATTAATCTATGCACTAAGCCCATGATGTTTTGTTTTTTCCAAGAATCTGTTCCTTGAACTATCAACATTATTTACATAAATGCATAATGTACCTTTCATAGCAAGCAGTCTGTGAACCAATGGACAAACGATTCCATCATTCCACAGGGAAGAAGTTCAACTCTCTCCCCCAAACTATTAACTTATCCACATCACAGGGACATTGAGACTTCCATAAAAGCCATAAAAAATATCAAGTTGAAGAGTGCTAGAGATGTGCAGAATATTACTAGAAACAGGTTATCAAAGCCACTTTAGCCAAAAAAGCTCACACATCTTAAATTCCTGGTTTTATTATGGTTCCCAACTCATTGATTTTACTCTGGGACAATGTGCTGTGACTCCCTAATGAGACTCAAAAAGGGCAATTAAGCAGACACATGGCCGAAACATCTGGCTGGACTCTAATTCTTCAAGCACCTGACGTTAAAATACCTTGCTTGCCCCTCACCTCAGGAGTTGTGGGCATGGTCACTGAATTTCTCCCTTTGCCCTTTTAGCAATTTCTCCCAGGCTAAAAAACTGCTGCCTTTAATCTATTCCCAAAATGTAACGTGTCTCTGTTGTCTGACTAGTTTAACGGCTCAGGCACTTTTGGAAGTCAGCCGTTGTAAAATAGACCCATCTCACACATTTTGTTCCTGGAGATTCACTTGTTTCTGGAGGACTCGCACTAACTTTTCCTGGGTAGCCAGCTGCCAGTGAAATTCTCTTTCACTGGTTGCATTTACCATTAGCAGAATGTTTGGGACATAATACCTAACAGATCCTCAGGAGGACTGGATAAAATAGAATTCATTCTTAGGATCACTTGGCAGTAACTGTTAAGTTTTTTTTAATACTTTGGTGTGTGGTATGTGTCTGGGACCCAATTCTCTGTTGCCCTACACTCTGTATACCAGAGTAAAATGGGTGTAAAACACGTCAGAATGGTAGTATCCTACAACCACCCTGCACTTGTGTAAATGACTACACAAGGTGGAGGGCAACAGAAAATGAAGCACCTAATTTTTTCCAAGTTTTTTCTATTGTTTCTACATTAGAAATCTAAGGCCTTGTTTATCCTTGCAGGACTATAGTGGATTTAAGACCGCATAAGACCTGAAATCTGAGCAAGGGAGAGGGAAAGTGGATTTGTAGACAATGTTTTGCTAAATAAATAAATGGATGTTTTGTTATGATTTTGATGTTTTGTTATTTAAGCTCCTGCCACTTAGGAAAATATTCTCTTTTATAAAGATTCTAAACACCTCCACCCCCTTCACCTGAGGCTCAGAAAACTTCCACTCCAGTTCACTACTCTTCCAAGGAGTCATCCAGCTAAAAGGTTTGTCTGAAGTTTGTTTTCCTATGTCTGCATCCTTTAGGTGCCAAACAAGAAAAAATCATTTTCTCCTATGTGCTGCCCATTTGATACAGCAAAACAAGATGTCATTCACAGTTGAGGGCATGTGTGGGATCAAAGCATTAATGAACGTAACAGCATTGCTAACTCACAGTATTATGAATCTAATGATATTTGGGTATGGTCTTGTAGCCCTGGTAATTCTATGAGAATCTCTGCTTTCCTTTAAGCAAAGTAAATCTCTAGCTCCCATGGTTACAATGAAAAGCTTGAAAACATGACTTCAGTGCTCCCTAAAGGCTCAAAAAAATCAGCAGGCCAATACCCCCTCTTGTCAACACATACACTTTTTTTTTTTTAAAGTCATGTTTTTATAGCCAGTTTCATTATTTATTTTGGGCCAGACTCATGATTTTTTCAGTGCTTTGAATTGGCAATTCTGCATAAACACAGGGATCTAATTGTATAATTAAAACTATTCTTTGGAATTAAATTGTTCCCCATTCCGATCCTAAAAGTACGTCAAGTGAATACTCCAGTTAGCCCCTCCTGAAGTAGGGTATCAAAATGATTAACAGAAATTAGTCTATGAAACTGTCATATGTGAACAATTCCTTATCTCAATGGACCATAATAATTTTAAAAAAGCTTTGCAAGAGAAATAGTTATTGGAGATACTTAAATACTAAAATATCCAAATATAGTGAATTGGGGAGGAAAAACTAAAATAGTACAGATGGAACATTTCATGAAATTAAACCTTAATTGGTTTTGAAATATTTAGCAAAAGTAGATTTACACTGTTTTCATTACGTAAGTTAATTTCCTTTTCTCTGAGGGATACAGCAAGAAGTTTGAAGTTAGAAAAGTCAAGATAAGTGCATAATATAAATACCAGCTACCCTCCCCCTTTGCCAGAGATCAAAGACCATATACATTAGACATACTGTGGTATCTTGGAGGGTAAAAACTAAATAAAATACATACATATACCACCTTCATGTAGCAACTAGCAGATGCATAATTTTGTAGATTCAACAGAAGGAATATTTTTTAAAGAAAACAATTCTTGGGCAAGTTTTTTTTATTTTGAGTAACCTAAAATTATTAAAATTCTTCCTGTGAAGTATTACTATCAGTAGTGGTAGCTGAAATAAACATGCATATAAATTCCCAGCTAATGAAATCCCTGAAGTGTACATATATTCTGTAACACAAGTGTAAATTAGCTGAAAATAGCCACAGTAAATAGTTTACCACAGGGTAAAACAAATGATATCTTTGTGGCTTCACGATCTCTGAACATCTTTATGATGAATAAGGAACAGCTGGAATATCTATCTATCTATCTCAATGTGCTTCCATTGCAGACTCAGCTGCTGTGAAAATAAACCCAAGGGAAAAAGCCAAAGGGTAAAGATTTTTTTTTCTAGTATAGGTCCAAACATGTAGAATAGTTTGAGGTAGGCCTGCAGTTATTTGTATCTCACATGGCTTTATTGCTCCAATCTTTTTAGAATGCAGGTGCGAAAATGGAACTATGTCATGAACTTTTTTTAAGAATTGAATCTGTACTCAGTATTTACCAATGGAAATGACTTTGCAGACTTCTTCAGTACTACCTTTTGCAATTGTAGCAAAAATATTTCTTTGGCAGATATTTACAAATTATTCAAGCTCCTAATGCTACTTGGCAAAACAGTACCGAGTAGTGAGTTTTCAGACCTGACAGTTCATCTTCTGATGGGAAAGTTATTTTGAAACAAACCAATTACAGACTCAGCAAAAAATATTGTTAATTCTTTATTAGTGTAATATTTTTTCAGCTTTTCTGTTGGACAGAGCATAATGCAAACTCCAAATAAAAATTTAGAGTCCTTTGCCGTTCAGTAAAAATGACCATGACATTCTGATTCATGTTCGTTCTTTGTTAGCCAAAAGGAGGGGAGGGGAATATCATTAGAACAATTAGGCACACAGTTGACACTTACTGTACAATGATATGCACAAGTCATTTATTACAGCTATATTCATAAGATGTGCTCTTTAGATTTTCCCTTGTGCTATACGAGCCATGCTCAGTTGAGCAAAGATCACTGATAACAAGAGAGATTACAAGGAGTGTCAAACAAGACTTTTAAAACAAGTCCTTAAATAAACGGATGCAACCACAATAGAATGTAAGTTGTTGGGTTAAGGAGACAACTTAACCTAGACCTCGGAACATTAAAAATGCATTTATTTTACAATTATTCAAATACACATGCGTTAAATGAAAATATTGCACAAAATTAAAATTTAGATTGTGGAATTTATTTATTTTTACTTCTTAAAAAATTTGGTACACATTCTGGTAGCATTAAAGTTAACTGTTTTGTTCTAGCAAACACCAGCAACACAAGCTTAAGATGAACCAAATGAAATGTTCAACTGTTCATTTTCTCTTAAAAATAATTAAGGCTAAAATAAGTGCATTTGTTGGACAATGGCACAATTATTTTCAGCGGCTAGTAGCAGCACGCAAATGCTAGGAGATAGCCAGTTAAGTGCTGTATTTTAACATTCAATTTTGGGGCATTTACAGGGTAATATATAACACAGATTGGCAGGGTTGATTATTTTAAATGGTCAACATGTAAACCATTTAAACAACACACAAATATTGATAAAAATTATTTATCTTTGATGGTTCCTGCCTACAGTTAAGAACCACATTCTGAAATAAAATAGTAGAAGACCAAAGCCTTTTATATATATATATATATATGTATATGTATATGCAGTAAATGCATTAAGTGTAATAACTTTATTAAACCTGGTACATAATGTACAATTCGTGTTCCTGCAGATGTATGTACCAAGTAATTGTAAAATCTCCTACAATATGAGCATGACCATTGTTCTTCCAGAAGTCTAGCCTGGGTGCCAGTAGAGAAGAGGCACCACAAGTTTCACAGACTACCATATTATCTTTCTGATGTCAAAGTACTGCATGTAATTATTAAGTGATTTACAAATGTAACTCAAAAATAGAATTTGGTATGGTTATACAATTATTTTTTAGGTCTCTTTTCTAGTCTGTATTTCCATACATCACCTTCCAATAGCTGATGTATTGTGTGGACCACCAAACACAAAGCCTGCATGATATCTTGTCCTTTAGATTTCAAGTATGCTGATACATACTGACATAGGGATAAGATTTAGACTGACATGTAAGCAACAGGAATTTCAACCATGGCCATATCTATTACCTTATATAAAAATGTGAGGAAAAATGGTTAATTCCAACAGCACTTAATTACTATGTTTCTTTAGAACCTGGTGAAATATACATAGATGGGGCTATGGGGAAGGAATCTTCCACATGTGCTGTCTTTGCCTTCCTGGAAATCATAAGGGAAAGGACTTAATTTACAGTATGTAGATCTGCAAAAAAGAAAAACAAGTGCACTTGAGCACATGTATACCATATGACAAATGTCAGTGATACCCACTACAAGAGAAATATGATGAAAAAAATATCTGATTGGAATCTAAGAGAAAAAAGAAAATCAGTATGGAAACTTGGTCTCTTGATTCCAGATCCAACCCTTGAGGGCCTGTTTGGTTCCTCCCCTCAGAATGCTCCCATAAAAGTTCCCTTCTCCATCCCTCAGACAACGGAACCATCTTTTGTTCTCATCTGGGCGTGGATTGCTACCTGAGAACCTTGGTTCAGTGATCCATTAAATATCCTATTTAAAAGATTAGTATTTAGAAAATATTTTTTTAACATTTAAAAAAAATGGAAAATAGACAATGGAGTGTGTATGGTTCCCATCCTTTGCCCTAGATGGTGGAGCTCAAGACAGAAGGGGAGTCCAAACAGGAGGATGCAAACTCTGCCATATACTAAGGCCAAATAAGTGTAATTAATCTTTATTCTTGATCAGACACTAATTTTTATGGAAGTAAATGGATAGACTTGGGGCCTTTGTGTAGAATAGGTTTATTTATTAAAATTTTACATTATGCAAAAAATAAAAAAGATTGTTATTTAAAAAAATATTGTAGTTGTGTTTCCTTTTTCTATTTTCATATATACATTGTGATGCATTCAGGAATTTCCAAATGTTTGCACATGACTGTTTAATGAAGTCTAGAGGAATCTTGTGTAAGTCAGGCACCAAGAAATTCTAGCAACTTTTCATGTGAGGGGTACATAGCTATCCTAGGGCTATTTTAAATGAAGTACAGTGGGCTTTTAAAACAATTCTGAGTTTTACTGGGAAAAGTAGTGTGTAACTTGCTTTTTTCACTGCACATTTCTACTCTTAGTGTGGTGTTTATCTTGCTTGGAGCATGTATCCCATCCTTCTGTCACTGCCAACCTACTTGAGATATGCTTCAAAGATGATACCAATTGCACAATTTCAATAAAAATTGTATGCACCTTTTCCATTTAAACTGCATGCAAACTGTATGCCATGTGCCATAAGAACAGAAGAGGGCCCTTAAAGTTACAAATTCATCAGAATAAAGGGTCTATTATTTTCTACTGCACCTCTGCCTTGCACCACTGAATAACAAAACCAACCAAGATACAATGTTAGTTTATTTTTTCAAAATAAACGAAGGTGAAGTTAATTGAGGTGTAAAAGCCATGTTAGCTCAACCTCTACTTAGTGAATGTACTTTTGGGGACATACTGTAACTTTTTTTTCCAGAACCAGCTGTTCCAAAGACTTCTATTCCTGTTAGCTGAGCCTTTACATGAATGTTGATCAACACCCAAAATGCCTCAACAATCATAATGCAAAACAAACCTCCCCTGATTCTCACACATTGCACAATCTCCCAGTGGTAAACTAGCCAAATCCCTCATTGTCACTGTAGTTGTGCTTTGCTTAGCCCTCAGCAAGTATAGCCTGGCACTTTTCATTGCTTGCAATCACCGATTCAGTCAGGAATGGAAAAAACTGATACTCCTTACATAACTGGCCAATATTCTTCTCAATGTTGCATGAAGATGCACCAAATCATTTGACACACAAATCCCTTTGTGGTAGTGGTTGCAATATAAGTGAGGATGAAAAGATCCACAGGTCTGATGGATGTATTAATAATCTAATGTGTGACACTAAAAGACTGGTGCAAAAACAACAGCATGTGAGTTTTAAGCCCCAGAGAATATGCCTTTGCCACTAGTCCTGGACAAACAAACACCAGCTTAATAGTTTGGAGTGTCACCTTTTCTGTAAGGAAGGCGCTTGAGTAGATTGTAGTCTCTGCTTGTATCTCTGCATCTGCTCTGACCGTGAATGCAGTTTGCTGAAGAGCTCATGGAATTTATATTGTGGAAATAAGGTTTCCAGGAAGCCCTCCAGAAAGACATATACCATTCTCTTATTTAGTTGAGTGTGCTGAAACATTTCAAAGACCCGAAGAATGCCTTTCCGTGTTGTCTCAGCACCTATGATGTGCTTCAGTTCATCTACACAAATGACAAGAGTTATAAAGTAGTTTTATACATATTTTAAGTACATATAGGTTAACTAATAGGAAAGGTAGAACTCCTTGTAAATCAACCATTGCAATATTCAGACAGAATTTTATAGAAAAGGTTTTAAAAGGAATGCAGCTTGGAGGCAAGAAAAATTAGAACTAGAATAAAACAGCACCATAAAGAAAAAAGTTGTTTCATTACAGTAGTACAGATCGCTGAATATGACGTGCAATTTTATTTACTGGTCATACGTATGCAAAACAATGTTATACATTTTACTGTCCCTTGGTATCTACATGCAGCATGCACGTCCAAGACTTTAAAATTAAATCTTTAGTTTAAGTTAATACTGAACTAGTTCTAAGAGAAATCTCAAGCTGTCAGACTAAACCAAAAATATTCAATCTTATGATAATCAGTTAAAAATATGGGTTTAAATCACAGGTGGGCAAACTACGGCCCGTGGGCAAAATCCTGCCTGAGGGGCCGTCCTGCCTGGCCCCTTTCCTGCTGTCCCCCCACCCCCGCCACCTCATCCAGCCGCGCCGCCAGTGCTCTGGCCCGCCGCTCCTGCTGGGCAGAGCAGCAGCGTGGCTGGCTCTAGCATGGTAAGGGGGCGAGGAGTCCCGGGGGGCAGTCAGGGGACAGGGAGTGGTTGGATGGGGCCAAGGTTCGGGGGGAGAGGTCAGGGGACGGGGAAGGGAGTTGGATAGGCGTGGGAGTCCCAGGGGGCCTGTAGGGGTGGGAGTGTGGATAGGGGTCGGGGCAGTCAGGGAGCAGGGGGGGTGGCTGGGGGGCAGTTATGGGCGGAGGGTCCCGGGAGGGGACAAGGAGCTGGGGGGGTTGGATGGGTCAGGGGTTCTGAGGGGGGCAGTTAGGGGGCGGGATGTGGGAGGGGGCGGACAGGGGGTGGGGGCCAGGCTGTTTGGGGAGGCATAGACCTCCCTACCCGGCCCTCCATACAGTTTTGAAACCCTGATGTGGCCCTCGGGCCAAAAAGTTTGCCCACCCCCGGTTTAAACAGACATTTAATTACTCCATGGATATTAATTTCAGTACTTTAGCTTCTTTCACTCTTAAATAAAGATTGGGACCCCCCTACTTCAACTTTAGTAACAATATAAAATCCAATAATGTGCAATACTAGTAAAAATATTAAAATATTCAAAGCTTACTCACCTGGCATTATCTCCAGTAGTTTAGTTTTCCCTGCCACTCTCGTTCGCATTCTAATATCTTTGTCTCTGCGTGGAACAGTTTCTGCTAAAATGCCATTGGGCCAAAAGGCATCTCTGTAACAAATACAAAAACAAGCCTATCAAAACAAATTCTTTTAAAAAAAAATCAAATTTTTAAACCCTGTGAGCTATCTCATAGCATAATGTGAACAAACTGAAGGCATTCAGAGATTACGTTGACATCCAAAAATCTTTAATACTCAAAATGCTTCTGTTAATCACTTGAGGTGTATTTCAGAACTGATAGAATAAGAAAATAAGAATTTCTTACTTGTCAATTCTGTTTTTTTTTTAAAAGGAACATAACTCAGCAATGTTACTAACAGTTGCATACTACTCTCTATGTACTCCAGTATGGGAATCTGTTGCTTGAGCCTCTTGGGGAAATTTACACACCCACACCCTTCCTGCCAAAAACATCCAAATACACCTGAATTTATTAGCAATATGTAACTTGTCTACAAATCACTTTATATCAATAAGTCTCTCTCTCTTTTAATAACTACTTAGGCTCAAATTTTTTGGTAGTAAAACTCAAGATGACGACTTGCTTTGGAATGTTTGATCTGTGTGACAACAGTGCTGCTTGCATTTTTGACTTTTAAAAAGGATCCAAACATTGGGCTTCTTTTTATTTCTATTTACAATTAGAGGACATATAGACTCTCAGTATTCTTAATTGGACAATTCAAGGAGAGAAAGGAGGAAAATTTAGACAATCCTGCTATCCTATCAATGAAAACTGTTAAAATTTTGTCTATTAATA
Source organism: Terrapene triunguis (assembly GCF_002925995.2). Taxonomy (NCBI): domain Eukaryota; kingdom Metazoa; phylum Chordata; order Testudines; family Emydidae; genus Terrapene; species Terrapene triunguis. The sequence continues at coordinate 20,719,621 of NW_020664435.1, read as the reverse complement.
ACTTTTTAGTTTCAAACATGTACATTATCTAAGGGAATGTATGGACTGAAAGTTCCAGTCTCTGTAATTGTCTGTCTTGCTAGCCAATCTGCCTTTACTCTATCTAGTCTATCTGCAGTTGCTCTGTTGGATAAATGACAAACGCTGAAGTTACTTATTTGGAACTACTGTTTTGGAAAAGTATTCAATAGAGCCTCACAGTTGGGCCCATGCCATATATTAATGACTAGAGTCAGAACAATGTAAAACCCACATTTTGAGCTCTTACATTGCTGGGAAAGCAGTTTCAATTTGATACATAACTGCACTCATCCACATAAAACATGGATCACAGTCTGGAGATCTATTCTACCTTTGGAGAAACTATGAAATTCACTCAGTAATTCCAGTGAGAGATGAAACCTCTGCAATATCCTCACATATAGTCTTGTCCATATCTATACAGACTGGAAGAGAGTGTCCAGAAGACTAATGTCACAAACCCTTTGTTATGGGGTCTGCTAGTACTATCCTTTGCATCTTTAGGTATTTCTCTCTTCAGATGAAAATACCTGTCAGATATCCGTCTTCTTTGCTAAACAGGCAATCTTGTGAACCATGTTTCTCAAGAGCTCATCCTACATATCTTATGACTATTTTAGCACGTTCTTGAGGCTTCTACAAGGACAACATTCTAAAAGTGATGTAGTACAAATAGATTCCTTTAGCTCATACTTTTTAAAAAATCTGATGATTACTCGATGGGCTGAAAGTTCCAAAAGAAAGTTCAAGTGTTATGAATGTATAGACCAGGGGTAGCAACCTATGGCATGCGTGCCAAAGGTGGCACGCGAGCTGATTTTCAGTGGCACTCACACTGCCTGGGTCCTGGCCACTGGTCCGTGAGGCGCTGCTTTTAATTTTAAATGAAGCTTCTTAAACATTTTAAAAACCTTGTTTACTTTACATACAACAATAGTTTAGTTATATATTATAGACTTATAGAAAGAGACCTTCTAAAAACATTAAAATGTATTACTGGCACGCGAAACCTTAAATTAGAGTGAATAAATGAAGACTCGGCACACCACTTCTGAAAGGTTGCAGACCCCAGGTATAGACAAATATTAGTAATAACCTGTGGCAAGGTTTTAACTACAGTAATTGTTGCTGCTCCTGCTATAACATATTATACACTTGCATGAAAAAAAACAAGCCACTTCACCCATCATTAGAGTGAAACTTAACTACTGTTTAAAAGTATACAACAATTTTGCAACCGTTTAGAACAGGTACTGAATAACTTACCCCTTTCCAAAAAAGAAAAATTTAAAAAGAGAGACTAGCCACAGAATATTCTCTGTTCAAGTAATGAATAATTTATATATCATAAAATCTTTACAAAGCAGGATATAACCTACCTATCTGAATCTTGTATAGAGACAGAATTTCTGGTGTGAAGTGGACTTACTGTCTCTGACAGCTTAAACTGATTCCATTGCTGAGGTAGGACGACAATCATTAAATATCAGTTGGCCTATACGGGTATCAGTTTATATATTTTTTCAATAAAAAAGGTATACATAAAACACACCTGAAGCGTTTCACTCCATCTGCTACTTGCTCAGGAGACGTCATCGAGTCAACATGATCAACTATTTTTCTAAATTCAAAGTGAGACGGATCAGTGATCTCTCTCATTTTACTTTTCAAAGGGCATCAGGAAGCAGAGTTCTTTAAGTAAAGAGTGCTTTAAAGTAGTTAAAACTTCAAACAATATTCAAGAAAAACAAAAAAGTGCATCATCTCTCCTTTTCACCATTCCACAGATAGATTATATCAAGTTATCACACCAGAAAGCCGTGTGTTCATTCTCGATCTCACTTAAGGTTTAAATTCACCCATTTTCCTTCCTCATTTTGAATACTTCTAAAGTTAAATATGTTTACCCCAACAGAAGTAGGAAAGAAAAAGGATGAAGAAGGGTGGAGACCAGAAGAAGCCTACAACCCAGATTGCCATTAGGTAATTTACCCTCTTTCCCATCCTACAAACAGAACATTAGATCATTACATCATATCGATGCAGAAAGGAGAGCAATTAAAGAATTTTCAATTTTCAGCCACTCGATATTATACCTTTGTTTGCTAGACTGAAGAGACCATTATCAAATTTCTGTTTCCAATAGGTATGTATGGATTGCAATCAAGTCACCCCCTAGACTCAAGGAGCTCAATCTATTTATCTTATCAAGAGAAGGCTATCTATATTAAGGCATGTTTTCTAATCCTTTAATCATTGCCGTGGCTTTTCTCTGAATCCTCTCAAACTTATCAACATCCTTCTTGAATTATGGACACCACAATGGGACACACTATTCCAGCAGTGCCAAATACAGAGGATAAAACCTCTCTACTCCTACTCAAAATTCCTCTGTTTAGGTATCCAAGGATAACATTAGTCCAATTGGCCACAGCATCTGACTGGGAGCTCATGTTCAGCAGACTATCCACCATAACCCCAAAATCTTCTTCAGAGTCACTGCTTCCCAAGATAGAGTCCCCATTATGCAAGCATGGCCTACATTCTTTGTTCCTAGATGTTTACATTTACACACATTGTTTGCTTGTGCCCAGTTTACAAAACATCCAGATAGCTCTATATCAGCGACCTATTATCTTCATTACCACCACTTCCCCCAATTTTTGTGTCATCTGCAAACTACCAGTGATGATTTTCCATTTTCTTCCAGATCACTGATAAAAAATGTTAAATAGCATATGACCAAGAACCACACCCATTCAATGATCATTCACATTTACAATTACACTTTGAGACCTTTCAATTAGCCAGCTTTAAGCTACCAGTAACTTAATTTGTGTTATATTAATTTTGTATTGTTCTAGTTTAATCAAAATGTTGTGAAGTACCAAGTCAAATGCTTTACAGAAGTCTATTCCATCAGCCAAACTAGTAATCTCACCAAAAAATGATATCAAGTTAGTTTGACAAGTTCTATTGTCCATAAACCCATGTTGATTTGCATTAATTATATTACCCTCCTTTAATTTTTTATTTATCAAATCCCATATCAGGTGCTTCATTATCTTGTCTGGGATAGATGTCAGACTGACAGGCCCAGAAATACCTAGATCATCCCGTTTACCCTTTTTAAAATAATGCCACATTAGCTTTTTTACAGTCTTCTGTAATGTCATGTTCCAAGACTTACTAAAAATCAACATTAACCATCCAGAAAGCTCTTCAGCAAGCTCTTTAAATACTCTTGGATGCAAGTTCCCTGCACCTCCTTATTTATTAAAAAGTGTCTAATTTAGTAGCTGCTGTTTAACATCCTCCTAAGATACCAATGGAATAGAAAGTGTGTTATCATACAGTATGACTTCATCTGGCTTGTTTCCAGAACAAAAATATGTATTGAACAATTCTGACTCTTCTCCACTAGTAATAATTCTCCCATTTCCATCTAGTAATTGACCCATACCATTGTTAGAATTTTTTTGTTCCTAATATACTTAAACTCCTTATCATCCTTAACTCTGGTAGCCATAGATATCTCCTTGTATCCTTTTGCTTACTTTATCAATTTTCTACAATTCCTAGTTTCTGATTTATTTTCATTACTATCAACTTCCCCTTTCTTCCATTTGTTATATATTCTTTTTAATGTTTTATAGATGCCTTCCATTCCCTTCTAAACCTGGTTCATTTTAACCAATACAGCCTTCTTTTTCGATTGTAGGACTGTGGCTTTTAAAGTGTTCTTAAACATTTCCCAATCATCAATTAAATTTTTCTGATTAAATTCCTCTTCCTCAATTGATTTGGCTTAATTGTTTTCAGCTTTGCGAAATTGACCCCTTTAAAGCAGTGGTTCTCAACCAGGCATCCGGCGCCCCCTGCAGGGCTGTGAGCAGGTTTCAGGGGGGCCGCCAAGCAGGGCCAGTATTAGACTCACTAGGGCCCAGGGCAGAAAGCTGAAGCCCTGTCGCATGGGGGTGGAGCTGAAGCCTGATCAATATAGCTTCACAGGGGCCATTGTGGCATAGGGCCCAGGCAATTGCCCAGTTTGCTACCCCCTAATGCCCGCCCTGGCTTTTATATGCAGAAAAACGGTTGTTGTGACACAGGTAGGCCGTGGAGTTTTTGTAGCATGTTGGGGGCAGCTTCCCGCCCCCCATATTATAGGCAGGACACGGAAACAAGTAATACCAGTTTTAATAGAGTGCCACTCCTCTTTCCCTTTTGCCCACTCAATCCTTTTTAATTAGATTATAGTGATTGATTTTAACATTCCAGTCATGTGAATCATCTTACCTGGTTTCAATAATACCAACTACATTTAATTTATGCTCACAAATGAGCAACTTCTGTTCCTCTTTTTTGCTATCCAGGCTCCTAGTACTGGTGCCCAAGCAATTAAAAATTCTCTTTTCTTCATGTTCTTTGATTCCTTAATTAATTTTGTTCTCAGCATCTCGATTTTTTAATGAGTGTTCATATTTCCCCCTTTCTTCTTCTTTACCACACTTCTGAGTTCACTGAAGTCATCTTATCTGCGAGATATCCTGTGACGCAGTATCAATAATGCTGATATGAACCATCAGTAATGGACCCTTGCTGGTCGACTTCAAAAGCCTATCCTATCTTAACTCCAGGAATGCAGCAAACCATCCTATAGTCCACCTCTGCCTTGCAGAATGTGCTTCCAATTCTTCTGAGTACTGAATCCCCAACAAGGATCATTTGTTTTGCTTAGACGGTTGGTGATCTCTGTGCGCAAGCTTAATTTTCTTACAGATTTGCATCCATGTCCCCCCTATCTCTCTCCGTTTCCTTGGATCAGCAGGATTTTGAGAGCTATATTGCACAGTTTCTACACTGAGCTGGCCACTATGGAATTGGAGAGAGGCAAAATCAGAGAGGAGGTTTGGCAGTTTATAACCACCAGAGGCAAGAGGTCAAGATGGCATGCTATACAGCTGGAGACAGATGAGATGGCAGGCTGTGGCCACCAGAGAGAAGAGAATCAGGAGGAATTCCACACAGCTAGAAGGTTCCAACTGATTCTAGCTGCGTGAAATTCCTCCTGATCCTCTTCTCTCTGGTGGCCACAGCCTGCCATCCTCATCTGTCTGCAGTTGCGTAGAATGCCACCTTGACCCCTTGCTTCTGGTGGTTATGACCTGCCCAACCTTGTACCTGGGAGTTAACTTATCAGCTTCTCTGATTC
>NW_020664435.1:20648421-20713988 GCF_002925995.2 Terrapene triunguis | reverse complement strand
TTCTCAGTAGCATTTCTATTTCACCTTCCAATCCAAGAATCTTTTCTTCCATTATAGCCACCAACTTCATACAGAGGAAGTACCTCCTGGCTTCAGGTAGACAAGAAAATATGGCACATCTGTTGCAGTTCACCACCACTGCTCCATTGCTGGCCATTGTGGAATCATACATAGAACTGTAACTGGAAGGAAAGCCTCACACAGTCCCTCTCCAAACTTCCTCTGAAACTCTCCTGTTATCTGCCTTTGTTTGCAGCTCTCAAGTTTGCCTAGCAAGTGACTTTTTATATTAAGTCTCCCTGTTTAGCTCAGCTCCGCCCCGTAACACCAGGGTGTGATTAACTACTCAGACTTCAAACATCAGGGTTGATCAAAGGTCCAAGGCTTAAAGCACACAGCCCTTACCAAGGCACCAACAAACACCTGTCTCAGCTGCTTACTCAGGGGCCCATGCCCAGCTACACAGACCATATGCAGAGAACAAACACATCACTCACCAAGTCTTGCTACCTCCAAGCACATAAAAAATGTTTGGAGATAGTTATAGTCTCCTCCCTTCTAGGCTGAAGAGGGTAAGTGAAGTTATTCCTTATACAAGATTAATAATTTACAATTTGCTCTGTCTCCTGCTTCTGGGTGGGTGGATTCATGGAATTATGTAACAGTGTCCTATTAGTGGAATGGGGAAATGGGAGATTAGAATAGTGCTACTTCGCCGCAACCTTTGAAACCATTTGCGAGACAGAATACGGATTAAACAGAACTGCGTTTGTCTCTAAAGTGATCATGCTTTTTAAAAGAAGTATAACAGTTCATGTACATTTTAATGTAATTATAAATCAAAAGTCTTGATGGTCTTAAATAAACCGCTGAAATAGAAAAACTAATACAGTAAGTTCCTATATCATTACTTATTAGAGCTGACAGGGAAAGTTTTGCCATCCAACAAAAATTGGACATATCAAAACATTTTCCCATCCCAAATCAGATGAAAAGTCAAAATCTCATATTTTCACGAATGGAAAAATCAAAAAACATTCAGTTTGGGCCAAAACATTTTGTTTCTATAATTTCTAAATACTTTGTTTTGACTTCAACCATTTAATTTTTTCCCCTATATTAAATTTTTCCTATATTAAATTTTTTAATGAATAGCCATTTAAAATGGGAAAACTGGAATTTTTCATTGTGAAAGCATCAAAATGAAATGGTGACAATTATGATTTATTTTTCCAAATAGTTTTTGAGTCTCAAAGTTTATCAAAACCACCCCTTTCCCATGAAAAGTTTGAGCTTTAACAAATTGGCATTTTCCAACAAAAAACATCTTGTTGACACCAGTTCTAATACATACAGTATAACTATGTACAATACATCCAGTCTGGTAGATTGTAGGGCTTCAGTTTTATGGCCATTGGATTGACTCAAGTGTTTAATAGTGCAAGAAGTAATAAATCTTATAAACAGTTGCACACTATAAAAAGTAAAGTTTACACAAAGCTTACACAATGTCAACATTAGTTGATAGTTATAGAAGTATGAATTCATTATATTAACATATGCAAGAGCTTACTATTTTCTTGGAAATTACAAATTTTTAGACAAGTTTAAATAAGACGCATTCCATGTCTTATGCAACAGACACTAAAAATGACCTTTTAAAAAAATCTGTTTCCATCTCATTCCATCTTTAACCATCTGTTTATAATCTCAGAAAGAAAAAACTGCGTTCAAACAGTGAGCTTACATTTGCAGATGTACAATGATTATAACATTACAACTAAGTAATAGAGGATAATTTTCTAGACATGATTCACGAACTCTCATAACTATTGAGCATGAATTAAAAAACCTGGTACCTATTGATCGTGTCTCCATATGTTGCTCTAATAAGCTGTTGAAGTAGATTTTTTATATTTCTTCTTAACCACTGATTTCTCTCCTTTAAATCAAAGACTTCATCCATAAGGAGCAGCATTACTCTAAGAGGGATATTGTCATCCACCTAGATATGTAGAGTAAAAAGCAAAGTATAAACAGAAAACCCTGTATTCCAGCTCAGGCAATTAAGGTAGCATCTACCACAGTTGTTCAAGTTAAGAATCTTAGTGCTTCCACACTAAGTCACATGCACTGTCTTTCTGAAAGAAGTCAATAATTAAAAGAGTTTCCTATGGTCTGAAATCTCTCTTTCCCAGGATGGAATCATTTATGGCTTTTAATTTTTAAATTAAACTACGTTTAAGTATGGTCTTTTAAAAATATGTCCTAAAACAGAATCTACTGCAGGGGTCGGCAATCTTTCAGAAGTGGTGTGCCGAGTCTTCATTTATTCACTCTAATTTAAGGTTTCGCGTGCCGGTAATACATTTTAATGTTTTTAGAAGGTCCCTTTCTATCAGTCTATAATACAATAATAGTTTAGTTATATATGTAAAGTAAATAAAGATTTTAAAATGTTTAAGAAGCTTCACATTTAAAATTAAATTAAAATGCAGAGCCCCCCGGACCGGTGGCCAGGACCTGGGCAGTGTGAGTGCCACTGAAAATCAGCTCGTGTGCCGCCTTTGGCACGCGTGCCATAGGTTGCCTACCCCGATATACTGCATTACTGAGGCCAAGATGCATTACTGAGGCCAGTTCAGAACCAGATACAGAAGGTGGCAGCAGTATTACTTAGAGGGGTTTCTTATTCTTCTTTTCTTCAGATAGCAAGAGTGCTTCCAAGAGCGGAGCGGAAACTCAAGGAGTGGCTTTTGTCTGGATACCCTTTCTTTTGAATGCAGCAGTAGCAACAGTGGCTCTGAAAGGAAGGTGCCCAATTGCAGACCACTCTTCCATTGCTACAGAACCCAAACTTTTATTCTTTGAGTTCAATCTGAGCCTGATGCAGAAGTAAGCTGTCAATGTTAGATGATTCCACAGGACCTGTGTTTTTAACTTAGCAGTGGTGGGGAGACAAAGTTCTGTTGTCTTCAAATGCTTCACTGTGGTTCTGTAGTAAAAATTGTGTTTATTTTTAAAAGTTGCATAGGCTGCTATTTTACAGTGACACTATATTTACAGAGATATTGCAAAAAGATTTATAGCTCCAAATACTAGATATTTAACTTAAGAGACTATTGTGAAATTGCAGTAACTGTTAATCGTTATATTGATTTTTTCAATTTTTATCTTAGCATTTTATATTGATATCCATCACTATAGTATCCGACCATATCAAAAACAATCTGAAAAATCTGATAACAAATGTCTCTTTATAGGTGAGCAGTAGGGTCTATTATCCATGTGTTGTATGGTACATATATCAAAATATAAGTTTACAGATTGACTGACACTATTAGGTAAATAACTTCATTTTTATCAAATACATTTACATGTAAGACAATAACTTATCTAGAGCAGCCATTTCAACATATGAAATCAACTCATGCTAGATTGTGAATCAGCCAGAAGTGGTTATTAAAAAACAAAAGAAATCCACACAAAAATATTAACCGAGTTTCTTGGTTTTTATTCCAATTAGTATTGTTTTAACAAACCTGTACCCACATGGAACATAAGAAAAGTCTAAGAAAACTTATTGTGCCCTCTGTAAATCTCTGATGTAAAGGGTGAATTCACTGCTTCAGGCAAAAATTTCAAACTAAGCATGCTATTAGTTACATTTAAATATCTTACAGTAAGGCTTTACTCTAAAAAGCGACTAAAATGGAATCTACTTCCTTAACTGATATTACAACATTACTATATTTTACTCCTGTAAAAGTCAATTGCAGAGTCAATACAACTATGGGAAAAGTTAGTTCACAAGGTTCTAACTGCAGAGACAAACTGTTTTTACTTGTGCAACTCCATTATATTCAGTGAGATAGTAAAGGTGTTTCCAGGGCTGGCTCCAGGGTTTTTGCCGCCCCAAGCGGCGGGGGGGGGGAAAAAAAAAAAAAAAAAAAAAGTGCTGCGATTGGCAGCAGCTCCACCGCGCAGCTTTCTTCTTCGGCGGCAATTTGGCAGCAGGTCCTTCCCTCCAAGAGGGACAGGGACCCTCCGCCGAATTGCCGCCGAAAAGCCCGACATGCCGCTCCTTCCCCTTGGCCGCCCCAAGCACCTGCTTGCTCAGCTGGTGCCTGGAGCTGGCCCTGGGTGTTTCAGAAGGCATAATTTGCCAACAATGGAGTTGCACAACTATAGTTGAGAGCAGAATTTCCACATGCAATTGGAACTAAAGCCAAGATTTGAAAAATAGTTCCCTATACTTGAACGGAGCCAAAAAGGACTTGGTGCCTAATTCCTACTGAATTTCAATAGGATTTGGGCACCTAACTCTCTAAGGATCCCTTAAAAATCCCAGCCTAAATCGATATACTTAAGTAAATGGCTAGATTTTCAAAAGTGCTCAGGATGCAACACCAATTACTGAAGTTGGGTGCTCAAAATCTGGTTCATATTTAGGAACCTAAATATAGACTTTGAAGCCTAATTTCTCTTTTTGAAAATTTTAGCCTTAGTTCACAATTCTGTTAGTGAGATATAGGCCAACTAAATCTTCCTTATACTATTGATTCTTTGTAATGCGAACAGAAGAGAAATGTAGCAAAATTATATGATCTAAAGGTTTGACTATGAATTTCCTGGCATTGTGTGAAGTTCAGGAAAAGTTCTAAATGTAAAATATCCTGAAATATGGTGCAAAATTCAAATGTCCAAACACTACTCTTTCAAAATGAACTTTTAAGACTAAGTAGATGCTATACTTTTTCAGAAAAGTTGAACTGCAGAAAAAGGGATGTACAGTAATTCTAACTTCTGCTCATTTTAGTGCTAAAATGGTATATATGTACTTTCTATGTTAATCTGTTTTGGCTGAGCTCAGTGTCTCAGAATACAAGAAATTCAAAAGTAATCAAAATCTACAGAAACAATTGTATTAGATGAAATCATTGCAAAACAAAAGAACTGAAGCCTTTGTTACTTGAGCAAAATGGCATTTACCAGAGCCCTGGTAGCAGTTATGCACATGAAGACAAACTGGAATGCTTTGATGTGACAAATAAAAATGTGAAGTGTGGAACAGGTGCAGATTTATGACCATGACAAATCTGCATATAATCACTAGTAATCTTAAGGGCCTTCAGTCCTAGTTACGGATAAAAGATTTTATTCAACTATGTTTCACACATATGATCAGTGTATCAATCAGAACACTGGGAAAATACCATAGCTTATGAGAACATCAAGAGCTTAACATTTTAAACTTAACTATCACGTTTCTAATATTTTTTCCTTTACGTACTTCAGGGTCCACAGATTGAACATTGATTGTTTAGGATTTTTTTTTTTTTAAGTTGTCTTTAAAACAATTCTCTCTGATCACCAATACTGACGACGTTTGCTAGTTTTAAAGATGTCAGAATCAAATTTAGCTGAATACTATTAATATTGCAACCCTATTCTATCTTTGAGGATAGTCACAGAAGTAATAATAGATAGGCAACATTTACCACATTACCATGCAAACCATTTAGTATTAAAACAGCTTCTAAACATTTTAGAATGAAATGTGTCAATTTTATTTCAGAACATTTTTAATTTTTTTACTTTAAAGTGCTGTTTCCAATTTTCCCTCTGGTATAATTTCTGATGCCAATAAACAGCATAGCATACAGCAAGTAAACAATACAAATTGAAACAAAACACACATTGCTACTTTAAAATTAAGTAGCTAAACAAATCTAAAATAAAAATCAGACTCACATTGTCATCAAGCTGTGCGGCAACACGGCAGTGTTCAGGATCAGAATCAGTTTTCTGCATTAAAGGAGGCACCTATACTCAAAATAATAAAAAAAGACATGATTATGAGGGAAAAATTACAGGTCTCAAGGAAACCACCAAAGAGAACCTCTAATTACGACAGAACCAATTTCAAAATTTCAGATACAATCTTTATTACTGACTATCAAGCATTTTGATTCCAAGTTAGTGACATATCAAGATATATCAATGGTTGCATATTGAATTATCTTCCAGCACAGCTTGAAACATGTTTCCCAATATAGTTATCAAAACTGTATGAATATCCTCAAGAAAAAATCCCACATACACATTTATATTAAAAATTATCATAGGAACTATCAAACTGGAAGAAACTGATGGTTTGTCTAGTTCTATATGCCTTCTCAGATAATGGCTAATTCTTCAGAGAAAGATTTAAAACCCATCAATCCATATTGTAGAGCCAACAGTGGACATTTCTTCCTGATCTCAGGCCTGAAGCATGAGGATTCATAATCCTAGATCTCTCTTTGTGAGTATAACTGTGTTATCCTTATTCATGTAATTGGGAAGCTTTCCAAAAAGGGAGGCTCAGGTGAGGCCCAATCTTGGTTTTTTTACAAGTAATAGTTTTATATTTTATATGACCCCCAGACTCTCTCTTCCCCTTCCTGTTTTGAGGAAGAAGGGCCCTCACCTCAGCTATTGGTATAGCTACAGCTATAGTAGAGGTGAACCTTACAGACATAAAACCACAAAGTATCTGCTTTGAGGAGCTAACAATCTTAATTATTTGCACACACAAAAAAAGTGGGAGAGTAGAAGGGATAAGGATGCAAGAGGGAAAACAAAATATTTTCACAGGATTTATGGTTGTCATTCATCTTGTTCCACTTTTTAGTTATACTTTTAAAAATGTGCTATATTTTAGGGGTATTAGATCACGTGTGAACAAGAGTAGATAAAGAGGAATTTGGTGGAAAACTGGGGAAAGAATTGTTCCAACAAAAGCAGAACAGAAGCGGCAAGCTAAATTTAAGGAAAAGTCCTGTATTAAACTTAATGTAGAATTGTTTCTCTGATAGGGTGACCAGATGGCAAGAAAACATTGGGATACACGGCTCACAGCCCCCACTGGAGCCATGGGGAAGGGGAGCGCACATCCCAAGGAAGCTGCAGGTCAGGGGTGCACAGCCCCAACAGCAGCCCCACCGCAAGCCGTGCATCAGTGGGGGACGCAGGGCCCCGTCTCTGGCCCTTCTGCAAGGGGGGAGTCTCAGGGCTTGGGCAGGGGGAGCGGGGGGGTGTGTGTGTTCAGGGTGCTGACTCTGGGAGGGAGTTTGGGTGCAGGAGTGGGTGTGGGCTGGTGCTTATCTCAGGCAGTTCCCTGGAAGTGGCGACATCTCCCACTGGGTCCTAAGCGGAGGTGTGGCCAGGCAGCTCTGCGCACTGCCTCACCCACAGGCGCTGCCTCCCGCAACTCCCATTGCCGGGAACAGGGGGCAGCATGCAGAGCCCCCCTGGCCGTCCCTGAGCCTAGGACCCAGAGGGAGATGTCACCACTTCCAGGGAGCTGCACAGAGCCAGGTAGGGAGCCTGCCAGCCCCACACCAACCGGACGCCATCGCCGGGCTACCTTACAATATCAGGACAAATGGCGTCCAAGTCATACATCCATCAGGACATTATCGGGTTAAATATTGGGATAGTCCTGATTTTTTCGGGACGTCTGGTCATCCTAATCTCTGATAAAGTCTCTATATTATTTTTAACAGACCCTACAGTAAGCATCTTTCCACTGTTAAATTCTACAGGTTTTTAGAGTAATTCCTATAGAACCTCATTAAAACATTTAGAAGATCCTGTTGATTTTATCCCTTTTGAATACTTTTCCATGAGGTTGAAATTACATGGGGTTTAGGGTGGAAAACACAATCACTAATCTGTTCCTGTTGGGACAACTTGAGCATTCCACTGCCGTGCACTACTGCGTGTAGACATGAAGGGTGGAGCTGGCCCCAAACTCCCTCAATTCCTTCTTGTCAGAAAAGCTCCCAAGCAAAGGGGTAGGAGGGCAGGTCATATAATGGTCACATGCAACACATTTCGAAGCATAACAGTTACAGAACAGGTAAGTAAGTTTTTTCTTGAGTGATTGCATACGTGCATTCCACTCTTAGTGACTCAGAAGCCATGAAAGGGATGGGATTGGAACCTATCTGAACAAAGACTGAAGGACAACTCACCGAAATCTGGCATTATTTCTAGCTTGTTTGAGTGATAGCATAATGGGAAGCAAATGTGCACCAAAGACCAAATTGCTGCCTTACAAATATTTAGGATAGCAACTTTACCCAGGAAGGCCACAGAAGCTGCTTGCGGTCTTGTCACACTACTTGGTGGGATAACATTAGCTAAACGGAAGCACAAGAAAATACACGAGGGTATCCAAGATTCTCTCTCTCAGAAGGAACTGGGAGCTGCGTCACACTGTCTTTGACTGCCAAGAAGAGCTAAGAATACTGATGTAACTGCTTGGACCTCACAAGCCAATACTCTCTTACTATCCAGAGTATGCAGCAGCCTGGGTTGATATGGAAGTTAGATACCACTTCCAAGACAAACTTCGCATGAGGACACAGGTAAACTTTGTCTTTAAAGAAAACAGTATAATGCAGAGCAGACATCTGGGTCCGCAGCTCACCTACCCTCCTAGCAGAAGCAATGGCCACCAGAAATGCTACCTTCATTGAAAGATGCAGTAAACAGGTAGATAAAGGCTCAAAAGAAGGACCCATACACTTTGACAATACCAAGTTTAGGTTCCATGGAAGAACAGGATCTTGTACCTGAGGGTAAAAACGAGGAGTCCTTGTGGCACCTTAGAGACTAACAAATTTATTTGGGCATAAGCTTTCATAGGCTAAAATCCACATCTGATGAAGTGGGTTTTAGCCCACAAAAGCTTATGCCCAAATAAATTTGTTAGTCTCTAAGATGCCACAAGGACTCCTCATTGTTTTTGCTGATATGACTAACACGGCTACCACTCTGAAACCTACCTGAGGGTACAATCTTTCCAGGCCTTTCAAAAATCTTATTGATATTCTATTAGAAAAGACAGACTGTTATCCACCTGAGGATGGTAGGCCAAGATATCTGGTAAGTGGATCTTGATGGAACTAACGGCCAACCCTTGCAGTTTCAGATACAAAAGATAGTCCAAATATGCTGGATTGAAGAATGTATTGGCAAAACTCCAGACTAATGAGACCAGATAGAGAAATGCTTTCACTTAGAGAAGGAAGTAAACCTAGTAGATAGTTTTCTGCTATTCAACAGCACATCTAGAAGCTCTTTTGAACATGACTCCTTCCCAGCTCTAACCATAGAGCATCCACGCCATTAGATGGAGTGCTTTCAGATTTGGGTGGAGCAGGCGACCAGGCAAAGCATACATGAGATAAGAGGGAAGGGCTCCTCATGGATCAGTAACTGGTTAAAAAATAGGAAATAAAGGATAGAAATAAATGGTCGGTTGTTGGAATGGAAAGCAATGGAAAGCGATAAATACCAGTATCCGTACTGGGACCTGTGCTGTTAACGTATTCATAAATGATCTGGAAAAGGGGGCAAACAGTGAAGTGGCAAAGTTTGCAGATGATACTAAATTACACAAAGCACAAAGCTGAGTGTGAAGAGTTACAAAGGACCCTCACAAAAGTGGGTGACTGGGTAACAAAACAGATGAAATTCAATGTTGATAAGTGCAAAATAATGCACATTGGAAAACAATCTCAACTATACATACCAAATGATAGTATCTAAATTAGCTGCTACCACTCAAGAAAGATCTTGGAGTCATTGTGGATAGTTCTCTGAAAACATCTGCTCAACGTGCATACGCAGTCAAAAAGCTAACAATGTTAGGAACCATTAGGAAAGGGATAGATAATAAGAGAAAATATCATAATGCCATTACATAAATCCATGGTACACCCCCACCTTGAATACTGTGTGATGTTCTTGTTGCCCCATCTAATAAAAGATGTATTAAAATGGAAAAGGTACAGAGAAGGGCAACAAAAATGATTAGGGGCACAGAACAGCTTCCATATGAGGAGAGATTAAAAAGCCTGGACAACAAGAAAGCATCCATTAGGGAACCCAGACTGACTTTGTGGGGACCAAAACTGTGGGCATTTTCTGTTGTACCTCATTGCAAACAGAATTACTTGGGAATCCCCCAGAGGTGGAAAATAGACCACTCCTGGTGACTCTCAAATGACCTCCTTAGGTGATCTGAAAGCTCTATCTGCATCCCTGGAAGGTAAGAGACTTTGAGATTGATTGTGTTGGCAATACAAGAATCCCATAGATAACTGCCTCATAGCAGAACAGGGACGAGCGGACTGCGGAGATAGAACATTGACTGTGTGTGGTCTGTGAGAGTGAGCAGTTTTTTCCCCTTGATATGGGTTAGGAAAACCTGGCACGCCAGCTGGCTAGCTCTCAACTCTCTGACATCTATATGAAGAGTCATGTCCTTTGTGGACCATAACCCCTATGACTGAAGGGAATCCAGATGAGCCCTGCAGTTCAGGTCAGACATATCTATTATTAGCATTAGCTATGGTTGAGGAAGGACAAATGGAACTCCTATGCAAATTTGACAGGGTTTGTCCACCAGTCTAGAGAGTAAAATGTAAGTGGGCACTCTGAGCACAGTGTTCAAATGGTGATGGCTCAGCAAAAATACTGCGGCCAGCAAACTTTGTAGAATCCTGAGACACAATCTGGCATACCAGACCACATACTTGCAAGAGACCATATGTTCCAGAAGCCTCATACAATTCTGTGCAGTTGTGACTGGGTAAATCTTAAGATCTAAAATAATGGATCAAATTGTCTGACACCTGGACTCTGGAAAAAAAAACTGGCTTGGATGCAATCCAGTACTGCTCCTATAAATTCTATCCTCTGAACTGGTGAGAAGATAGATTTTTCTGAGTTAATCAACAGACCCAGTGACTTGAAAATTGACTGGATGAAAGATACACTGGAGAGTACCTGAACTGTGGAATGGTGTGTCTCAAACCAGTCTTCTAGGTAGGGACAGACATGTACTCCTAACCTCAGAAAAGGCATCTACCACTGCCATACATTTTGTAATAACATGGGAAGCTGCCCACTGGCCAAAGGGCAACGCTGCAAATTGGTAATGAGATTAATTTATCAGGAATCTGAGATACTTCCTGTGGCCTTGATAAATCACCACATGGAAATAGGGGTCCTTTAAGGACAGCATTCAAGTCTCCAGGATCCAGGGAGAGAATAATGGAAGCCAGCATGACCATGCAAAACTTTATCTACTTGCTTTGATGTGGGAGGGAGAAAGGAGGAAGTTTGCCAGAGAGCCTTGATGGGTTTTTAAATTGCCTCATTTATTTGCGGTGCCACCAGAGATGGAGCAGCAGAGGCCAGAATATCAAGAGGGCTGTGAGAAGATTCCCTAACCTCTTCTACCTGAATGTCCAAGCGCTTTTTAAGCACTCTTGGTCAGCTCTGTAATCATCAGACAGGGCAAAGACACCCCCCAAGGAAACTGCTTCATTTGGACCAGGTGGAAGATGAAGCTAGCACAGGTTGAGGTAGATGAGCCTCCTCTGTTAGTTGTCCCATCGAATGCTCCTGAACATCATCTTCCTGCTCGGTACCAGGCTTGGGATCAGGAGATGCTCAACAATCTGACTCCCAACTTCAAGCCTAGGGAAACTGAATGCTACTGATGCAGTGAAGATCTGGAAACGGGAAATCCCTCATGGATTGCAGAAGCACCACTGAAAAGATGCTGGAGCCCAATTTCATGCAGCCCACATATGCAGGCCAGCACTCGACACAGGGTCTCACAATTACCCCAGGAGATAAGATCTAGGAAGGGAGTGGCAAGACACACTGCAGCTGGGAAACACAGGAGGCAACCCCAAGGTAGAAGAAGAATTGCCTTCTCCTAACCATTCCAGTCAGTGCCAGGGACTGGTGCTGAGAGTCCTGGAAAGAGCAAAGAGAAGCCATCATTGCTGGCTTCTCTCGACAGTACAGGAGGGCATAACTCCAGGACTCAGGAGGTTGACTCAGTACTGGGCCCTCCACTGGTGCCAAGTGGTTTACCAGTACTGGAGGAATGATCTCCTGCACCGCTGGGGACACTGGCGCCAATAAGCTTAGCAAGTCCCTTGCAGCTTGAAATGTCTCTGGCATGGATGGTACCAGGAGTGTCTCTGACCAGTGTGCGAGAGAGTTAGATGGTGCCACAACCATGAAGACACTGTTTCAGGCTTCAGACTTGACAGTGCCTGCCTCAGTGCAGGTGTCAATGGGTCGATTTAGCTGATGAATAAGTGGAGGAGTGCTTCGATTCTGACTGCATTCTACTCACTTTGTCTCCTTTCCTGGCAGACTTCGGGGCTGAAAAGCTGCCTCTCCCAGCAGTTTCTTCCTGGATACAGCAATTCAGTCTGTATCAGAGGCACACATCTCTCAGATTCTGATGTACTTAATACCCTCTCTGACCAAGAAGGTTCTGAAGGTGGTTTCAGAATGGCTTCCATCAAAAGAAACTTCAACCTGGCTTCTCGATCTTCCTTGGTCCTAGCCTTGAAGTTCTTTCATCGATCCCGAATATGAGATTCATCCAAGCAACTAGAGTGTGGGTTCCTCACAGGCATGGACTTCGAGCATGCCAGGCAAGATACTGCCAAAGGCATTCTTCGGTACTGATAATGAAACTCCAAACATGGGAAAAAACTAAGACACTAAAACTAACGCAAACACTAACTGACCCTAATAACTATATAAATATGTAACTACATATATGAAAAAAACATGCTGAGAGCACTTGCTAAAGCAAGACCAACAAATTCCAACATTAGTCACAGGTGGTAAGAAAGAAAGTGTGTGTGTGTGGGGGAAATCATCTGTGCCCTTTATACCTACACACAGCAGTGTGCAGCAGCAGCAGGAGCTCAAGCTGCACTGACAGGTACTAGTGAGAAAATTTTCCAACAACTGTGGTTCGGGATGCACACACACCAAGAGTGGAATGCACACGTGCAATCAGTTGAAGAAAGAAGTGGAGCTCCCACTCCCTCCTTAAAACTTTAGATAACTGGTACACTACGGGTGGGTGAGATCAGGAAAAGTTCAAATTATCCAAAGATATAAGCTAGCCAAGGAGAAGAAAGAGAGCCCTGATAGGACCAATGCCAGCAAGCAGGCAATGACATCACTGTTGAGTTTTCCTACTTCTAGTGCAAGGTCAGATGAACAGAATACTTTCCTCTATTCCCACCCTTTCAGTTGTCAGGGCAGCCCCTCTGAGGAAGAAAAATCATTTGCATGCCTGATGGGAGATTTGGTCAAGAGTGGGTGGTGTACAGAAGACCACCACCACTACTACTTCCCTCCCAGCAACACCAAAGACTTGGTGGGGAAGAGAGCAGAGCCAGCAGCTTAGGTGACGGTGGCAGGCAGCTATCATAAAACCTGGCAGCAGAAGCAGGAATGCCAGCACTGGACTTCGCTCCTTATCAATGCTCCCTTGTCTGCTTTCAATATCTGTGGAGCCTAGGATTTCTTCACCTCTTTTCTGATGCTCAGCTGCCAAATGTAGGGGAGAAAAAGGCAGAGGATCGCCTTTTGCCCTGTAGATTTCTGTGTGAAGCAATAGCACCTTCCTGCCTCCTCTCTTCAAACAGCAAGTGCTGCTTCCTTGCTGAGGGACTTCATTAGCAATTTCAGCAGGGAGGGGAGTGGGGAAGGGTCTTCCTAGAAACAGGAAGCAAGAGTGAATCGGGGCCATCTAAAAATTGGTTTGGGTCTTTAAAAGCACTTTTATTTACCTTAACCCCTATTTCGAAGAGTGTTAGTAAAAAATGGGATGCTAGTTGTGCTTTGGGTCTACTCCTTTTTCAGATTTTGCTGAGTTGTTGGCCTAAATAAATCATGGGGCAATATGTAATTTTTTGCATAATATTTCCATCAATTTGAAATATGATGCCTTTTACTTTTAAAATAAAGTTTAAAATTTAACTAGGTGTCTGTTTTATTTTCTCTATATCATGCATTACCTTGTATATTGCTTTCTTTTGGAACTCCTATTACTCTTCAACTTCCCAAAGTAAATAGAACCCTTGAATAATAGTTGTTTCCCTATTCTTAGCCTTTTCTATTCAATAGAGTGTTTAACATTTGTTTTTCGATAAGGGGACCCAAACCTGAATGTCATCTCCTGTTAGACTCTACTATATATTACCTCACCAATACATTCTTACCTTGAAAAATGATTGCTTTATGTCTTGTCCCAATCTTTCTGACATTTTGCCCATGTTGTCTGACATTTTAGTCATCCCCTCTGCCAGGCTGTCAGGCAGGGACTTGACTGCATTTGAAACATTTCTCATAGAGTTACGCAGTGGATTTACAAATGTGTCCATCTGAAGGGGAAAACATTTACCACGATTGCATAACCTATGGAGGACACTAGTACAATCATCCAGTAAGAAAAAAGTCACACTGTTCTAGTGAATAAACTGATGTATAGTACAACTCTTACTTTGAATATAAAAATTCAATTGATACAAGCACTAGATTAAGTATTTTTACTTCAGGATTTTCACTCAAACATACTGGAAACACGATCTAATGTGGACAAAAATTCATTGGCTATCAACGTTTAAAATTCTGGAACAATGTGATAAACACAATAAGGGATTTCACCAGCTGAAATCAGACATCAGGCATGTTTTACTGAAAGGTCTTCAAGGTTCTGCCCCAAGACTTATTTGTAAAAAATAAATGCAGAATTCATTTTAACTATTATGTACATTTGAAATGTTTGGGAAATCTATACACAGTTGTTTGATACCTTTGTATCATATCTTAATATATGGAAAAGTTTCCCCGTGTGCATATCTAAACTATACTTCATGGCAACACATAGAAATGTTGCTTAAAGTGCTGAAGTTTCTTTCTCACTGAGTTCAGAGGACGTTTTAGCTTCATTCTCTGATCTATATTATAGTTTACATTTCTTCACATTCCCACTCTGCCTACACCAATCTAATCCTTATTTATTATTCCTTTGTCAATCTCAGCTTCATACCTTCATTCCTAGCACTCCCTTATGCTTTGAAGGGTTTTCAATTTTTTGCCCACTAATCGTCCTCCAAACTCTCCTCCAAACTCACTTCTTCCCAAAGCACTACCTCTCTTGTTCTCATCTCATCTCCTACCTGACTCACTGTCCCATGTCTTGCCTAAATAGCATCATGGTGATATGTTAAGTCTAACGTGTTCAGCATTAGGCACACACATTTAAATTATTTTTAGTATAATATTTAATGGAGACTAATAAGTGTTCTGATATTTTCAATGTACACTTTTTTAAAGTACAGTGCAAGTAACAAAAGCATATCATCTAGTGTAATAGTCTACAAAAGGAAAAGATAAGGTTATGAAAGATCCAATACATTTAGAAAGCTGAACATTAAATCTTTATTCTTTTCTGGACATTACATAAAGCTGGATAAATTCAGAATGATGTTTTGCAGTCAACTCTACAGACGTACATTTTTAAAGAACACAGTTTAAATAACTGAAAAAGTAACTTTTAGAATAGTTTAAGATGTTACCCATGTCAGGTCACTGGAATATTGCAAATTAGGTCCTGGTTGTCATTCCCAAAAGCAGCTGCCCATGCAAAATGGGCAATTGTAAACTGAAGTATCTATTTGCAGACACACCAATTTCACAAACCCACAACTGAGTTTTGTGCAGGCTTAACAGTGGATGCACGATTTCGGTGCTTAGCTCCGTGTATTCTCTGCTGGCTGAACGTGAAACAGCATTAACGGCAGCCTTAGAAGGTACACACATTTTGTATTTTGAACTGGAGAGTGGAAGTCATGATAGCAGCAGCCATGTGTTGAGTTGGAGGTGGGTAGGAGATTGGGAAAGGAAAGGGAGAACAGGAATCTTTGATGGGAAGTTAACTTGTCAACAATAGAATTAAAAAGCCTTTTGTAGCACATACAACACTCACTCATTTCTTGGAAATTTGGTTTCCTTGACTTACAATTAAAGACATTTAAAAAATGGCTAAGTTCTTAATTCTATACTGGTCTTATTTCCGGATATATTATTGTCACCTTCTGACAACACACATTAATACAATGCAAATTCAAAAATTGCTTGCACATGAAATAAAACACTGTGGTTTATAACTGTCTGCAGTCAGTTACGGAGATGTTCAATTCATTTACTAAGTTATGGCACCAAATGCATCACTAAAATCTGCTAAATATTAAATGCTATTCTTACCTTTCGAGCAAAATCTCCTTTTCCTTTGCTGTAAGCTTTATTCTCCAGAAAGTCATACACACAATGGGCTAAAGCTGGGGAAGCTTTCATCATTTCAGGATTTAACAACAACTAAGAAAGAAAAGATTAATTGAAAACTTGCAGCTTCTTCCAAAATACATATCATATTTAGAAAAAAGTCATAATTTCATTTCATATGATAAAGGTTTTTAATATTGTATTCAGCAACCAAATTTATATATTTGTACAAAGAAGTGGCAGTTTTGAATGCATTTTCTTCATTCTTTCTCTAAACATTACTTCAAGATGAGTATTGTTACAGAGAGGGAAATAATCAAAATTAATTATAAAGTGCTTAAGAAGGATCTATCAGTTCCACACTATTTGTAAAAGGCATCTTTTTTTGGTTATCTTGAAACTAGAGTCTAAAATCAGTAGTCACACTGTAATCAACACTTAGGAAAAATATTGAAATAAAATAAGTAACCATACATATTACAAATGCAGGTTGTTAGACAATCTAAACAGCTGTTAGATTTCATAGCATTTTGTTTACTCTCACCCCCTCTTAGAATTTTACTTAGGCCTGGTCTACATTAACACTATAAGTCGATCTAAGGCACACTAGTTAAGTTACGTAACTAAGGTAACTTAAGTCGACGTACCTTATATCGACTAACAGTGGTGTCCACACTACAGTATGTCGATGGGAGATGCTCTCCTGATGACAAAGCTTCCGCCTCTTGTTGAGGTGGATTATAGACATTGACAGGAGAGAGGTCTCCCATCGACTTAGCATGTCTTCACTAGACCCGCAAAATTGACTTTGCTGCATCAATAGCAGCAGCGCCGATTTAGCGTGGTAGTAAAGACATGCCCTCTGAAACAAAAAAACTTCTCAGACAACTGTTCCCTGTTGAGCCAAAAATTTTAGAGACCAGCCTTATCAGTGAGTCACTTAGAAATGAGACAACTGAATTCAACATCAGAATAATGGAAGAAAAGAGTGGTTAAACACTTAAAAAAAAATGACCAAAAGACAGGAATATTGTTTCAGTCAAGCTGAGCACAATTAACAGGACTACATCTTCGCTGCAGCTGGAAGGGTGATTTGCAGCCTTATGTAGCTGTACCAGGCTATATTAAAGCTAGCTAGCTCACTAAAAATAGCAGCGAGGATAGGATGGCGTGGACTTTCATGCAGGCAGCACAAGCAAGTATATACCCAGGGGAGTCAGGCAGGCTTGTGCAGCTTGCATTATCATGTCCTCACTGATATTTTTAGCAAGATAGCTAAAATAAAGGTAGCATGGGTACATCTACACAAGCTACAAATCACACCCCCAACTGCAGTGTAGATGTAGACTAAGTCTGAAAGTTGAGCTGGGAGTGGGGAAAATAAAGAAGGATGCTGAGCTAACAGTTAGAGGGGAAAATTTAACAACTAGAATAAAGTTTTACTGTTCTATTTATAGTATAAGAGGAGGGATACTCTTCCTTAAGCAGTAAACCACTTTCAGTCATTAGGATAAACTACTTCAGTTAATCCAACTCGAAACTGGGTTATTAACACCTTATAAAACTGAGCATCTGCATTCCCCCACTTATACTTCAATTATTTAAGTTCTGGTCACTGAAACACAGATGATCCGAGTTAAATTTAGCATTTACCTTCAGCTGTGACATTTACAACATACTTGTGTTGTTCCAAATCAGGGTATTTTATTAAGACAATCTCATGGTGACTGAATTAACATTTAGTGGAATTCACTGAATAGTTGATGGAGAACTATTAGTTCAGGCAGACAGCCATAAGCATGAAGGAAAATTTGAAACTAGACTAGTCAAGAACTTACCTGCAAATATGCATTTAAATCTTTTTTCCTCTTCTCTAAAAATTCTCTGTCCATGTTGTTAAATGTCTTTTTGCCAGGAAGCTTCAATATACTTGCTAGGTTTTCAAACTAGAAAAAAAAGTTAGATTTTTTTTAATAGATTGGAAGGCCAGAAGGACCCATTATATCATCTATTCTGAACTCCTGCATAACGTGTCAACTTGAAGCACCCACTTATTTTTAAATTAGAACTGTACAAAATATTCACATAGAATAGATCATCAAATCTGCTCAAACTGAGCTTGAGTTTAGGAGTTAATATTTTGTGAATTAGTCAGAAAGAGCTAAAATATGGTTTGCACATTGGGAGCATCTGCAAACCCCTTCAAAACGTCTTCCTGCCTCCTCTCCAAGTCAGCCAGCTTGCTGCCATTCTCCACAAGTCCTCAGAAGCCCTGCTTACCACTGTAGTCTTCTGGGGAAGTGGCCTCCTTCCTACTACTGCTGCTTCCATTCTGTAACTGTCTGGGTCTATGCCAAGGTCTTTTGGGAGGTCACATAGTTGACTGCATACTGTATCTTTGGGGGAGCAACACCAGTTAGAGAAGTGAAACACTCCCAGACCTGAAAGTGACCACTGTCACATTAAATCCAGAGCAAGACAGGCATAACCATAACACACAGTACACTTGCAAAGGAATCCACGGTTTCTCTAGCATTCACATGCTAGGCAATCAAGTCTCAATTCTTAGCATGTGGATTCTGGGAATCAGAGTTACCCTTCGTTATCGCACTAAACCTCAGAGGCCATTATCTGCTCTTGGGCTTAGGGTAGCAGCACATATTGGTGAGGCTAAAGTGCCTTTCTGTCCCACTGCTTTATACGGAGGAGAGGTTTTTTTAAGACTGTTCCTGCCTCTCTCCTCCAGAGAGACCTTGTATTTTAGGGAGATAGTCTCTTCCCATGGCAATACCCTAGAATATTCAAGGTTGTAAAAACAGAACCTGAAGACTCAGACAATGCTCTTCATGCTCAGCAAGCCCAGATTTTCTATTAGAAACATCTAAGAGACTGGTAGTAACCTGTGTCTTCTGAAGGGGTAAGTGGAATTTAGTTAAGAACCACCTGTGGGAGTGAGGGAATGACTGTTTTCAGGATGTGTGAACTCTAGAGTCCAATCAAACAGGGAAGGGTTGGTTCATTTCCAGTTCCTGCAAAGTGAACTCCAGGGTTCAGTCTATGAAGACCACCGAACCCTGCAAGGTTCCCACAGCTCTAAACTAATTACAATGTGTAGGAAGAGCTGTGTAGAAACATTTTCCCTTTTGGCTTTAAGTCTAGTTCACTCTAAAAATGTGTGTCACATAGGAAGACTACTAGAGAGGCAGACACAAAATACACCTCTACCCCGATATAACGCTGTCCTCGGGAGCCAAAAAATCTTACTGGGTTATAGGTGAAACCGCGTTATATCGAACTTGCTTTGATCCGCTGGAGTGCGCAGCCCCGCCCCCCCGAAGCGCTGCTTTACCGTGTTATATCCGAATTCGTGTTATATCAGGTCGCGTTATATCGGGGTAGAGGTGTACCCTGTTAAAACTAGACTAATCAGAAGCCCTGGAAGTGGAAAATAGGCTATCAAGCATGGTTAGTTGGTTTCAGTGGCACTTCCCAGAATTTATTAAAACACTAACTTCTAGAAACTGGAAGCAACCCTATAGTATTTTCAAGATGCAGCACGAACCTCAGAAAACAAAAAATGCTAACAGAAGCTCAACCCAAAAAACCCACTAAAAAGTAAATATCTACACTATCTTGTAGTCTGACAAACTGTTTTAAATTAATATCAGAACTTTAAGCACTTTTTTAAAAACAAAGACATCTTTATAAATTTGTCTCATGTACAGCAATTTTCTGATTCACCACTTAGTTACATTTCAAACAGACACCTAAACTATCTCTATTGGTCTAAGATGATGTTCTTATTAATGCACCCAGAAAAGCTGGTTTCAGTAGCAGAAGAATTTTGAGCTCCCTCTTCCTGTCTTACTCAGCCAGCATTACAAATCCTCTGCCCCTTGCTTCTAGGGTGGGGGTTGTTCAATCTGAAACCAATGCCACAAGCCAGCTTTGTGAAATTTGAAGAAAAATAAGAGTTATCAAACATCCCAACCCTACTTTATGAAGGCACAAATACTTAACTCATTTCTGGGCTCTTATTTATAATAAAATATTGGGCCTAATTCAAAGCTACCACATGGAAGTGTAAAGTACCACGCCCTGAATCAGCTAAGACCATTGCACTACAGAGGAGATTAATTGTCTCAGGATAATTAAAGCTTTACTTCTTCCTCACTATTCAACCCCAGCTCTGGATGTTATTTGTTTTTAGAGAGTCTATTAATAATGTGGTGGTTCTTTCTGCTAACTAAAAATAAAATATAAAAAGGCAAAAGCCACAGGACTAGGTTTCCTATGTGTACAAGCTGTGCTTGTGAATCAGGGTGCAGGGGGGCTGCAAGTCATTGGCTATGGCTCCCTGATCTAGCATTGGCAAGCCCCTGCACAAGTGAGAACACCTGAGGGGCTGCTTTAAGCAAAGTCCTTTAAGAACCTTGCACTAGCGTAAGAGGATAGATGTAATAGAACTCTTGTAGCATACTCCCATATTGAAGAGCACAGGAGATACATCAACATCATAGGTACTAACAAGTTACTTACCACACAATGGCATCTAAGATATCTCACTTTTTCCAAAGGTCTAAAATAGGAAATCTCACTGTGTGGTAATACATGGTAGTGTTGCTTTTTAAATCTGTAGATTCAAGATTTTAGATCGTTGGTGTCTGTACCAACTTTAAAAGGTTAAAAAGGGGATTCAAAAGAAAGGCCACAGTATGCAAATATTTATAGTTTATACAATTGGAAGATATGCAGATTAATGAAATACTCCGTGAAAGAGCAAGATTTGTTAGCTAACTTTAATACACAATAGCATTGAACAGAGGTTTACAGCCTGTTCTGTACACACTTCCATAATTACATTTTATGGGTATTTATCTGCAGCTTCGAGAAACTCAATTAAAAAATAAATGAAGAATTTATAAATATCAATACTGTTGCTTTAAACTGTAGCCCAAACTATGGTGATCCAGAGCCTAAGGCAAAACCCACTGAAGTGAATGGAAAGGCTATCACTGACTTCACAGAGCTTTTAATCTGTGTGTCTATATGTACAAACTACACTTTTCTAGAATACATTTTATCAGCATGGGGACAACATCAACTACACATCTTTACCCACTGCTGTAAGAGACCTAACACAGCTGTTTCAGCTTCATGGATTCCAGGGTGTGGTATGTCTTTTTTTTTTTTTTAAATAGATATTAATCCTGCAGAGAGGAAGGGGTGCAAAATTGATATACTGAAATATATTATTCTACATCCCCTGCGAGTCAGTGAGTCAGATGTCCAACTCTGATGATAGTTTCTATAATCTAAAAAAAAGATGTAATCTATGTACATATACAAATTATTAAATATAAATTGTATGAGTACGAGTATACTATATTTATGTGTATATTAGGGATGTAAATAGTATGTAAAAAAAGTAACTGTGTAACCGATTAAAATTCTATCAGTTAAAGGTTTAACCAGGGAACTAGAGGTGCGGGGGTGCTGCAGAACCCCCATGTTTTACGTGGGGTCCCAGCAGCCAGGACCCCAGGCACGCGGGGCCAGCAGCTGAGTTTAATCGTTAACTGAAACTGATAAGCATCAAACTTATCGGTTAACCAGTTAAACTTTTACATTCCTAGTGTGTATATATATGCTTACTCTTCAAGAAGTTGGCCATTTCCATTTTAAAATGTTATTTTGACCCTATAAAAGCTGACATGGCCACAGAGAACTCTCATTAGAATATTCAAACCTATTTACACTCCTATTACCAAAAAATAGAGTAAATGTATGCTACAGAGCAACAGTTTTGAATAGTTAAAGGATTTATACAGTCAATAATCTCAACTGCTACTAAGATGTGGTTCAAAAGCATTTGACTCCTTTAAAAGCATTGTGTTGTTAACACTTATTCATGTGAGCAGGTTCTACTTTGTACCAGCTGGTGAATTACAAGTCTTTGCATTTTTTTCTTTTATTTTATGGGGGTTAAGAGTATGAGAATACAGGCAAAGCAATAAAAGGCAGATTGTCTAATAGTATATAGAACTGCCAACAGCTGTCCCCTTCCTAGACCTCACAGATCCTTAGCATTTCACTTAAAAACCTAAATGGCCCATTTCCCAAGCTCAGTTTTTATTTCTTAAGCTCTGTGACAAATGCAACAAATGAACTAAAGAACTGTTCCATACCGATTACACTTCCACTGTGAACATTACTTAACTTTCTATAGAAAAATTATTAAAACATGTCAACCAAATAATTCTGAAGATAATACAATTTTTTTCATTATTCTTTGGTGGTTAATTCTAAAGACACCTATAAAAAGCATCTCTTTACTTGACCAAATACAAAAAAAGGCTTCAATCATGAATATACAAAAAACTATTTCCTTTTTAAAAATATGTAAATATAAGGCTCAGTGCAAATCTTTCTTAACATTAATCATGAGAAAATGCAGTTATATATTGCACAAGAGCACATAAATTCAAATAAAAATTCATTGTCTAATACAGTTTTCAATAGTCCTACTTGAAGAACACTTGTTTTGCCTGACAACATATTGGGGGCATGGGTCTGGGGCTTGCTGCGCTCCAGCGCTGTAGCCAGGAAGCAGGGTCGGCGGCCGCTCCACGTGGATCCCAGAAGCAGCGGCATAGCCCCACTCTGGCTCCTACGTGTAGGGGCAACCAGGGGGCTCCACTCTCCACGCTGCCCCCGCATGTCCCATTGGCCGGGAACTGCAGCCAATAGGAGTTGCAGGGGCGGCGCCTACGGATGGGGCAGCGCACAGAGCTGCCTGGCCATGGCTCCACATAGGAGCCAGAGTGGGGACATGGCCGCTGCTTCCACGAGCCACTTCAGGTAAGCGCTGCCCGGAGCCTGCACTCCTGAGCCCCAATCCCCTGCCCCAGCCCTGATCACTCTCCCGCCCTCTGAACCCCTCAATCCGAGCCCGTAGCACCCTCTTGGACCCCAAACCCCTCATCCCCAGCTCCCACACCCCCAGCCGGAGACTGCATCCCTTCCCATACCCCAACCCCACTCCGAACCCCTCAGTCCCAACCCAGAGCACCTTCCTACACACTAAACTCCTCATCCCCAGCCCCACCCCAGAGCCCGCACCCCCAGCTGGAGCGCTTACACCCCCTCCATACCCTACTCCTCCGCCCCAGCCTTGAGCCCCCTCCTGCACCCTGAACTCCTAATTTCTGACCGCACCCTCAACCAGAGCCCGCACCCCCTCCCGCAGCCCAACCCCAATTCTGTGAGCATTCACGGCCTGCCATACAATTTCTATTCCCAGATGTAGCCCTTTGGCCAAAAAATTTGCCCACCCCTGAATTAAGGCCACACAAGTGACAAAGTTATATCAACTTTTAGTGGCCAATTCTAAAACAATGTTATAGCTGCTAAGACACAATCATGCCTTTCAAAGATATAAACAGTCATAAGATTAAACAGTCTCTATGGGATCAGTTACCTGTTCAGTTATCCTCATGTGGAAGTCATGGAAGTCACTGTAGCGACGATACGTTTTCCATATCTCTTCACTAGTTGGATTTCTCCGATGTACAGTGATCGCATACAGTGCATATGTCTTGCCATGGTCATTGCATACTCCTGCCACAGTATATGGGTTATAGTCAGCATAGACTAGTAATTTAAAACAAAAATGAAAAGGGAAGAGAAACACAAACAAGGAGGAAGACGAAAGGACACAAGAGACATGAAATGGAAACATCTGAAATGACAGACCTGGACACAAAAATGGATGCAAGCAATAAACCCTCTGTAGGTGGCATCCTCCAGAGAATCCCATATTGTGTAAGCATGAATCTTTAGCTTAGAAGAAAGTTATACAAGTATATATATGTGCGTATATATATATATATATATATATGCATATGCATGCCTCAAGCTAAGGAGTCAAGCAGCTCAAGATGAAACGCAATTACAGGCGGGGTGCAGATAGTGATGCCTATAGATAAAGTTGCTTGACATTTTCCATTATAAGACCCTGTTTTCAGTTACTTCTAACTTTGCCAAACTTAGACCATCTGGGTTGGAACTTTGTTTTGTTTTAAGTTTCAGCTAAAACAGCTCAGCTGAGTCTGAGAACACAGGTAGTGAAAAAATATTTTGACCATGTTAAAAAAAATATCTTAAAACCATTCATCAAGAAGCTCTAGCATTGCCATGCCATGGAACAGGGACCTTAAATTTGGCAGGTGGTAGCACTTGTGTCAGGGAAGCAGTTTTTGTTATCCTCACAAAGATTCACCCAAATTTGGCTGCATCATAAGCCTTTAGAAAAAAAATCACAATTCATACATGATCAATAGAAACCTGTTAGAGCTTGGAAGCTAAATTGTATCATTTCATGTGCTCCATCCTCTCAAAGCCCCGACAGGCCTAGTGGACTGCACATGTATCATTCCCACAGAATACGCGAGTATGCCCCATCCAGGGAATATAGGGGCTGTACAGGACTTATCCTGCAATTGCTCCTCCCAGCTGCCAGGAGCCATTGTGGCACTGGGCACAGGAACTAAAAGAAGGGAGATTGTCTTTCCTGTGCTCTCAATGAAGGGGGGGAGAGGGGGGCAGAGATAGGGCAGGAAGTGCCCTGGGGACAGGGGCAAAAGGAGAGAGAGGGGAAAGCTGGGTGAAGAGGGGGAGAGACAGGAGCAAAAGGTCTATTACCACTAAAGTACACTCCCCTGCAGAACCTGGACTTGAATGTACTATTCCTGAGTCTCAACATTTTTTTTGCTGTCTAGAAAACAACTGTGAAACTGGCAAATCGTGCATCTCCAACCCACTTTAGTAACAGGTACACACAAGACAACAGCATTCTACTGCTACCGGTTATCCCATTACCCCAAGTGTTAGAGAACAGTGTGGTGGATCTAAAGATTCCAACATTGTTGAAGGCCCATACGAGGGTCAATATGTTTCCACATAATGATGTTTCTTTTTACAATTTTTAAAATTAGAAAATTAGATTAAAAAAAAATGTAAGAAAAATGTTCGGGTTGCAAAAAGTCAAGCACTCAAAAGCAACAAAATATCAGAATGAAGGTTACCCCTGCAACTTTAATTTTGCCTCCTTATGTATATGTATTAAGATAAAGTCTTTAATTACATGATTACATACTATTTATTTCACAGGACTGCTGCCTCATTCAATGAGCAGAAAGGATGTGCTTACTGAATGGGAAACTCTTCAATATTTTCTTTTATCCTCATCATTCAGTGTGTAGCATTATTTACTGCACGCTATCCAAACCCTTCTCTGAATATAGAAATATTAATTTCCTCATGGGAAATTCTTTCATCATAATGTCTTAATTGTGAATTTATTTTCACTACAACCCTGTGAAATAAGGAGGTATTATTCCCATTTTATAAACAGGGAACTGAGGCACTGAGATTAAAGCCAATATTGTCAGAAGTGTCAACTAATTTTGGGTGCTCTACTTGAGAAACCTTATTTGACATTTTATAGAAATTCATATGTTCAGGACAGAGCTTCTATTGACCTCAGCTGCAGTTATGAGTATTCAGGTTTCAGAAGGTTGAGTTTTGCCGAACTTGATGTTCTGAAAGAGCACAACCTATCACCCAGCAACCTTAACTCTCTGTTAACAATGTTTTCTGCCATTGAATTTACTAGCTTTTTAAACAGAAAGAGAAATGTTTGTTGGTAGTAGTCAGTGGTCATTTAAGCAGCTGTAGTTCTCACTTAGTTTGTAGCGGATATGCTACTGTGGCGAGATAATAATCAAAAATTCTTAGCTTTAATATTACTCCGGAGGGAATTCTGTGCCAAAAGTATAAAAAATTCTGCACACAATATTTTAAAGTTCTGCAAAATTCTGCAAATTTTATTTGTCAATAAATAAATGTGGAGGCTCTGACATGGCAGTGGGAAGCACAGGACTCCATGCCAAGCACACTAGGCAGGCAGGCTTAGCCTAGCAGGATCCAAGTGTGGAGGGGCTTAGTGTGGGGAGACCCAGGTGTGGCGTGATAGCCCCACACAGAACCCTATCTGGGTGCAGCTTGATGTAAGGTGCGGGGAATCTGAATGAAGCTCGTTGGGGGGTGGGTTCTGAGTGCAGAGGCAATGAAACTCTGCAGGGGGGTCCAGGTGAAGGTGGTTGGAGCTCAGCGGGGGTAGTCTGGGTTTGGAGGGCTCAGCGAGGACGGGGGTGTCCGGGTGCGTGTCTGGATGCTGGCTTGCTGGGGCTCAGTGGGGTGGGAGGAGCAAGTCACGGTGGTCCAGGGCTTGTTGGGGAGGAGGGGAGTTCGAGTGCGGGGTTCAGTGGGGGGGCTGGGTGCAGGGGGGGCGGTTTCTGGGTGCAGGGGGTGAGGATTGGCAGGGTGATCTGGGGATGAGGTGGGTCCAGATGCACAGGAGTTGGGTGGATGGGGGAGTAGCTCTGTACAGTGATCCCTCCCCCCGACGGCTGAGGAGTGATGGGGACAGGAGGCGTGGAGCTTCCTGCAGCTGGAGAGGTTTCTGGGGTGGGTCTGACTCAGCCCTGGTCACTCTTTGCAGGGGAAGAGGAAGTCCCGTCCTCCCCAGCCCAGCTGGGACTAGCAGCTGAGCCTGGCATAGGGCAGGAGCCACTGGCCAGGGCGCCCCATCCTCTCCTCTCCCCTCCCCCCAGTGATTTACTTCTCCGCTGGCTGCTCTGGATACCTGAAACAACACACCTGCGCTGTTGAGAAGTGGTACATGACTGCTTTTGCGGCTTCCTTTGTTTCCCATCAGAAAATCACTTTTCTGCAGGGAAGCAAAGAAATCTGTGGAGGACAAGAATTCTGTGCACATGCAGTGAGACAGAATTCCCCTGGGAGTAATTTAATATAGTGATTTTCATGAGTACGTCACAAAGAATTTTACATCATTATCCCCATTTTACAGATGGGAAACAAAGGCACAGAGAGGTGAAATGACTTGCCCTAGGTCATCCAGCAGGCCAGTGACAAAGCTAGTAATAGTCCCAGTTCACACTGTTGCTATGTGATTCCTCAATACTCCTCCCCCATCCCATTTTGTTTGACTGAAAAAGGGATAATGGTTATATGCTTTGAAATGTTTGCAATGTGTAATTGTTAACAAGAACGGTGAGAGAAATCTCATCCATAGTTTATGTCCCAAAACCTTGACAGTTTTATTACATGGCAGTTACAATAACTTTAAGCAACTGAGAGAAGATTGATTTGTGTCTCTCCTTCTATATCTCCTCCCACACCATGCACCCCATCCTCAATTCCAGTTCACCTTTCCATCTAATTAAGCCAGTAGTTGGCACTCTAGAACAGGGGTGGGCAAACTACAGCCCAAGGGCTGGATCAGGCCCCTCAGGGCTTTGGATCCGGCCTGCGGGATTGCCACCCCCGTGGCGCCGCGGGCCCCTCATCGCTCCCAGAAGCGGCTAGCACCACGTCCCTGCGGCCCTTGAGGGAGGGGAGGCCATAGGGAACCTCCCCCGAAGCTCCCATTGGCTAGGGCCCTGCCCTGGCCCTGGTGCACGCCGCTGCCACCCCGGAGCCACTCCAGGTAAGTGGCGCCGAGCCGAACCCCTCCAGCTCCCTGCCCTGATCCCCCTGCTGCACCTCACACCCCTCCTGCACCCCAACCCCCTGCCCTGAGCCCCCTCCCACACTCCGCACCCCTTCTCTGCTCCAACCCCTTGCCCTGAGCCCCTTCCTGCACACCGCACCCCCTCCCACACCCCACACTCCCCAACCCCCTGCCCCAGCCCTACATTCATGGCCCTGCATGCAATTTCCCCAACCAGATGTGGCCCTCGGGCCAAAAAGTTTGCCCACCCCTGCTCTAGAAGCTATTACCATTTAAGAAGTTCCTCCTTGCTGTCCCCTTCCCTATTCTACTGTGTACACACATTACAGAGAGCAGTTTACTGGAGGGCCACAAGCTACCTTGGCTACGTGGCCTGAGCTGCACACAGAGGTAGGCCCCTCACTCCCACTGCCCACCCTAGCTGGGACACTCCTGCAATTGTTTCTGCCAGGCTTCCCCAGCCATGTGCCAGGCCCACCCAGTCCGCCCCTCCTCCACACATCACAACCAGCCCTTCCCACCCCACATAGGGTGGATGTGCATCTTAACTACTCATCTTCTGGAATTCAGATATTTAAATCTGCATCACCTTCAGCCTTTCCCTCCCAAAATATTTGCTTATATAGGGGCAAGGAGAGGGGCTCAGAGATCCACTGAGACAGAGGACTGTCCAGACCCCAGCTCACAGAGGTGGGGCAAGGAGAACTGCTGACACCCCCAAGAGGTTAAGTTCCCCCATATTGAGGCTCACATGTGGGAAGCCTGGGAATGGGGTGGGGGGTCAGATCCCCTCTACATGGGCTAGGGCCTCCAAGATCGTGACACACTCAACAGCAGTCAGAGGGGCTCAGACCATCCCAAGTGATACTGACCCCCAGATCCTGGCACACATGGGAGGGGAATGTCAGGTTGACAAGTGCCCCATCCCTATTCTCCCCAAGCCACCCCACTCACCCTCACGTTCTCACTTCCCAGTGTCCCAACGGCCCCCATAATCCCTCTCTCCTTGCTACACTCTAAATACTTCCCCCCCATTCCCCAAAACTCTTCCACCCCTTCACTTTCCCCTCCCACCAAATATTTGCATATGTAATTTATTTTTGTTTCAAAAACAGTTTCAGCACCTTCTGAATATCCTGCTGTACTTTGACTACATTTCCTCAAAACAAAAACTTTGATAGAACCAGATGCCTGCTTTAATAATTTAAGATTTCTGCTAATGGTTAGATTTGAACTCTCAGTGCCTGGTTTGATGGTTGGAACGTTCCCCTTTGAGCCATTCAGTTCCTGTGACTCAGGCATTAACAAGTTAATTAGCTTTGCTCTCTCTGCACGCACAGCATAATCTTTGTGGTGTGCCACCAAGCACTTATATAGCTGACATGCTCAAGAACCAAACTCTTTGGGTAATAATGTTGTAATTTGATTTTCCCTGAATGGCTAAGTGTGGCTTGCACTATGTTGGAGTGACTCAAGCGTTTGGGACGCTGGTGCTATGGAGACCTAGTTTATCTCTATCCGTGCACAAAAAATCATCACTAAAACATGACCACTTTAAGAAAAATTATTTTTTTCAGGAGGCTGTACCTCAGGAACTCCCTATTCAAATGGCTTCCAAACTGGATCAATGACCAATCCCTGTTCTCCCCATGAGGAAATCAAAATCTCAAGGCAATCTCAGTAACTGTGAGGATTTTAGAGCACTTAGAGAAGTCAAGAGAAATCTTAGAGAAGTCAAGAGCTGGTGTTCTTGTATACTAAAAGGGGAGTTTCACTAAAGTCTACATAGGCACACAGAAAAACCTCCCAACCCAATAACCAAGTCTAAAAGGCATACAAAAATACACACTTGTCATCTCTGGTTTTAAAGATAGCTCACTGCAAAAGTTTTAGTATCCATATAGTGAAACCGTCAAATGCACTGAGGGAACTGTTGTCTGCAATAATGGCCAAGAAAGAATAAAATACTAACAGTTTTCCCAATAGCACTCTGATACCAGGCCAAAAATCAAATATTAATATTGTAATAAGATCAAATGAAGAAACAATTACAATCTTACCGCTGTAGCACAACATGAACAGAAGATATGATGCATTTGATACCACTAAAGAGCAATCCTATTGAAAACCTACATTTTAATTGTAACAGCAATTAAACTTTCTTTAATTTTTGAAGCGCTGATATGAGAACCATTCTTAACACTTACTGCAGCATAAGATTTAGCTCATTCTCTAGCTGTGAAAGTCTGTCTTACTTAATCTTTACAGCAAGATTGCTGAAGATGTTATAGTACAGAAGAGACTACTTAAGAACAGGATTTGCTTGACTGAAAAAGAGACAACTGCTAGAAGTGGATAAATTAAATTTTAAAATCAAATCAAATCGAGAGTAGTAAGGTACTGTGCATTAGTCAAGTGAATTAAAATTAATGGATGATCTTCTAATTATTAGTGGCAGAGAGACTTTGAAATGTATGATATGCTGCACAACTAAGTCTCCCATTTTAGTACATTAGGTGCACTCTCTACAACTACAATATGAATTTGATGAGACTCTGGATTACAATGATTTCATCAGCAACAAACATGAAAACAAATGTTTAAGACACAGAAAGGAAAGAGAAAGGATTAGGATTTAAGGGGGCCTATAATTAGTTCACTAACATTAGAACACTAGAATTAAAATAAAAAATGTATATTAAATGGCAGAAGCTCAAAAACAACAGGGGAAAAAAGAGAAGTAAGCATCACTACAATAAAATCACTTACCAGTATCTGAAATGTATGCATGTAGTTGTGCTGACTCGTCAGAAGAGACATTTGAAAGGTCATCTAAGGACTGGAGGGAATAAAAAGATCATAGGTATATCCCTCTATTTGGAAAGAGATTTTTGCTTATTCACCTACTTATTTAATTTTAAAGCTCTTAATTCACAGTTTTGAATGGAACAGTTTTATAAACATAAATAGTATTAAAATTATAAATATTTCCAATATCTGACAACTACAATTTCTGTTTTCATGTTGAGCCCCTATTTAAGAAGTTTCACTTCTACTAATTTCTATTAGATCTTCGCTATCTTTAAAAAAAGAACACCACAAACAAACAAAAAAACCCTCACAATTTGATGACTACCACCACTACATTTGTCACACTTTCATCTACTAGCCTTATTCCTGGCTAAAAACAACAACACCACTGATTTAGGTCTTCATCTGATAAGGCTGCGAGTCTGTCACGGAGGCCACAGATTCCGTGACTTTCTGGGACCTCCGTAACTTCTGCAGCTTGCTGGTGCGCCTGACTCTAGGTCCAGCTGTACTGCTCCCCAGGGCTAGCTGTACTGCCCCCGCCCCAGAGCCACCACCCACAAACAACAGCGGGCGCCCTGGAGCACTCAACCCAGCACCAGCGGGTGCCCCGGAGCCCCCCAGAACACCCAAGATTTAGTCACGGGTATATAATACAATCCATGGACAGGTCATGGGGCAGTGAATTTTTGTTTATTGCCCATGATCTGTCCATGACTTTACTAAAAATACCCATTAAATCTTAGCCTTATATCTGATCTACGTGTACCCTCTTTTTATAGAGCATTTGCAAATGCAAAATAATATTATAGACATAGTAGATATTGGCATCAAGAATTAATAAATGTTATATACTGTTGCTTCACATGATTGCACTACTCTCTTTTCTATCAAAATAAGTAAAAAATATTACATAAGTTGATGAACTGGATGAAAGAACGACATCCTTTTAATTGAACTAAGAGTAGACAAAATATTCCTCAGCAAGAGATTTTTGCCCTTATGTCATATGTAGGAGTACACTGTCAGTTGGGTTGATGCCTTGTCTCCCAGTTCACAATCTGTGACCCACAAAAGTGCCCATGTGTATTGGGGTATGCAACCCACAATGATTAGTAGCTTGGGACCCATCTGGCCTTGCAAGCATTGGGTGAGGCCAGATGGGTCCCAAGCTACTAATCAGGCTGCAAGCCAGGGAGCTAATTGAGGAGGAATGGGCTCACCTGGGCAGGAACAGGCAGGGCCTGTAGAAAGCCAGGTAGCTAGCAAGAGGGTAGAGATTGGCAGCTAGGGAAGGGCAGTTACACTCTTCCCCCTTTCCAGAGAGTATGAGTCTGCAGGAAGGCAGGCTGCACAGACTCTCTGAGAGGAGGGAGTGGAGAAGCTGGCAAACCCAGAGAAAGGGAGAACCAGTTAGGTAGAAAAAAGCCCAGGGAAACAGCAGCAAGGTCAAAGGCAGTTCAGGCCTAGGCTGCATGTTATCAGGTCCCTGGATTGGAACCCAATGTAGAGGGTGGGCCTGGGTTCCCTTATCAGCCACTGGGTAGTGGCTCAGGGTGCTGGAGACACCAGACAGTTGGTCTGGAAAGATTGTGATTTCCCTAGAAGGAAATAGTGACCTGACTGGAGGACCAAGCCATGGACCTGAAGCGGCAGTACCGAGCGCGTGAGAGGACACATCCAGAGAGAAGATGACGGATGAAGAGACTATTGAGGAGGGCGCAGCACAAGACAGAGCTAGTTGTCAGTGCGACCAGCAGGAGGCATCATGAATGGAGAGGGAACCCCATCACACCACGTTTTCAGGATTTTTCATTAAGAACACATTTTACAGCTATTTGATATTATTAATTACCCAGTTAACTTATTTGTTCTTGGATAGATTTCTAATGAACTAGATTTGGGGCTGCAAATTATCTGCAAGTGCAAAAAGTGTGGGGACCATTGTGTTCACAAAAAGAGAGAATGGAGCTCTAGACATTTTAAGTTTTAATGTTACTGTATTTTTTAAAAATAGGGAAGACAGAAACAGTACATTAAAGGTATTTACATGTATTAATGTCCAAAGGAGGCAAGGGATACCATGTCCAGATTTTCCAATCCCTAACTAATAAATGTGCACATTAGGTGTACATGTGTAAGTCCATATTATTCATCTATACAAACCAATAACCAGTTAAACTTCTGAACAGCTTTATGTGTGCACAGATATCTAGTTTATGTTCACAACTGTATATTTCTAGCTTTGAAACCTGATTCAGTTCCATTAAGCTAATATTTGTGCAATTTTTATAGGCACAAGAGCATACACCTCTGGAAGAGATATGATGTGAAAAAACACCACTACCACCACCACCAGTGTAAATTCTATATTATGGACCCATTTAGATAATATCTGTATAACAATTTGCAGTACATGCACAATAACTATTTATCAATGGTTCTGTACATCTCAAATCATTAGACTATATTTCAATATATCAGGTAAGATTCATCTACAATATAAATCAACTGCAAAAAGTTAAGATACATCAGTATTGTATTTTAAAATTATCTTAAACATAAGGTACAAAAATATACTTTGCTCTAACCATCTAGAATCTAAAACAACTGATTTACAAAAATTAGCTCTTAGGCTCAGATTGTCCTCCAAATAAGTCTGAAATACATTCTTATGATCAAGTTAAAAACTGCTAAAAACGTAGTTTTATAATGGAAATGGTAGCAACACTTAACTAGATTGGCCATGCTGGGAAGTGCATTGATTAATGAGTAAACCAAACACATTATGGTTACTCTATGATTATTTACCACAATAGGTAAGAAGGTGTGGGGGTGTTGGGTGGGGTTATTTGGGTTTTTGTTAGAGATATTAGGACATTTAAAATTAGAAATAGTTTTACATAAAAACTTTTTATACAAATTACATTTAGTGAAGCACAAATTAATCCAAATGCAAAAAAAATTTTGTCACCAAGACAGTTAATGTATTGCCGTGAGCTACAAAATATTGCAAGTCAGCGACCTTAGAAGTAACTTTTTTCCTATTCATAGATTGTTCTGCTTTATGTAACTAAGTGACACAAGGGAGCTGTATTATTTGAGTAGACATATTCCACGCATGGAACTCAGCCAGAAAAAAAAAAATCCACTGGTTATTCAAACACCTGCACAAGCATTGCAAACCAGAAATAGCATTAAATGTTACAAACCTAAGAAAGTAAAAAGTTCCTCCACATATGCAGACCTTTTTTAGAATAGCATATCCCACCACTAACATGTCCTTGTCACACTGTGAGCAAATCATTTTTACAATGAGATTATGAAATGTGGTAATTAAAGAGTAAATGATATTTTAAAAGTTTAATACTGAATTCACATACATGCAGATAATACATAATTGTGTAACTATCGAGGTTTTATATCTGCTTTAGTTTGGGGTGGCCACACTAATTATGGTTGGGGAAGCTATGATTAAGTTATGCAGGTAAGCATAAAGACTAATAAATCCACCATTCCTAACCCCCTTCAAATATTCAGGATTTGCCAATAAAATAATACCACCACTACCACACAGAAAAACTATTGAGGAATTTTATTTTTTTTTTAAAGAATCAATATAGAAATCATAGTTGTGTGACATTTTATAACCTCCACTGTACACGCTACAGTAAGATTACTTCAGCTGAATTATTTTTCTCTAGTTTTTATTTTATGTATTTGATGGCACTTTATATATAGACCATTTCCTTTTAACAGTTGATTAGTCAGTTTCCCCTGTTTTTGTGTGTTTTACATAACAGATGAGAAGAAAAAGAAAATATGATTGCAAAACCACAAAAATTGGCAGGGGAACTCCAAGATACATGTAGAATGATAAACTACTTTCAATTCATTTTTTAAAACTGACTAGCTGTCGAGTTAATTGTGGGGACTAGTGTTTGTATCCCTCTGCCTTTACAGCCAGGTAACTAGGTTATGATGAACCACACTGTAGAGATTCAGAGAGAGTCAAAGAATTCCCTAAAGAACAACCTAGAACATTTGCTAGCCATGAAAAGTAATGCCTCTAAATTCAGATTTCAGACCTTTCCAGACTTGAAGTAAGGGCTGAGCCCCAGTGTATAAGGTTCCCATCTCTTTCCTTGAGAACAGAGATGGGCTTCAAAGTCAACACACTTACGTACAGAAAACGGTCACAGGAGCACAGCTGAATCTTGCTTGGGCCTCAGCCAGCTGTAATTTAGGGGAACACACCGAGAGGAAAAGGAGGAAGCATACTTGGGCAGGCTGATTTTTTTTTTAAAATGGCTGTGGAATGTGCTTAGGGATTTGGAATGTTAGAATAAGTCCTGTTGGAAAAAATTAGTAGCAAAAGGGCAGGTAAGGGGCTCAAAAGTGTATGATAAACAAGTTTATCATATAACTATTACCTTCAGATATGTGTTTCAAAGTAGCAGCCGTGTTAGTCTGTATCCGCAAAAAAGAACAGGAGTACTTTTGGCACCTTAGAGACTAACCAATTTATTTCAGCATAAGCTTTCGTGGGCTGCAGCTCGGAACACATACAAACTTTATGGCTACAAATATTTATTAAAAATTACAGAGGAGTCAAATAATTGAACTGGTTCTTCGGTTCTGATTAACTATTTCAAAACTTTTATTCTAAAAGGAAACTACTGAAATCTGCAAGATTGATATTTATATATTTTGAACAATTATTTGTATAACTAATGTAAATCAGAATTTAGAATTTCATTTACAAACTTCTAAATTTGTTCAAGCCATATCTTGAAAGCTAATAATCTCTAGCAACCTTACAATTTCATAGGTGTATTATTTTTCAAAAAATTATTCCTTGTAGATTTGCATGGTTTCAAGGTGCTCCATCAATGTAAAAGGTATTTCATTTTCACCTAAGCTCATACCTATTTAAGAAATCATTTAGGAATGAATGTATGTTTCTACATAAATTAAAATAATTGTAGATGAATGTGTCCCATTTCCATGAGAGACAGAATAATAAATTGTACATTTTAAAACACAGGGAAAGGGCTGAAAAGTAAATCTGTATTCTGTGGATAAATGAACAGTTTTAGGTTTGCTTAATCAGTTCAACAGGAAGGTAGGCTTATGTTTTCAGAAAAGCAACGGCAGTAAAATCAAAACCCTCATGTCTACATACTTTAAACTATTTTATAAGGCTTCTATAATGTTGAAAAAAGCCCAAGGCACTTACCAAATTTATGCTGCTTGTAGGGGACCCATTAAAAGATTCTGCAGGGGAAAAAAATCAATTTAGAATTCAGAAAATACTTTCTAAACTGTTGCTGCATCTAAGCGTCATGCAATAGAAATAAAATG
Source organism: Terrapene triunguis (assembly GCF_002925995.2). Lineage (NCBI taxonomy): Eukaryota > Metazoa > Chordata > Testudines > Emydidae > Terrapene > Terrapene triunguis. The sequence goes on along the minus strand of NW_020664435.1, from coordinate 20,678,044 downwards.
ATCTCAGCTAAAACACAACAAAACATTAAAGAAAAATAAATAATTTGTGGCACACACCCAATTCCAAGTGTCTAAGCTCCTAAAGGCTCCAACCACAACATCTAAATGAAAATGTGTGTGCACCTGCAGCTAGAAAAGAACAGAGTATTCATACACTACAGAACAATTTGTGATTTTAGGTTCAGGGTATCACATGGAGTCATCACAGATGCTCAAGCATTAAAAGTGCAAATATGAAAGCAACCTTAAGTTTGACTAAAATCCCTATATATTTTACATTAACTATTGAATTTAGTCTCCGAACATAACATACTAACTTTACTTGGGACAACAGAGCTGCTTTTCTCTACAAACAGTTAGTGCATGACAAGTTGCGTTGTAAAACTACCTTGCACTAGCCTGCTGCATGCTAATTGTCCAATTGGAACTTTGCTACCACACACTAAAAGTTCTGTTTTGAAATGGCAGTAGATCAAATGGCAGCAGGCTATGGTAGATTTACACCCCAGTTTATCACTCACTAATTGTTTGTGTAGTCAAGCCCTCCGTGACTTACCCAAGGTCTCAAAAGGAAGTCTGTGGTTGAGCCAGGAACCAAACCTTGGTCTCCCATGTTCCAGTCCAGTTCCCTATGCATTAGGCCATCATTCTTACAAGGGTAGCACAGAGCAAGGAAACGGGGCTGGGGGGCTGAAGGCTATCCTTTAAGTCCACAATTTCCCGATCCATTCCTCCCAACCCCCATCCTCCCATATGCTCACAAACCCACGTCAGCTCCCCAGGTTCACCATACAACAGCACACAGAAGTACTGGCAGGGGTGGGGGATGCAGAGAGAAACTTCGCTCAAATATCCAGTAGTTGCTCAGGACAGATCTACACTTACATGTAGCAGCACAGCTGCACCGCTGTAGCGCTTCAGTGAAGATGCCACTGGGCTGATAGGAGAGCTTCTCCCATCAGCGTAATTAATCCACCTCTGCGAGAGGCAGTAACTATGTCTCCCAATGATATAGCGCTGTCTACGCTGGGGATTAGGTTGGTATAATTTCGTCGCTTCTGGGTGTGGATTTTTCACACCATTGAGCAACATAAATTATGCCAATGTAAGTTTGTAGTGTAGATCTGACCTCAGAATTCCTCTTCCCTTTTCATCTTTTACCTGTCACCCAACATAAAGCACCACTTCCCCCTCTTCATACATAAAGCCCAAATTCCCCCATTCCTCACTTACCTGCCCTCCCCTCTCCCCACACACACATCATCACACCCTCTCTATAGCCACCCTTTGGCATGCACATTTGTGGTTGGTTATATGTTAGAAGTGCAAGAGATTTTATCATGAGCATAAATAGCCAAACGTACTTGGATTCATGTGATGTTTGGTTGTTATGGCATGTGTTTGAAAGTTGCATTAACCTGCTATTTACTTCATGTAAAAACTATGTTTGCTTAAAGTTTCTCAGTGCACATCCCACCAACAAAGGATTTTGTTTGGGGCTAGCATACACACAAAGGAAGTCCCACACATGTCTACAAGGAAATGTTAGCTCTTCTTTACTTTGTTATTCTTGCCTCATCATAAAAGGACAAAAAAGCCACCTTGTTTGTACCATGAGAAAGCCACGAACTGGCTTTCATTATGAAATATCTGGACAAACAGTCGGCTAGCAGCAAAAACCAAACATGGAATGTGATTCAATGAATGCCAAAACAATATCAGGACATCAGTTAAAGGAAATTTCTGTAATCTATTCATCATTCTAGAGCTTACAAAGAAACAAAGATTTTAAAATAAAGAATTTTATTCTGGAACCATAGAAAAAATGGTATTGTCCAATTTCTCTCATGAATGGAACTAAGGTGTGGTAATCAATTTTATCACTAATTTTTATTAATACAAAATAATGAGAAATATCAAAATAAAGAGAATAAATGCTAGCAAAACTGCATTCAATATCAAATTTGGAGATAACATAGTTCCTTGTTTATATGGCACTGTGAGACAACACCTAGAACACTACATTCATTCATGGAGCATTTCAATAACAGAGAGATGTCCACAAACTGAAGAGAATTCTGAGGAAACAAAATTATTAATGGAACAGAGTCACTAATATGAATTGTAAGAACTAGATTGTGAAGCTGGGTCAAATAACTAAAAAGGATATAATAAACATGAAAACTCTAAATCACAATAATGGGTAGATATAAAGGTATGTCAAATAGTTTGGGGATGAAGCAGAAAAGTTGACAGAATACCCTGGGTTGTGTTTGACTGACACAACCTTCTCAAAGACAATAGGGAAAGCCCCATCAACTGAGCTATTTAAAACTGGACAAACATTGGACAATATATTGTAGTGAAAAACTACTTTGGCAGAAGTATAAATGATGACATCAAACAGGTCTCCAATTTATTCTTCTATAGATGTTGCTACAGAACACCACTAGAGAGCAGAAAAGTACACAATAATTACATCTTTCATCTTCAGCTGTTTCTCTAATTTGTTTATATGTATATACATTTTAGCATCTAGATTGGCTTTTTTTAAAAGCCTCCATTATATTGGTAAGGATCAAATGTGATATAAGTTTAGTTATCCTCGAACCCTGTATCATTTTGTATAAGTCATAAGAGAAAAACGGGGCTAAATCTGTATAATCTAGAAAAAGACAACTCAGGAAACAGGATCATAGTCTGAGATAAAAATATAAAATAAAGAAGGGAGCTATTCCCAGGCCAGATGATACAGAGATGAGGAACAATGGCCCGAAGCTATAAAAAACAAGGTTTTAACTAGTTATTGAATTAAGACCTTTATTCCTCAATGGAATCTAGGGGCAGGTCTACACTTACTTCCTGGTCCGGCTGTAAGCAATCGATCTTCTGGGATCGATTATCACGTCTTGTCTAGACGCGATAAATTGATCCCGGAAGTGCTCGCCGTCGATGCTGGTACTCCAGCTCGGCGAGAGGAGTACGCAGCATCGACGGGGGGAGCCTGCCTGCCGCGTCTGGACCCGCGGTAAGTTCGAACTAAGGTACTTCGAATTCAGCTACGTTATTAACGTAGCTGAATTTGCGTACCTTAGTTCGAAGTGGGGGGTTAGTGTGGACCAGGCCTAGCACTTTCTGTTTAGAAGTGGCTATAGTAGTGATCATTTTTAAATTTTTAGAGAGCCTTCAGAACACTTCACATCTCATGCATTTTCATTTTATACTCACAAATAAGTGGTACACACATAATGCATGTGTACTCATGTGTACACACTTTCATAAAATGAGCCATATTGCTTAATATGTCAGGACATAATGACATCACAATAGAGATTACATTTGGAAGTGAGTTGGCAAACTTCATCACTTCCCTTCATGCAACATATCTGGAGAAAATCTGAGTTAAAGCTATATATTTATTTTTCTCAGTGCCTCTAGTCGGAAAGTTTTCACTCAGCTTTATATAAAATCAGCTAAATCAGGAATCTAAATGTAAAAATCTCAAGCTTCAGTTCATCACAAGGATTAGTGATAAAGATAGCTATTAAATATATACCAATAACTGGATTACAATTTATCTATAAGTTTATCATCGGTGACATACTGTATACATTTAATTTAATAAAATGAATCTAAATACTGTTTAACATCAGTTAATAAAGTTAAATAAAATGTGTAACTCTTTCAGAACTCCAAATATAGTAGGAATGCTTGTTTTCCTCTTCCATTCTATCAATAAAAAAACAAGTCCAAGAGAATGAGATTTAACTAGTTCTAAAATCTTGAAGGACATGGTGACCATGTAGAACGGAATGTGGGAAGGAAATACAGCAAACCAATATACATTTATAATTTGAAAAGTCAGACTGAAAATTCTGATTGCTTGACAGCTTAATAGTTAAGTGGAAATACAAGGCTAAAAAGGAAAAGTAATAGTTCATGACCTTACCTCCTTCCCCATCATCGGATCCTCTGAAACTAGGATCCTTCAGCATATCCAGTTCAGCTAACATGCGCACATACAGAGCATTTTGTTTGAATGAAGGGTAAAATCTTTCATCCCGCAGCATCAAGTCATACACCTTATTGATTTAAAATACCAAGATTACCAAAGCTAATGGTTAACATAAGTTTCTAAACACACATTTTTATTAAAATCTACATGACAAATTGTTTATGTGAACACAACATCTCTCACACGCACTCCCTTTTTGGGGGTTTTCTTTAAATCCTGTTGCTGTATTACACAAATGCTTTGGTTCACATGAAGCACAGTTAACAATGCACTTTTAAAACAAGGTGTGATATTACTCGTTCTAATAATATTGCCCTTTGAAAGTATAGAGAATATCTGCTCAACCAGACAAAATCTTGCTTACCAGTAAAAAGATTAAAAAATGTCTCCCCCTTTGTTGTAGATATATTTTCCCTTTTTTCACATCTAATAGCGCCCTAATATTTTAACAGCATTTCTGGAAGTTATTCATTGCAATAGCAACATACACCTCTACCTCAATATAACGCTGTCCTCAGGAGCCAAAAAATCTTACCATGTTATAGGTGAAACCGCGTTATATCGAACTTGCTTTGATCCGCTGGAGTGCGCAGCCCCGCCCCACCGGAGCACTGCTTTACAGCGTTATATCAGAATTCGTGTTATATCAGGTCGCGTTATATCGGGGTAGAAGTGTACTTGCAAAAAAACTTGCCTAAAAATTTCCTAGGTCAGGCACAAAAATATACTAACCCATCCTTACCTTGATGATATTATTAAAAGCAGTGGGACTTAAGCACATGTTTAAATGGGTCCTCAATAAGGATGCTTTCTTAAACTGGAGCTTTAACACACAGATATCAATATCACCCTAATTATAACAATGCCAAAAAATTACTATCATATGTACATCTTTTTCCCCCACTTGCTTTTAAAACAATGAACCAGTTATGAGGTCTGTGTACTGGAACTGTACAACAGCATAGGATGACTAATCTAAAATTGAAGAAAAGTTTGATTGTTGCCAATAAATCTGGTAGAAGGGCGGGGGGGGGAAGGAGGGAATAAAAATCAATGATTTTTTAAATTTAAATTAAATTACAGACTTATTTAATCAAATAAAGTTATTCAAAATTAAATTTGAATTTGATAGCCTATATTAAGGCCTAAATTTATTATAATCTATTAAAATAATTTACATTAAATACAAAAATAAGTATTAAGCAGTATGTTTGCCACCCAGTTGTAAAGAAAGTCAAACCCCTGAACAGGTGGAAGTCACTAGTTAAGCACCTGGAACCAGCCTTTAACGAAGGGCTAAACCAGCTTTTGATAGCACTAGCTTCTTCTGCAGGGGTAGAAAGAATATTTTCTTCATGTCAAATTATTCAACTACTTCAGTTCAATGACTAATCCATCCAAAGTTAAGAAACCAATTAGGATTTGAAAAAGCAGGAATGCTTGTTTTCTTCTTCTATTCTATGAATAAAAAACTAGGTCCAAGAGGATGAAGCTAACCCAGTTCTAAAATCTTGAAGGACATGGTGACCAGAAACAATCAGTTCAATTCACTAACTACAGATAATATTTCCTTTAATATATCAGTTTTTGATCAACTTTTATGTATCCAGCATATTTAAGGTAGTTTTATTTAATTCTTCAAATTAAAATGCTGTTTTGACAAAACCACAGGAAAAAAAATTTATTAATAAAAATGAATCATTCACCATTTTCTAACAATAAAAAAAGTCAAAATGAAGAATTTGAATAAATGTAAGTCAAGCTACATAGCTACTTAAATGAGTATAGATCTATTATATCTTCCTGGTTAGTAACAAGTACCACCAAGTTTAGTGTAAAGGCTATATTCAGTTGCAAGTCCATATGTTTTAATGGTTATCACAAATAAGAAACAAGGTGGTTTTTTGTTGTTTTCATCTTAACTAAAAAATACAAATGCAAAACATGATTAACATCAACTATTTAAATCAAGGTTTCCTGCTTGCTGATTTAAATCATTATTAAATTCAGCAATTTAAATCATTTTGATTTAAATCAATCCACCTTGCTGTAATGAGTCTCAATAATTCCTATTAAATATGTTATACCTTTCTCTGAATGTCATCGAAGATTTCAGGTGTTGGTTCCTCATGGTTCAATGTTTCTGCCAGTTTTGCTACCAAGGAGTCATCAATATTAACTCTTGGAGATGCCTGTCACAGAGATCTAAATCAATGTGTGTAGGGTTTAACTTAAAAAAACCAACACCACTCCATTTGAAAAAATTAAACCCCAGCCTTAATACAAAATAGGGCTATAAATAAGAAACACACAAAGTAATAACTCTGCAACAGTTATTGAAATCAAACCTTAAAATGCCCTATGCATACAGCTGCTATTCAGTTAATGAGAGTTATATGAATCAAGGGGATCACAAAGAGAGGAGTTTGAGAGGGAGGTTTGTGGGAGGAAGACGGAATATAATCGCTATGGTTAGGAAGGGCTGCATTGCCAGTGTCAACGCTGCTCCTGTCTCCTCCACCTGTGCCTGTACCCAGACAGACAGCCTAACCATGGATGCCTCTACCTAGATCCTGGTGTGGATTTGCAGAGACTATGGCCTGCATTTCCCACTCTCAGAAAGCCAGACTGGGGGGAACCATCCAGTGTGAAAGGTGTCTGCTGGTGGAATCTCTCAGGAAGCAGGAGAGCTACATTAGGAGGTAGCTAGGCTGAGGAGCATTTGTGCCCATGAGCAATTCCTTGAGAATATTCATATGGAGACATCCAAGGCTTAGGAAGCTGCCAGTGTCCTCCCTGTGACAGAGCCATATCCTCCTCACCTGGTGGTGTGACAGCAGTCCTCTGTAGCTGGTTACCTCTGGCAGCAGGGTGTGCTCCACCCCAACTACCAACCCACCCACCATGGTGATGGGAAACCATTATGGTGCCCTGGCAATGAGCAATGAGGAATCACCCCCCAAAGATTGAAGAGGAGAGCCATGTACCCCCAAGGCTGGGAGGATTGTAGCCACCATTCCCAGGGGAAACGTTGGGTAGTGATGGTTAGTGACTCTCTTCTGAGGGGGACGGAGGCACCCATCTGTCGCCCTGACATAGCAGCCCAGGAGGCATGCTGCCTGCCAGGGGCCCGTATCTGAGACGTTACAGAGGGATTGTCGAGGATCATCCGGCCCTCTGACTAGATCCCCATGCGACTCATCCATGTGGACACTAATGATACTGCAAGGTACGACCCTCTGCAGATCAGAAGTGACTATAGGGCTCTGGGACTAAGAGTGAAGGAGTAGGGAGCACAGGGGTGTTCTCTTCGATCTTTCTGGTCAAGGGTAGGAGCCCAAGCAGAGGCAGATGCATCCTGGAGTTGAATGCCTGGCAGCATGGATGGTGTTGCCAGGAGGGCTTCGGCTTCCTTGACCACGGGATGCTGTTCCAGGAAGAAGGACTGCTAAGCAGAGATGGGGTCTGCCTATCAAGAAAGGGAACAGCATATTTGGTTACAGACTGGCTAACCCAGTGAGTAGGGCTTTAAACTAGGTTTGAAGGGGGCAGGTGACCAAAGCCCACAGGTAAGTCAAAAACATGGAGACTTGGGAGAACGGTCGTAATTTGGAGGGAGCATGGGCTGTTATAGCAGGGATAAGGTGGAGCCAAGACAGAACTGAGGGGAGGGAAGAGAGAAATCAAATCAGTATCTTAAAGGTCTCTATACCAATGCGAGAAGTATGGGGAATAAGCAGGAAGAACTTGAAATGCTAGTAAATAAACACAACTATGACATAGTTGGAATCTGACTTGGTGGGAGAATACGCATGACTGGAATATTGGTATAGAAGGGTACAGCTTGCTCAGGAAGGACAGGTAGGGGAAAAAAGGGAGGAGGTGTTGTCTTATATATCAAAAATGTACACAATCAGATTGAGGTTGAGACGGAAAGAGGAGACAAACTGGTTGAAACCTCTGGGTAAGAATAAAGGGGGAAAAGCAAGGGTGATGTCATGGCAGGGGTCTACTACAGACCACCTAGCCAGGATGAAGAGATAGATGAGGCTTTTTTAAGCTAGCAAAATCATCCAAAGCACAGGACTTGGTGGTGATGGGGAACTTCAAGTACCCAGACATCTGTTGGGAAAAATCACACAGCAGGGTACAGATTATCCAACAGGTTCTTGGAATGTACTGGAGACAATTTTTTATTTCAGAAGGTAGAGAAAGCTAATAGGGGAGAGGCTGTTCTAGATTCAAAATAAAGACAATGGATTTTAGGAAGGCAGACATTAACAAACTCAGGGAGTTGGTAGGTAAGATCCCATGGAAAACAAGTTTAAGGGGAAAAAACAATTGAAGACAGTTGGCAGTTTTTCCAAAGAGACATTATTAAGGGCACAAGAGCAAACTATCCCACTGTGTAGGAAAGATAGGAAGTATGGCAAGAGACCACTCTGGCTTAACCAGGAGACCTTCCATGATCTTAAAAAAAGAAAAAAAAAGTCCTACAAAAAGTGGAAACTAGGTCAAATTACAAAGGATGAATATAAACAAATAACTCAAGTATGTAGGGACAAAATTAGAAAGGCCAAGGCACAAAAGGAGATCAAACTAGCTAGAGACATAAAGGGTAACAAGAAAACACTACAAATACATTAGAAGCAAGAGGAAGACTAAGGACAGAGTAGGCCCATTACTCAATGAGGGGGGGAAAACAAGAACAGAAAATGTGGAAACGGCAGAGGTGCATAATGACTTTTTTCAGTTTTCACTAAGAAGGTTGGTGGAGATTGGACATCTAACAAAGTGTATGCCAGTGAAAATGAGCTAGGATCAGTGGCTAAAATAGGGGGGAAAAGTTAAAAATTACTTTAACAAGTTAGATGTCTTCAAGTTGCCAGGCCCTGATGAAATGCATCCTAGAATACTCAAGGAGCTGACTGAGGAGACATCTGAGCCATTAGCGATTATCTTTGAAAAGTCATGGAAGACAGGAGAGATTCCAGAAGACTGGAAAAGGGAAAATATAGTGCCAATCTATAAAAAGGGAAATAAGGACAACCCGGGGAATTACAGACCTGTCAGCTTAACTTCTGTACCCGGAAAGATAATGGAGCAAATAATTAAGAAATCAATTTGCAAACACCTAGAAGACAATAAGGTGATTAAGTAACAGCACGAATTTGTCAAGAAAAAATTGTGTCAAACCAACCTGATAGCTTTCTTTGACAGGGTAACAAGCCTTGTGGATGGGGGGGGAAGTAGAAGATGTGGTATATCTTGACTTTATTAAAGCTTTTGATACAGTCTTCCTAACTGTCAGGGTGGTTAAGCACTGGAATAAATTGCCTAGAGAGGTTGTGGAATCTCCCTCATTGGAGATTTTTAAGAGCAGGTGGGACAAACACCTTTCAGGGATGGTCTACATAATACTTAGTCCTGCCATGAGTGCAGGGGACTGGACTAGATGACCTCTTGATGTCTCTTCCAGTCCTGTGAGTCTATGATTCTAAGGGGGAGAACAGACTGTTCAAATTCCTCTCAATATCTTCATTCATGTATCGTGAAATTTTCTGAATTATTATCCAGTATTAAATGTGGAGAATCATCTCAAGAATACATTTGAATGCTTTCAAACTGTTTTTGTAAAAAGTAAAGTAATACTAAGGCATACTTTAAAAAAAAATTAAAATAATACATATTTGTTTTCATGTGTTTTGTGAATTTGCTGTTTGTGAAATATCCCAGTTGGAGGATACAGGAAACTGAAGTCTTCTTAATAATTATTGTACAACATGGTCAACAAGAATATAAATATACTCCATAGAGAAAATGTGTCTCACCTCTGAAGGAACCCAGGAGAAAGACTACCAGTCTCCAAGTCAATTCAATCGTTGATTTCTACATGGAAGGGTTCTAATTATGACAGAGGTATTTTTTGTGTGTATCCAACCTCGACTACAGCTACCAAACCATATCTGCCCACCAATCGGCTTCAAATGACAACAATTTCTGGTCAACACCAACCTGGCATGTATGTAAAACAAGTGAAAGACTCTCATTATATAACTGAAGGAAAAATGTGCTGATAAAGAAATATTACACAAAAGATTTGGATAGAAATTTGTTGAAGATATCTGTGTGAGACAGGGTGAGTGAATTTTAGGAGCACATAAGAAGAGTTTACTCAATGAATCATAGGACTGGAAGGGACCTTGAGAGGTCATCTAGCATTCATGGCAGGACTAAGTATTATCTAGATCATTCCTGACAGGTGTTTGTCTAACCTGCTACGATAAATGAAGGGAAGGGGGGAGCTTTTATGGACACCCAGCCAACCAGTTAGCTATAAAGTCCCTCTTGGTGGCTGTTCTCGGCTTGCTTTACCTGTAAAAGGGTTAACAAAGGCCCCCCAGGTAAAGGAAATGGAGTGGGCACCTGACCAAAAGAGCCAATGGGAGGGCTAGACCTTTTTAACATTGGGAAAAAACTTCCCTTTGTCTGGGTGTTGTGGTTCTCCGGAGAGCGGAGACACAGAGCAGCAACGGTGTAAACAGCTTTAAGCCAGGTATGATTATAGATTATCAATTCATACCTCGAACCTACTTACCTGAAGCCTCAGATATGTAAGTAAATTAGGGAATATCTAGAAAGACACGAGTAGGGTTATTTCTTTTATTTCTTATTGGCTTATGGACTCCTCTGTGCTAAAGGTTACAAGCAAACAAAAGCATCTGGGTTTAAGTTGAACCCCAAGAAAGCTATTTTGGCTGCTTGATTTTTGGAACTGCTCTTTTAAAATCTAGCAAAAGCCTAAGTTCCAGATGTATTTTTCTTTCTTATTGTTTTTAATAAAATTTACCTTTTTTAAGAACAGAATTGGATTTTTGGTGTCCTAAGAGATTTGTGCATATGTTGTTTAATTAGCTGGTGGCAACAGCTAATTTCCTTTGTTTTCTTTCTCAGCTCTTCCCTGGAGCGGGGGTGAAAGTGCTTGAGGGTACCCCACAGAAAGGAATTCCCAAGTGCGTCTTCCTGGGTTCCAAAAGGGGTTTTGCATTTGGGTGGTGGCAGCATTTATCAACCCAAGGTCAGAGAGAAGCTGTAACCTTGGGAGTTTAATACAAGCCTGGAGTGGCAAATATTAATTTTTAAAATCCTTATGGGCCCCCACTTTCAGCACTCAAAGTGCCAGGGTGGAGAATCAGCCTTGACACCTACTCTTAAAAATCTCCAATGATGGAGATTCCACAACCTCCCTAGGCAATTTATTCCAGTGTTTAACCACCTGGACAGTTAGGAAGTTTTTCCTAATGTCCAACCTAAACCTCTTTTGCTGCAATTTAAGCCTATTGCTTCTTGTCCTATCCTCAGAGGTTAACAACAACAATTTTTCTCCCTCCTCCTTGTAACAACCTTTTACATACTTGAAAACTGTTATCGTGTCCCTTCTCAGTCTTCTCTTTTCCGGACTAAACAAACCCAGTTTTTCCAATCTTCCCTCATAGATCGTGTTTTCTAGACCTTTAATCATTTTTGTTGCTCTTTCTCCAATTTGTCCACATCTTTTCTGAAATGTGGCACCCAGAATTGGACACAATACTCCAGTTGAAGCCTAATCAGCGCAGAGTAGAGCGGAAGAATTACTTCTCCTGTCTTGCTTACAACACTCCTGCTAATATATCCCAGAATGATGTTCGCTTTTCTTGCAACAGTGTTACACTGTTGACTCTCATTTAGCTTGTGGTCCACTATGATCCCCAGATCTCTTTCCTCAGTACTCCTTCCTAGGCAGTCATTTCCCATTTTGTATGTGTGCAACTGTCTGTTCCTTCCTAAGTGGAGTGCTTTGCATTTATCCTTATTGAATTTCATTCTATTTACTTCAGACCATTTCTCCAGATTATTCTGAATTATAATCCTATCCTCCAAAGCACTTGCAACCCCTCCCAGCTTGGTATCGTCCGCAAACTTTATAGGTGTACTCTCTATGCCATTATCTAAATCACTGACGAAGATATTGAATAGAACCAGACCGAGAACTGATCCCTGTGGGACACCACTCATTATGCCCTTCCACCATGACGGTGGACCACTGATGGATTACTCTCTGGGAACGGTTTTCCAGCCCGTTTTGCACCCACCTTATAGTATCTCCATCTAGTTTGCATTTCCCTAGTTTGTTTATGAGAAGGTCATGTGAGACAGTATCAAAGCTTAACTAAAGTCAAGATATACCACGTCTACTGCTTCCCCACATCCACAAGGCTTGTTACCCTGTCAAAGAAAGCTATCAGATTGGTTTGACATGATTTGTTCTTGAGAAATCCAGGCTGACGGTTACTTATCACCGTATAATATTCTAGATGTTTGCAAATTGATTTCTTAATTATTTGCTCCATTATATTTCTGGGTACAGAAAGATAATTGTGCAGTAACTGGTTCTTCAAGATGTGTCCTTCTCCCTCCCTCAATGGGTGCTCCACATTAGGTGCCCAGGTGCCTCAAGCCCTTGATTGGAGATTTTCTGTTAGCAATGTCCATTCAGCCCATGCATGCAGTATACACAACCTCATGCCGCACTTCAAGGGTATATAGGCTGTGTGGGTGAACCATCCTCAGGTCCTTCTCTATCTGAACATCCAACAAGAACAGTCCAAAGCAGAAGGGAAAGAGGGTGGGTAGTGGAGCACCCACAAGGTCAATCATCTTGAAGAACCAGAGTTACACTACAAAGAGAGTAACCTTTACTTCTTCAAGTAGAATACCTATGGGTGCTCCATTTCAGGTGACTCCTGAGCTGTATCCTCACAGAGATATATCTGCATATCTTAGACATGGAAATGTTTTTGAGTAAAACTGTGGAAGTTGCTTTCGATCTGTGATGCAGACAAAATTTAGGTGATTTTTTGATCCTATCCCAATAAAAGGCCAAAGCCCAGCCTACATCTAATGTGTGAAAGGATGTCTCCTGCTGAGATTTATGTGGTTTAGGAAAAAATAATAGTAGATTAATAGACTGGTTAAGATGGAAATCAAACAGCACCTTAAGAAAGCACTTTGGATAGGTCATAGGGAGACGTTGTCCTTGAAAAATACAAGTGGGCCGTCTGCCATCAAGGCTCCAATTTCTCCAACCCTGCGAGCTGACGTGATAGCTTCTAGGAAGGGTGTCTTCATATATACGTGAAGCAAGGAGTAGGTTGACATAGGTTAAAACGGAGGCTTCATAATGTATCTAAGTACCAGGCTGAGATCAAGTCAGTAGTATCCTTAACCTGAGGGTAAAGATTCCCCAGATTCCTAATAAGTCTCAAGAACATAGGGTGATCAAAAATAGAAAACCCCTCTAGTGGGGAATGAAATGCTGATATTGTGCAAGATGAACTTAATAGAGCTGATAAACCTGGTTGTTTTTAACTCCAGCAGATAATCCAAGATGGCTGAGAGCAGAGACGATTCAGGGATATGGTGGTGATGGTGACACCCGTGGTTGAACCTTTTCCATTTCTGAAAGTAAGTAATTCAAGTTGACTCCCTTCTAATGTTTAGTAATACTTGTTCTACTCCTGTCGAGCAGGTGGATTCTATTCCCGTGAACCTTCTAGGAACCATGCTTGGAGATGGAGAACTCCTGACTAACCTTGTTCATCGCTCTTAGAATTAGTGGTGTTGGAGGGAATGTAGAACAAGCCCTTTATCCAAAGAAGGAAAAATGCTTCTCCCAAAGAGAGGCAAATCCATGCCTTCTATTGAAAAAGAGGCACTTCCTGTTGCTGGATGTGGTGAATAAGTCACCTGTGGAAGTCCCCACTTCTGGATATCCCAAGAAGGATTTGAGAGAGTCCAACTCCCATTCATAGTGCTGAGAGAAGCATCTGCTCAGCATATTGTCAGGGACATTCTGGATTCCAGGAAAGTAAATGGATGATATTTACATGATGATGATACAGTTCCATAATATTACAACTTCAGTGCACAGGGAGGGGATCTTGATCTTCCGTTTGTTGATCTAGAACATGCAAGCCATATTGTCCATCAAGATTCTAATGGATTTGCCCTTGATGAGGGGTAGGAACTAAAGGGAGGTGATGTCTGGCCAGGGAGTACACTGCCGCTAGCCACATTTGAAGAGGGTGCAGTCTGAGCTTCGCATGGCGGACAACATAAGTGCATGCTGCCATGTGACCCAATAGTCTGAGGGCTGGTCCACACTACCCGCCTAATTCGGCGGGTAGAGATTGATCTTCTGGGATCGATTTATCGCGTCTCATCTGGACGCGATAGATCGATCCCAGAAGCGCTCCCCCGTCGACTGCGGAACTCCTGCTCGCTGAGAGGAGGAAGCGCTGTCGACGGGGGAGCCTGCCTGCGCCGTGTGGGCCCGAAGTAAGTACTTTTAGTTTGATATAGGAAACGTCGACTTCAGCTACGCTATTCTCGTAGCTGAAGTTGCGTTTCCTATATCGATTCCCCGCCCCAGTGTGGACCAGCCCTGAGACAGACCCAGGCCATGGTGAGTGGATGTGCTGTGACACTGGCAATTAGATGAGACATTGCCCTGAACCTGGCCTCTGGCAGAAACGCTCTGGCTCGGGTAGAGTTGAGTACCGCCCTGATAAACTCTATCCGTTGGACCAGGACTAAAGTTGATTTTTGTTTGTTTCTCAGCAGGCCCAGAGCCCGACAAATGGCTTGCAGCATTTCAATGCTGTGTTAGACTTGGGCCCTGGAGTGGCCCTTGATGAGCCAGTCGTCAAGGTATGGGTAAACCTGGATACCCCAATGCCTGAGGTAGGCCACCACCAGTGACACGCATTTCATAAACACGCTTGGCGCTGTTTCCAGGCCAAATGGGAACACTGCAAATTGGTAGTGGGCGGTCCCAACTATGAAACGTAGGAACCATCTGTGAGCGTGGAATATCGATATGTGAAAGTAAGCTTCTTTCAAATTGAGGGTGGCATACCAGTCTCCTGGATCCAGGGAAGGAATGATGGAGGTCAGGGAGACCATGTGAAACTTCAACTTCTTGAGATACTTGTTGAGGTTCCGCAGGTTGAGGATGGGCCATAGACTCCCCTTTGGCATCAAAAGTAGTGGGAGTAAAACTCCTTGCCCCTTAAATGCAGTGGGACTTAGACGGCTCCCACCTACAGAAGGCCTTGCACCTCCTGAACGAGCAGATGCTCATGAGAAGGGTCCCTGAAGAGGGAGGGTGGGAGGGATAGAAATAAACTGGAAAGTATATCCCCCTGCTACTGTGCTGATGACCCACTGGTCCAATGTTATAGAGGCCCAGGCAGGGAAGAAGGGGGACAGACGGTTGGAAAATAACAGGGGAGCAGGACACAGGCTATGTCACCCTCAAAATGCTTGCTTACCACCTAGTTGGTTATGGGTGGAGCTCGAATGAGCAGAGGATGCCGGCTTTTAGGTTTTCAGTTTGTTTTTCTTCATCTAAGTCAACCAACTTTTGAGTACCTTGTATGCATTGCGTTTTACAGGACAGGCAGTCATCAGCGCTGATGCCAGCATCCCTTTACAGACCTGCTAGCAGGAACTACACCTTTACCCCGACAGAACGCTGTCCTCGGGAGCCAAAAAATCTTACCGCGTTATAGGTGAAACCGGGTTATAACGAACTTGCTTTGATCCGCCGGAGTGCACAGCCCTGCCCCCCCGGAGCGCTGCTTTACCACGTTATATCCGAATTCACGTTATATCTGGTCGCGTTATATCGGGGTAGAGGTGTATTTACCCTACGCTTGATGCAAGTGAAATCATTCAGGTATCAACTGCAACATATCTGTTTTCTTGTAACAAGTTTTTTACCAAATCTATTTCACAGGAAGTTAGCTTCTGATTGTTCTAAATTTAACTAAGAGTTCTGACACTGCAGTGTACTTTTTAAAAAAACATTCCACAAATACTTACCAATTCAAAAATTAATAAATTATTTCAAAAAGAATATTCCTACCTTCTCTGATAAGTACTGCTCATAAATTCCAACTGCAGCTGCTCTTAATAGGCCTTTGGTTTGATTAGTCTGATGTTTTCCATCTCTCTGCCGGCTTAGTAACACCTCCAGCTGTTGCTGTGCTGTAACCCTGTACCCTTCCACTGTCATCCAGAAGAAGAGATGTGCTTGGCCTCCAGTCTGCTGCATGTAATCTACAAAATCAATCATCATTATTGTAATTATACCTGTTAGGATAAAAACACATCTTAAGAACTCACGCATCCTGATGTAAAAAACGACTAGGTCAGAAACATTAACTAAATTAGGAATAAGCTTCAAGATTTGATTATGGTTTTGGATAAGACTATAACATTGACACTCAGAGTCACTGTAAGAAACGCCCCCCAACGCCCTATAGGATACTCATAAGACTTCATCAAAAAGCAAAGTCTGGAGGAAAGTATAGAACTAGGGCTGTGTTTTATATTAAAAAATGAGCACATCACATCTTAATTGTAGCCACAGCCATATGAGATATAATAGGGACTGTGCGCAGCATGGTAGGAGCCAAGAGGAAATTGAGCCTGAGGTAAAACTGGGTCCCTTCACAGAAGTCTAAAAGTTAACTTTTATTTAATCCTTGCAATGTCAGGGCACAACAGAATAAACTGACATTATGTGAAACTTGTAAATGAACTTCACTCCTTTATCAATTTTGTAATTTACTGAAGATGCCAACAATCTAAAGACAGACATTCTTAGTCTTGCATATGAATACATTTTAGAGATATTAAAACTAATGCTTTTTAAAAGTTTCTATAAACAAAAGGACATTTTTGGCGCCTTCTACAAGGATTTGCAATCCTCCAAATTCTGGCATAGTGGATACTACCATAAATAGTCTCAATAGGACTACCTAGAGTATGAGGCAATGCAGAGGCGACATGTGGGGTCATGTCCCGTCCCCCCCAGATTTCGCTGGCTGGGCCCCTTCCCTGTCTGGCAGCTCCACAGGGAGAGGCAGCAGAAGACACCTGGGAGTTGCAGGGAGGGGCCACTAAGGGTAAGAGGGGATGTGACTCAAACTGTTGAGGGGGTGGGAGAGAACCTTTAAATTGTGCCCCACCACTATCAACAGGTACCAGTCATCTCTGAAGCAATATGGTCATAATTTAAGAAATTTGTTCAATTTAAGAGATATTACCAGCCAGCAATATTCCTATTTCAAAAGGAAGGAATCTCCAGACAGATAGAATCTTTCAAAAATAAATTTAAGTGACACCACTGTAAACATTCACTGAATCAGTCTTGTGGTTAAATCTCTATGTCTGAAAACTCTTTCAAGCTGACTTTAACATGAAGTATGAAGTTAAGAATAATATCAGTTTAACCTGAACTCATCATGGCAAAGACTAAGTTTCAATTTCTCCGAAAAGTATCATGTATAGTTATGGCACAAGACACAAATGTGTATTAGTTCATATGCATGTTCTTACCTCAGAAAAAATAATCTTTTTTTCCCCCAAAGTTAGAATTTTCTTACCCATAAAAAATTGTAGTGCAACATTGTCTACCAGAATGTTGTCCAGAGGGACTGTGCAAAGTTTTCCAAAGTTTGCTGCCAGTTTCACAGTATCTATTTCCTGTACAATATAGGATACAGCATTGATAAGTTAATATATTATTTTTATTAACTTTTTATATTTTTTAAATTACTATCAAAAAGTGTTTATATAATGTAAACAGATTTACTTTAACTACAGCAAACTGTTTGGGGTTTGTTTGGTTTGGTTTTTAAAATGCTAGTTTACAGGATCACTGCTATCGCCACAATTTTTTGTTTGTGTAATTACTTATAACAGTGTTTGTTTACAGCATATATGATTCATGCCCTCTGGAGAATTGGATTCTACCCCTGCCATAGAATTCCTGTGGGCAAGTATTTTAAACCTAACTGTTCACAAGTGGCCACTAAGTGTGTAGATAAGAAAATGTTCATCACAACCTTCTGAAATATTTTCTAAAGAAATTATTAGAGCCATCTTAAAAATGATCTGACAACCTCAAATTCTGCAGTCAATTCATCAGCACTCCATGATATATAATATGATATAGATCTGTCTGCACTGATATCTGACTTCCATTAATTATTTTATTGATTATATTACAGTAGTGTCAGGGGCCCAAGTCATGGACCAGAGTCCTACTTGTTAGGTACTGTGTTGGTCAATAAGCACAACCCACATCATCTTTATGCCCCATCCAAGCTTAAAGCTCAACTAATGGAGTCCCAAGAAACAGGACAAAGTCAGATATGCTACAGTAAGAATGCCAACAGTTTTTCAAACGTCACAAGAAGTAGAAGCTGGAGACTAGGTGGCAACTGGAGAGGCTGTTAGAACAGAGTAAGCAAGTCAGATGAATTTCTGATACACAAGAACTTCCAAGCAGTGCAAAATACCATTGGTACTTTTAAACAAGTGACAGTCTGAACAACAAACTGTACTTCAAAAGAGAACACTACTACCAATAAATAGGCAGCAACATTATGAACTCCTACAGCTGAAAAACAGGGACTTGATCTAAGGGCCTCCAGACTGAGCTGCTTGCTGCATGAACTTCCTAATCAGAAGCAGGAATTCAACTGATGATGTAGAGAAGCTAAATCCCAGGAGATGAACTCATGTGTCAGAGAAACTGTTTTCTCTTAATTCTTAACTTCATTAGTCAGCTATGCAGCTTACTTCAGTTCTTTTCTAATTGGAAGAGTTTAAAACCAAGATCATTTAAAAATATAGTCAAGATTTTGAAAGGTTTGAAAATAAATCTGAAATATGCAATAGTTATATGTAGCATAATAGCTATATATTTATAAATATAGCACTACATAACATTTTATAATAAAAATAATAATTAATGGAGATATCCTATCTCCTAGAACTGGAAGGGACCTTGATAGGTCATCGAGTCCAGCCTCCTGCCTTCACTAGCAGGACCAAGTACTGATTTTGCCCCGGATCCCTAAGTGGCCCCCTCAGGGATTGAACTCACAACCCTGGGTTTAGCAGGCCAATGCTCAAACCACTGAGCTATCCCTCCCCCTCTAACAGAAGCTTTGATAGGTGAATTTTCCATATAAAGTTGAAAGTATGATGGTGCAACTTTAGCTACACAATTATTCAGTATATATACTAAACAGTATAAGCTCAAGGGCTATAGTCATATTTTTCCCTTAATGAACTAGAGAGATATTGTGACAATTTCTAGCAAGTCTTTGACAATTTCACATTATCATTTACAATTAAAAACAAACATCAGAAAGAGTATTAATAGAAAAATAGTACTTACTTTTCCTGACTGCAATCTCTGTATTCTTGAATCACATACTTTAACAACATATAATAAGCTGTTTATTTGATTTTTTATAGTATTGATATCTGAAAACAAAACATCACAAGAACTAAGACTAAAGAGGACTGAAGTAGAAACAAACTAGTGATTAAACAATTGATTTGAAGTATATCATCAATTTAAACACACTTTTAAAAGATACATATCATTTTTTCTTGTTTTGGTCTTATGTAAGGACACCTACCAGAATGGACATCACTGTCAATATTTACAGTGAAGTGGGATTTTTTTTTAGTTTTTTTTTTCCAATTTAATTTCTACTGGAAGAACTGAATTGCAGTTAAGTAGTCTTTTTCCTTCCATCCTCAATATAACTTTCAGTTATTATTTAAAAAGTTGAGAGTAATACATCATCAATAGATGAAGCACTACTGAAAGTCAGAACCAGTCAGGCAGGTTTCAACCAGGACATTTGACTTTTATTAAAATATTAATTTTGTTAGAACAAAACCTATCAAGACACATGATTACTGTTACAAACTATGATAATGGCCACCACAGAAAGGGGAATACAGATGGAGGAAATCAGTCTTTGATCTTAAGCATCAAAGAAAACTCAGGTTTGAATCTTTCACATAACATTTTTAATAGCACTCATAATTAACACTATTTAGTAAGGTAAGAGTTCAAAAATCTGTTAGGCAAAAGCTATTTTATTTCTTCATTAAAATAAAAATACTAACCATCTCCTGCTGTATCTAAGGATCGAAGATATTGCAGTTCTTCTCCAGCCTTATCTCTTACTGCTTCCAGCTCCCCTACATTGTCACTTAATTTAATAACATTCATGAAGGCCTCATAGTTACAATTGGAATCACGAATCTGAAATAGCCAGAAAATGTACAACCCAAATTATGCAGAAGAGAAAAAAATCTATGCATAGTGTATGCTTCTTCATGGTGAACTGGAATCAGAGAATTAAGGGAAAATTGTAATTTTAACATATACTGTATAGTGCCATCACTTTAAAAGCATCACAGTTCATGGCAGCCATGAAATTCAAACTGCTTTCTTAGGATTGTGCCGTCTATGGAGAAATAAATCCTTGTGGCAGTTTAAACCTCTGAACTTGGTTTTCAATTAGGAAATTCTATTTGAACCTGTAGACTTTTTAAATTAAAAGCTAAATTTTTTAAAAGAAATTGTAAGAACTTTCTGTTCTGAACAAAGACCAGATTGTGGGGGCCGACAGTAATTATGTGCCTGTCATGTTTAAAGCAACAGATTCTGTCATTTTGCTATCACATACAGATCCACACTTGTGTGTTTTGAATTGTTGTTCCTGGCATCAGGAATGATATAAAGACCCTACAGCATTTAAGGTTTCCCCACATTCTATCAAGGAAAAAGGTCAGAACTGTAAGGAGTGGGGATGTGTATAATTGTTTATTAAGACAGGAATGGTCCCATGGACAACCAAGACATATTTCACCTCAGAACACACACAAATTCTGAAAGTTTAAGACCTCACATTTAAAATCCCCTTCTTGAATATTACAGATCTAGAGGTCTCTCTCTACATGCTAAAACAAAAGGTCAGACACTGAGAACTTGCAGTTCATGGGGAGTGTGAGCTAAGGCACCTTTAAGCCACCATGTTAAAAAAGTCTGGTGACGTTTTCTTTGAAAATCTGTCATGCCCCGTCCATTTGCTTTGGAGCAGGGACTTGAAATTCGCAGGGGCAGACATTGTTTTAGGGATGTGCTCTGGGTTGTGTCTGTGAAAATCTGCCTAAATTTGACCAAGTTATAAGTCTTGAAAAATGAAAGTTTGAGCACATTCAGTAGAGACAACTTGGATTTCAGCAGCTAAATTTCCCAAAGGTTTTGTCTACTTTGCACATGCTCTAGCTTGAAGCTAAGCAGGGCTTTCCCTGCAATTGCAGCTCTGAGCTGCTGTGCTAGGTCCAGACATTTGAACTGAGTCCAGGGAGACTCTCTCTCCTGTGCTGTCAATGATCCCTCTGCTGGCCCCAGACAGTATGCAGAAGGAAGCTGCCTGATTAGAAAGTGGAGGGGACAAGAGCCAGACCTGCAGGAAGAAGAGGGGAATGGACTGGGACAAGGAGTCAGAAGGGGCAGGGCAGAAAATGAGACTGGGAGTCTGGCTGGGCAAGGCGTCTGGGGACAAAGAACCAAGATATGTGGGGAACTGGGACTGGCTGGACAATGAGACTGGGACGGGGATTTCGGTGGGATGATACAATGAGGAGACACCTGAGGAGTGGAGACTGGGGTTAGCAAGATGATGAAAGTGGCACTCACTGGGAAAAGAAATGAAGAGAGGAGGAGTGGAAGAGTGAGGACTGGGGAGAGGTTTGGGGGGAGCAAAAAGAGTTGAACTTGGAGGGAATGGGCAGAAAAGTCTGTGGCAACACTCCCCTCCTGGAATGGAATCTAAGATTCCTGAGTTTCACCATTCCTCTGCTGGGAGCAAACATCTCCAAAACCCATCCCCATCTAGTGCTGTTCCACATAAAAGATGACAACTTACTACCACTACCAGTTACACCATGACCTCAAATGGCTGACGATCTGAAAGATCAGTAGGTTCCAATGCTGCTGATTACTTGAGTGCTCCTTCAGCATCTCAATCGTACAGTGGCCCCACTGATTGTTTTGCAGGCTGACTGCTTCTAATGTACTTAAACTGCTATTAGTTTTTATTTCATCTGTCATTCTTAAAGCCCTTAAGAAAGCATGCCTCCAAATGAAGTAGTTATGAGAAATATTAATAATGTTAATAATGTTACTGAATTTATCTTTATCATAGTATTATGATCTACTGTTACTGTTTTTATCTTCCATGTAACACTAAAACAATTCCCAAAATTCTTACAAATATAGTTTTCGACCAACCAAAATCTGTTGCTCCATTAAAAATGTCTGTCTACTCTCATTCCATTAAAAATGATTGAGAACATTCAAGTTGCAGTTAAACACTTAAAAGTCACGCAACTAAAAGTATACGGTTGCATATGCACTTTACCTCTGCCCTTTTGTGCATAATTTAGGTGACCTCTTTACTATGAGCCTTAGGAACTGTGCAGCTTTAACCTTTAACAGCAGGATGCATGTTAAATTATACATCAGCTCACAACTAAATGTTTCACTGTGTTGTGTGCAAGTGCAGACTTCCTTAGCTGTGCATCATGATTAGGAAAGTACTGTGCATGTGCAAAGTGTGATTTAAGATGTGTCATGTCTATTCCAACCCAAAACTAAATTTTTGATGCAACTCTCACAAGCATTTTTCAATAAAGGCATTTCCACAAGAAATACTGCAGAACTAGACCCCTCAAAACACTTTACCAGGGGTCGGCACCCCATGTTGCACGACGGACACTTAACAAAATTACCGTACTTTGTGACGGACATGGGAGGGGGGAGGGAGAAGAGAGAGGAGGTATGTCATTCAGTCATTCAATTTTTTGAAAAATTAACATGGACCTCAAAATTTTTACCAGACACTTGTGTCCATGTACAGATACGTTGCTGACCTCTGCACTTCACTATAACAAAATTAATAACAAAATTAATTCTTGAAGACAAATTACTTTCCTCCTTAATTTGACTATACTCAATTTTTACTCAAACTATTTGAAAAAGTTCACCTGCATGTAGAGAGCAAGCTTAGAAACTATCATCCTGAAAAAACAAAGTTTGAGAAAGTTATAAAGCCACCAAAGCAGGGAATTAGAATGGGAATTCTTATGCAACATTAACAACTACCACTTTTACTCTAATGATGTACTATTACAAATTGTATTTCCACTAAACCAACCATGCTTAGAGAGCACAGGAAAAGAGAATAGGAATGTGTTTACAGATGAATATTCTGGAAATACTACTGAAGCACTAAAAAGCTTACCATCCATATGACATACTGATTAATATAATCAGGATCACTGAGCTGGTTTATTAATGGAAGAAGAATTCCTCGGGCGAGGATTTCCTGAAAAATGAAATGTAATACAATTGAAATCTGTCCTCTATATCTAAAAAGTGACAAATGGTTTACTCAAAAAACTATCAAATTTTACTATGAATTCAACGTAAAGCTTCTATTTGAGTAACAAGTGAAACTTCAAGCATATTAAGAACAAACTTAAAAACAAATTATGAAACAAAAAAATTAAAGAAAATTAGGTTTATTTCTCAGGACTCACTCTCCACACCCAAAGGTAAATTCTTGTGATAAATAAAGAATGTTAGATCTCTTAATCTGCTGTGTGCCCAGTACAGAAACTAGGCATCTGACCTCAAGGAAGACAGCCTAAATATCACAGCGATAGGAACCTTAGAGAAATATGACGAATGAAACACTCATCCCCATAAGATTTTAAGAATTTTAGTACTAGTTGGACAAGAATACAATGGTGACCATTGAAAAACATTTACCTTCTATAGTATCTGCAGTCTCAGTTATTTCCCATTTTAAGTATATCAGAGTTACAGTATCACAAAAACCATTGAGTGATGTCAGTAGGTAAATATTGACTTTTTAACAGTATTGCACATCCAAAAGTCACTCATATCTCTAACAAATGTCATCTAGAATTGTTCACCAATGTCATATAAAAAGTCAACACCTCCACATGAAAACATGTATCTAACCTATTATGTTGAAAAGTATCATCTGGTATTAATATAATAGCTGATGATTGCATTTTATACAACACGCAAAATCAGTGACCTAGATCTAAATCTCTTTTATAATATATATGACTGGAAGTCTTAGGGTGAAATATAAATCCTAAATTTACCCTGACAAAGTATCGCATGATCTTGTTCTGGAAGTCTCCAGGAGGTAGCAATAAATACAGTAACACCTCACACAGATCCCTTAGGAATCCTAGGGAAAAACAACAACAAAATATCAATCCAATATAGAGTAGTGACAACACTACATGTTCCCTTCCATTATTCTCATGTAAGAAAAAAAGCTTTAGTTTATGGACTGAATTTGAAAGTATTAAATATACTTTTCAATGATTCTCAAACTTTTAAGTTTTATTTTTCTACTTTATATAAACATATGCAACTATCTTCAAATCTTACAATGCAAATGACTTTACTGATTTTATATATATTGACTAGAATGGATGGATGTGTGCATGGTCTTAACTTTCACAGAAACAGCTATTCCCCTTCAGTGCATTTTTTTCATACTTATGCATAGAGCAATTCAGGATTTTTTCAACAAAACAGTTTTTTGTTGGAAAAGGCAAGCTAGTTGAAACAAACACTTCGTAGGAATGAATCAGTTTCCATTAAACTTTCATTGGGAAGTTTCTCTGGTCCAGGATATGAGAGAAAGACCCAGAATAGCTAATGGTCCAGTGGTCAGGGCACTCATGTGGGATACCCTGATTCAAATCCCTGCTCTGAATCAGACAGAGCAGAGATGTGAACCTGGAGGAGAATGCCTGGCTGTGAGGATGGAGTTGACAGAAGGGCTTAGGCTTCCTTGACCATGAGATGCTATTCCAGGAAGAAGGACTGCTAAGCAGAGATGGGGTCCGCTTATCAAGGAAGGGGAAGAGCATATTTGAATACAGACTGGCTAACCTAGTGAGGAGGGCTTTAAACTAAGTTTGATGGGGGCAGGTGACAAAAGCCCAGAGGTAAGTCAAAAAACATGGGAGAAGGGTTGGAATGTGGGGGAGACCATGAGCCATTATAGCAGGGATAAGGGAGAGATATGAGAGAACACACGGGGAAATCAAATCAGTATCTTAGATGTCTGTATACCAATGCGAGAAGTATGGGGAATAAGCAGGAAGAATTCAAAATGCTAGTTAATAAACATAGTTGGCATCACAGATTAATACACATGACTAGAACATTGGTATAGAAGGATACAGCTTGCTCAGGCAAAAAGGGAGGAGGTATTGCCTTATAAATTAAAAATATACACTCTTGGACTGAGGTTGAGATGGAAAAAGAAGACAGACTTGTTGAAAGGATAAAAGGGGTAAAAAAAACAAGGGTGATTTCATAATAGGGGTCTACTACAGACCACCTAACCAGGAAGAAGAGGTGGATGAGTTTTTTTAAAAAAACAACTAACAAAATCATCTAGAGCATGGGACTTGGTGGTGATGGGGGACTTCAACTACTCAGACATCTGTTGGGAAAATAATGCAGATTATCCAACAAGTTCTTGGAATGTATTGGAGACAATTTTTTTTTATTTCAGAAGGTGGAGAAAGCTACTGAGAGAGGCTGTTCTAGATTTGATTTTGACAAATAGGGAGGAACTGGTTGAGAATTTGAAAGTGGAAGGCAGCTTGGGTGAAAGCAATCATGAAATGGTAGCATTCACCATTCTCAGCAACGGTAGAAGGGAAAACAGAACAATAAAGAATGGATTTCAAGAAGGCAGACTTGAGCAAATTCAGGGAGTTGGTAGTGAAGATCCCATGGGAAGCAAGTCTAAAGGGAAAACATGTCAACAGAGCTGGCAGTTTTTCAAAGAGACATTATTAAGGGCAAACTATCCCACTGTATAGGAAAGATAAGAAGTATGGCAAGAGACCACCTAGGCTTAACCAAGAGATATTCAATTATCTGAAACTCAAAAGCAAGTCCTACAAAAAGTAGAAACTAGATCAAATTACAAAGAATGAATATAAACAAACAACACGAGTATGTAGGGACAAAATTAGAAAGGCTAAGGCATAAAACAAGATTAAACTACCTAGACACACAAAAGGTAACAAGAAAATATTCTTCAAATACATTAGAAGCAAGAGGAAGACCAAGGACAGGGTAGACCCATTACTCAATGGGGGGGGGGGGGCAAGGCATGCAACACTAGAGAATGTGGAAATGGCAGAAGTGCTAAATGACTTTTGTGTTTCAGTTTTCACCAAAAAGATTAGTAGCAATTGGACATCTAACAAAGTGAATGCTAGTGAAAATGAGGTAGGATCAGAGGTAAAATAGGAAAAGTACAAGTTAAAAATTACTTCAACATTTTTTCAAGCCACCATTTGCCCAATGAAATACACCCTAGAATACTCAAGTAGCTGACTGAGGAGATATCTGAACCTAGAGATTATCTTCGAAAAGTCTTGGATGACGGGAGAGATTCCAGAGGACTGGAAAATGGAAAAAAATACTGTTGATCTACAAAAAGGGAAATAAGGACAACCCAGGGAATTACAAACCAGTCAGCTTAACTTCTGTACCCAGAAAGATAATGGAGCAAATAATTAAGAAATCAATTTGCAAACACTAGAATATAATAAGGTGATAAACAACAGCATGGATTTGTCAAGAAAAAAAATCACATCAAACCAACCTGATAGCTTTCTTTGACAGGGTAACAAGTCTTGTGGATGGGGGGGGAAGTAGTAGATGTGGTATATCTTGACTTTAGTAAGGCTTTTGATACGGTCTCTCAAGACCCTCTCATAAACAAACTAGGGAAATACAACTTAGATCAGAGGTCCCCAAAGTGTGGGGCGTGCACCCCCTGGGGTGGGGGGGCACGGAGCAATGTCTGGAGGGGCACAGCAGGGAGGGAGCACCACCCAGCCCCTCCATGTCTCCAGCTCTGCTCCGGTCCGGCCCCCAGCCGCATTCCCGGCTCCCGACCCTGCACCTGGCCCCATACCCAATCTCAGCTCTGCTCCGCTCCTGGCCCCACGACAGTCCCCAGCCTCGGCCACTGGCCGGGGCTCTATTCCCAGCCCAGGACCAACGCTGGGGGCAAGGCCAGGAGCAGAGCTGCACCTGGCCACTGGCCCAGCTGCGGCCCCAGACCCACCCCCAGTTGCAACCCCCTTACCCAGTCCACGTCCCCCTCACTCTACCACAGCTGCAGCCCCACTCCCGGTCCCAGTTCTGGGGGTACGCAACCCTCAAAAGTTTGGGGACCGCTGACCTAGATGGATCTACTCATAACTGGTTGGAAAACCATTCCCAGAGAGTAGTTATCAGTGGTTCACAGCCAAGCTGGAAGGGGATATAGAGTGGGGTCCCACAAGGATCAGTTCTGGGTTCGGTTCTGTTCAACATCTTAATGGCACAGAGAATACACTTACTAAGTTTGTGGACGATACAAAGCTGCTTTGGAGGATAGGATTAAAATTCAAAATGATCTGGACAACCTGGAGAAATAGTCTGAAGTAAGTAGGATGAAATTCAATAAGGACAAATGCAAAGTACTCCACTTAGGAAGGAACAATCAGTTGCATACATACAAAATGGAAAATAAGCACCTACGAAGGAGTACTGCGGAAAGGGATCTGGGGGTCACAGCAGATCACAAGCTAAATACAGGTCAACAGTGTAACACTGTTGCAAAAAAAGAAACATTCTGGGATGTATTAGCAGGAATGTTGTAAGCAAGACACAGGAATCTATTCCATGCTGATATAGCCTCAACTGGAGTAGTGTGTCCAGTTCTGGGTGCCACATTTCTGGAAAGATGTGTACAAATTGGAGAAAGTCCAGAGAAGAGCAACAAAAATGATTAAAAGTCTAAAAAACATGACCTATGAGGAAAAATTGAAAAAATTGGTTTCATTTAGGCTGGAAAACAGAAGACTGAGGGCAGGCCATGATAACAGTTTTCAAGTACATAAAGGGTTGTTACAAGGAGGAGGGAGGTAAATTGTTCTCGTTAACCTCTGAGGATAGCACAAGAAGCAATGGGCTTAAATTGCAGCAAGAGAGGTTTAGGTTCGACATTAGGAAAAACCTCCTAAATGTCAGGATAGTTTAGCACTGGAATAAGTTGCCCAGGGAGATTGTGGAATCTCTGTCATTGTCTAACCTGCTCTTAAAAATCTCCAAACACCTGTCAGGGATGGTCTAGATAATACTTAGTCCTGCCATGAGTGCAGGGGACTGGACTAGATGACCTCTCAGGGCCCCTTTCACTCTACGATTCTCTGATTCCTACAACCCAAAAGTGCCCTAATCACTAGGCTACACAGTCAAACTCTCTCTCTCTCTCGTTCTAACCCAATGAATAGTTATTTATTCAAAATGGAATGGTTCCAACGGGAAAGAGAGATCCACCCCAGAAAAGCCAATAGCATGACGTTTAGCGCACTCACATGGGAGACCCAGATTCAAGTCCCTGCTCTGAACCAGGCAGTAACTGTACTATTAATGACATAAAATTTCTTGTAACTATTATTGATTTTTTATTTTTTAAACAAAACAGATCCTTGTTTCTTCATCCAGATGACGGTCTGATGTTAGATGTAGAATTAACTAGCCTCTCCCTCCTCCCGCCCCCCACCTATAAAGGGAAACCATGAACTTGAAAAAAGTCACATTTCCATCAAATTCTTTCAGCCCTCATTACATATATTGTCACTGCCACTAAAAGTATAATAGTGACATGCACCAATCAAGAAATACATGAAATATGTCAAAACTGGTTGCAATGAAGTTAACAGCTTAGCTTTGAATCTCTTCCATGTAATTGGCTGATGCCGTAACTAACATAGCTTAATGTAGCAACACAACCCTTAGAAAATAATCATTAGAAAAACCTTCTTCATCTTTGGGAGAAGTGCAGACTAGATCACGACAGACTTCCTTCTCCATTTCAACTTCAACCTTAAAGAATGTATCTACAAGGTCTTCTGCTGTACCTACACAAAAGACATTAGAAGATATTTATGAACATGAAAGACTTTTGTAAGTCACTAGTAATTCAATACAAATAAAAAAATTGTTTGGATGAAGTGAAGAATAGAGAAATTTGCTATGCAGGGTCAACAACAAAAAAGTCAAATGCATTTTAAATTATGGCAATACCTTTCATTTGATCATCTTTTTCTGTTATCCTTTGTTGAGCTTTTCTGAATACTCGAAGATGAGTGGCAAAATCATCAACAAGTCGTGTGGTGAAATAAGGCTGCCAGTCCATTTCTTTTGACCTTACAGAAAACAGACTATACATCAACAAAAAATTTTAAAGCAGAATAAAATGCTAATTTCTTTTAATGTTAATGTCAACAGTAGTTATCTAAGGACTTGAGAATTATAATTTAGTATTACATTTCTGAAAGCCTGTACAATTACTATATGAACAATCAACAGTATGGTCCTGCTGTAACTTATCAGCTCAGGGAGGTCTACAGAAGGCTACACAAAAGGGTTACTTTGACACACTCAAATACACATTTCCATGTTTAGCTTGTTTGTTCGTACAACACTAGAAAGCTTTAGATCAACAAAAACAACACACATGGAGGACGAGAAAAAGCTTAAATGAT
>NW_020664435.1:20580551-20643421 GCF_002925995.2 Terrapene triunguis | reverse complement strand
GGTGCTGGCCCAGGGGTGCTTGGCCGGGGGCTGGCCCGGGGCCGGCACCCCAGGGCCCGAGCCAAGCCAGGCTGCCGGGGCCGGGGCCGGCCGCCGGAGGGGGCCAGACTGGGCAGCGCCTCCTCCCTCCATCTCCCCCCCCGCTTACCTGCTGCCTGCTTCCTGCTTCAGGCTTCCCGCGAATCAAATGTTCGCAGGAAGCAGGGGAGGGGGCGGAGTTGGGGCGGGGGCATGGGCGGGGCTGGGGGGCGGGGCTGGGGCCCCGTGGAGTGTCCTCTTTTTGGACACTCCAAATATGGTAACCCTACTATAAAGTATATTGTACAACAGTAATTTCAACATTTGCATAAAAATGTTAAAAATGAGCATATTTGCATTTTTCATAAATTGTATTAAGCATAAGAAAACAAAGGTCTAACATTTGTAGTGTCTCAATGTAATACTAATAGACCTCTCAGACAGATTTGTGACATTACTTGTGAAAACATATGTTCTCACACCTTGCAATATGTAATCATATTAGAAATCACATTATAATATTGCACTTGCTTATAGCTAAACAAGCAATCATTTAAAAAAAAAATCACATGAACTGTGAGGAAGCCAGTTATATTGATGACATATTATACATTTGGTAAAATAGCAGCCACCATTTTATTATATTTATGTATCAACATTTCATTAGAGCTCTTAGTGAAAAAAACACTTTCTAATTGTGTAGACTGAAGGGTGTTCCTCCCTTTTGCTTTTAGTAAAGCAGGAGGCAGGCAATCACAGCTCCTCCTTCTTGCTAGGCATTCCCATTGTGGGTTCTTTCTTAACTGAAAAACAAGAGTAAACCACTCTGGTACCTACTCTGCCTAAAAGGGCCCCACTACTCATAAGTAAAACCACCTTGGTTTCTGAACAGCTTTCCCGCCAAGATAGGCAAGAAACTTTACAAATGGTTGAGCCTACAGCAAAGTCTAGTCTAGAAGCATGAACTGAGGGGAAAAGATAAACAGAAAGCATTACACCTTGAGAGTATGACAAAGCTATGATTCAGTAGACAAACTGTTCACTTGTAGTAAATACCTAATAATCACACAAAGAACACTAGGTGGCAGCCTTACATAATTCCTCTGACAAGCATATCCCAACAGAGTTCTGCAGAAAAATAATCCACCTACCTACAACAGCTGTATATCAAGCTATAACCACTGTAACAAACTTGAGCAGCCTTTTTTTTTTTTTTTTTTTTTTTGAGTTACAGCCTATTGATGGCTTTGCACCAATTCTATGAAATAAAGTTCTTAAAAATAAGATATGAATAAGTGCAATCTTCTTAATCTTACAAGGATAGCAAGTTCTACTTTAACGTCAAAACAGGTCAATCTAGTTATAACTAATTAATTAGCACTCCTATAAGCTGTTACATTTTTTGCCTATAACCAAATAGCACTCAAAAATCTGTGAATTTCTTTCTTCCCTGTAAAAATAAACCAATGAAGTAATTGCACAGAATCACAGTAATTAAAAGATGGAAGCAAATAGCAGCTCATCTCCTGCAAATGCAGGATTATTTCCCACAGTACACAGCCTCCCATGTTGCTTAGTCTAGTTTTAAGTGTCCCAAGTGACAGCATTTGCAAGTTTCCACTATCCTATGCCCTAACAGATTTCAATGGTATGACGTCTTCTTGATATTAAGACAAATTTTCTGCATCTATTTCACCCATTATTCTAGTTACATCCCACTGTTCACCCTACATTATTTTTCACCGCCACTGGCTACTCCTCGGGGCATTCCGCACCAAAAAATTGAAAATTCTGCACACAATATTTTAAAATTCTGCAAATTTTATTTGTCAAAATAACATTACATAATCATGCCAGTTTCAATTAATTTGATAATTTATTTAAAAATACCTGTCAGCAAGTATGTCTGTAACAGTACAGACACACACAAAAATTCCCCCAGGAGTAGAGTTAGAGAAACCCCTATGACAACCCAGTTCCTGTTTCTCTGCCCCCTTCCCCCGCCCGCCAAGAGCCCAGCTGGGGGGCCAGACACACAACCCCACCCCCACAAAGCTCACCTGCAGGGGCCCCCCACAACCAATACACCCAACCCCCCTCCTCCCCAGAGTCCAACCGCAGGGGTTCCCCAGCCCAGATACCTGCACCCCCTCCCCCTGCAAAGCCCAGATGCAGGCCCCCCGCCTTGCCCAGACACCCGTCCCCCTCCCCCTCAGGTCCCAGGCTTACACAGAGTTTCCTGCGTACCACCCTCTCCTTTCCTCAGGGCATGCTGTGAATTGCAGCTAGAGGGTCCCTCTCTAGCTCCTTCTCCCTCCCCCCAGCAGTGTCTTCTATGTGCAAGCTGGGCTCTGCTGAGTCCACTGGCCTATAGTGGCTGCTAGCAGCACTGCAGCCCATTTCTGTGGGGGAAAGGAAATTCTGCACGCACAATGTTAATTTCTGCAAAATTCTGCATTGTGCAGTGGCGCAGAATTCCCCCAGGAGTAACTGGCAATAAAACCCTTATTTTTGAAATGTTGGCGAATTAAATACAATTATTAATCTTTCCTCAAGTCACTATCACTACCACTAGATTCTTTATATCACTGTTATCTGAACTTGCTCCAGCTTGATATCTACCCAGTATCTTTCTGGTAAACACATTGCTAAAATTTAACAATATTCCACTTGATTTACTCAGATTAGAGGATGGTCAAATGGCTGCAGCTGTCTTGAACTATTATTTTTAAAAGCTATTGGCTCTCTTCATAAAATTCAGATACTTCTTTTTGTACTATGCTTAAGAATAGTTGAAGTTTTTTTAAAAATATATAAACTCCAGCTGTTATACTGCAATCTACAGATGATATTTTGTACTTGCTTAAACTTATGTTTATATAAATACAAACAGTCTTACCTAGTAGAAAACTGAATAAGTGCATTTTGAAGAGCCTGCCTGATTTCAAGAAGAAAGGACTCATCATCACTTAGTGTATAATACCAGTACTGGACATAGTCCCTCAGTGAAAACTGGATTACCTAAAATTTAAAAAAAAGGATACAAAATAGCTTTTAGCATGTGAAGATGCAACAGTTGTGTCATTTAAAGTTCATGTGATAAAGAATGCTCTCTCATATCCTTTACATCACGGTGATTGAGACACTGCTATACAGATAACTAAACCACAACGTTGTTTATGTTTAACTCAGTCTCTCTACAGTTGACTAACATTCACCCTTCTCTATTGTTACAACGATGAAAACTCCACGGCATATTTCAAAACACACAGAGACAAGGCTGAAACAATCCCTGACATCTTTGCTTTTACCAATATATTTTTATGCTTATACCGACATGAAATGTACCTTAGACTATGCAAATTTACTCACAGCTACATGAAATTCTCAGACTTCCTGCAGTTGTGGAAGGCCCCAAACACAGTGAAACAACATTGTACTGCTTGGCTGGGGGGATTGATAAGCAGAGAAGCTACGCAGAGGGACTCTGCAGTTCCTTGGAACTAAATAGCTACTCTCTCCATATTGTTTGAGCAATGGGATGTTGAGATGTTCCCACAGTGGATTTACCAACTACAGAGATCTACTGACCACAAAAAGGAAGGATGTGCAAACCACAACCTCTACTCATCACAATTACAGCTGTGGCTCAGATATTCAAGTACCATGCCACAGGGATGCAGGAAGGTGAAGGAATATTTCATCTGGAAATCATAACTCTTATTCTCTATGATCTTTGGGTTGCAGACATGGTTAAAGGCATGGTGTGACACTAGCAGATGAGGCTCTTTCCAAGGCTGCAGGCATTAGCTAAGAACTGAAAAACTCATAGCTGGAGACCAGACCAGCTCAGTTGTATGTTAGTTTTGCTTAATAGGTATTAGTCTTATAAGAATGTATTTAATGTTTAGACTATGAAATGCTTGTAAATTGCTGCATGCATTAATCACACGTCTAATGTCCATATTCCATGCAATAAGAAAATATATAAGTTTTGCTTTATAGCTTTGAAAATGTTTGCTCTGAACTTGTGAACCCAAGCATGGGAATTCCATCCCCCATCCGGGACAACTATCCAAATTTAAGTGAGCCGTGATCAGACAAAAGCTTTCATCCACCACGGAGAAGTACATGCAGAAGGACTCATCCCATTGCTTTGAACGCTGGAAGAGGGAAATAAAAATAGCTGACGTGAAGATTTTTCATCTCTGTGGTTTGAACACTCACAGGTTCAAGAGACACCAAACTGCAGCCAGAGATCCCCGGGGTTGCCCTTGGGTCTGCCCTGAACAACACTTTGAATTGACAGATCATTACAACTGTCTCTCTTAGAATTTAGATTGGAACTCATTTGTGCATATTTGCTTGCTTTAACCTACCACACATACACACACCTCTTATTTCTCTTCCCTAGTTAATAAAACTTCAGATTGTTTATTACAGGATTGGCTAAAAGCTTTGTCTTTGGTGTAATATCTAGGGTACCAATTGATCTGGGGTAAGTGACTGGTCTCTTGAGACTGGAAGCAACTGAAATATTGTGTGATTTTTGGTGTAAGTGACCATTTATCAGTAAGTCGAGTTTGTCTTGGTGGCAAGATAGACTCTCCAGTCTAAGAAGATTGACTGTGACTCCATGGTAAGACTGGTATAGTGATCCAGGAGTTCACATTTGTG
This sequence comes from Terrapene triunguis, assembly GCF_002925995.2. Lineage (NCBI taxonomy): Eukaryota > Metazoa > Chordata > Testudines > Emydidae > Terrapene > Terrapene triunguis. Next base: position 20,638,726 of record NW_020664435.1, on the reverse strand, counting down.
ACATACCATCAGTTTGTGGTGTCTGCCCAGAGGTAGGCACTTTCAGTTGTGAGCTACTACAGACAACGTGACATGCTATAATCTTTAAATCTTCATATAATGCTTAGTGGGAGTACTTGGCAAGTGCACAAGATTTAACATGTATTAAAGTGTATGATTTTGCCCTGCATCATCATAGCAAAAGTTGTGTCAATAGGGATTATAATATCAATTTCAATGAGAAATTTAAAGAGTGAAAAACTGGCAAGTTTCCTCTTTTCATATTGTCAGCTCTGCATTCATAGCAAGTAATGGATTTTGCATGAAAAAACTCAGTAACAAAGCTGGCAATCCATTTGTGTCTCTTGCAAAGCTCACACTCCTTTTACTGTTGCTGAGCAGCCATCACCATTCTTTTTGATGGTATAGTTCTATACTGTAGTTTATTGACTCCTTGCACTTTTACAAAGGAGAGAGAATGCCAGGAGTCAAACTGCACCAGGAATGAATCCATAAACTATAAATAAGGCTGTGATTTAGTCACAGAAGTTACAGAAGTCACAGATTCCGTGACTTCCAAAGACCTCCGTGACTTCAACCAGCCCTGGCTGGGAGCTGCAGGGTCTCTCCCGCCACTCCCAGCCACCAGCAGCAGGGGGCCCCCAGAGCTCTCTGCCACCACAGGCAGCAGAGGAACCCCCACAGCTCTCAGGCAGGAGGGACCCCCAGAGCTCCCAGCCTCCCTGGTGACGGGGGAACCCCCGGAGTTGGGAGCCGCCAGCAGAGGGGGACCCTGGATCTCCTAGCCCACCCGCAGCTGCCCAGGCACCTCATTTTATCATGGATATTTTTAGTAAAAGTCATGGACAGGTCACATGCAATAATGAAAAATTCACAGAAGCCCAAGACCTGCCACTGATTTTTACTAAAAATATCCATGACAAAATCTTAGCCTTAACTATAAATATAAATATTATGAAATATAAAAGTATGGTTTTTAATAAATGCATTATCATTCAAGAACTATTTTCATAGCCTCGACAATCACATTCTCACAGCTATTTTACATGTATAAAAATACAGCAAGCTGGCAATAAATACAGTTTCAAAATGAGTATTCCAGGGTCACAACTAATCTTGTAAAACCTTTTATCTCCTCTCCCCTCTTTCTCGCTCTCACTCACACACACAGACACTTTTAGCAGGGTTTAATACAGATATAAAAAAAATCTCAGACAAACAATGGAAGGGGAAGTGAAGGCAGCCTTGAGCCTGGGCTCAACATTTGAGAAAAGATGGTTACTCACCTCTCGAAACTGTTGTTCTTCGAGATATGTTGTTCACGTCCATTACAATTAGGTGTGCGCGTGCACGGGTGTCGGAAACTTTTTCCCTTAGCAGCTCCCATCGGGATGGCAGGGGAGACCCCTAGAGTGGCGCCCTTATGGCGGTGTATATATTACCCTGCTGGCCCGACCCCGCTTCGGTTCCTCCTTGCCGTTGACTCCAACAAAGGGGAATGGGGGTGGGTATTGTAATGGACGTGAACAACACATTTCAAAGAACAACAGTTTTTTCTTCTTCGAGTGATTGTTCACGTCCATTCCAATTAGGTGACTTCCAAGCTTACCATTGGAGGAGGGTAGGAGTCATGGAATGATTGATTGAAGAACAGCTTTGCCGACCACTGCATCATCTCTGGTCTGTTGGTTGACAGCATAGTGGGCTGTAAACGTGTGCACTGAAGACCAGGTGGCTGCTTTATAGATCTCCTGGGCAGGGACCTGAGCCAGAAAGGCTGTCAAAGATGCCTGCGCTCTGGTTGAATGGGCCATAATTGCTGGGGCTGGGACCTTGGCCAGCTCATAGCACGTGCAAATGCAGTCTGTGATCCAGGATGATATGTGTTGTGCAGAGACAGGGAGACCCTTCATTCTGTCAGCTATGGCGACGATCAATTGGGTCGACCTGCGGAAAGGTTTCGTGCACTCTATGTGGAACGCCAAGGCTCTCTGGACATCTAGCGTGTGTAGGTTGCGGTGTCTCGGGCTTGTGTGGGGTTTTGGAAAGAACACCGGTAAGCAAATGTCCTGACACGTGGAATTGGGAGACCACCTTGGGGAGAAATTTAGGGCGTGGTCTAAGCTGCACCTTGTCCTTATGAAACACCGTGTAAGGTGGTTCGGAGGTGAGGGCTCTCAGCTCGGATACCCTCCTTGCCGATGTAATGGCCACCAGGAACGCCACCTTCCAAGAAAGGTAGAAGAGGGAACAAGTGGCCAGGGGCTCAAATTGAGCTCATGAGTTTGGAGAGGTTCCAGGTTGGGACTGGTGGGCGAGAATACGGGAACACCTTCTCCAGCCCTTTGAGGAATCGCCCCACGATAGGATTAGAAAACACCGAGCACCGAGACTCTCCTGGATGGAAAGCTGAAATGGCCACCAGGTGTACTCTGACGGAGGAAAGGGATAGACCTTGATGCTTAAGGTGTAGGAGGTAGTCTAAAATAACTGGGATGGAAGCCTAGATCGGTTGAAGGTGCTTGGATTCACACCAACAGGGAAACCTTTTCCATTTCACCAGGTAGGTAGTCCTAGTGGAAGGTTTCCTACTGCCGAGGAGAACTTGTCTCACCAACTGAGAGCACTGGCTCTCCATAGGATTTAGCCATGGAGTTTCCACACCATGAGATGTAGACATTGCAGGTTTGGGTGAAGGAGGCACCCATGGTCCTGCATGATCAGGTCTGGGTGGAGGGGCAGGGCAATCGGGGCATCTACAGACAGCTCTAGGAAGGTTGCGTACCAATGCTGTCGGGGCCAAAACGGGGCGATCATGATTACCGTCGCCCTGTCTCTGCAGATTTTGAGGAGGACCGGGTGGATGAGTGGCATAGGAAGGAAGGCATACTTCAGACCCTTGCCCCATGGTATTAAGAATGCATCTGCAATTGAGCCTGGACTGTGGTTTTGGAATGAGCAGAACTGAGGGCACTGTCTGTTGATCTTGTTGGCGAAGAGGTCTACTTGGGGATAACCCCACTTTTGGAAGACTGACTGTATGATGTCCAATCTGACTGACAATTTGTGCATGTGGTATGACCTGCTGAGGCGATCCGCCAGCTCGTTCCGTACTCCTGGAAGGTAGGATGCTTTGAGCTGAATGGATCGGGCTATACATAAGTCCCAGAGAAGAAGAGCCTCTTGGCAGAGAGGTGAGGAGCGGGCTCCGCCTTGTTTGTTTATATAGAACATGGCGGTGGTGTTGTCTGTCAGGACTGTCACGCTGTGACCTTGCGAAGTGGCGTGAAAGGTTTGGCGTGCCAGACGAACTTCCCTGAGCTCCTTCAGGTTGATATGGAGAAGTATCTCGTTCCTCGACCACAAGCCTTGTGTCCTCTGATCCCCTAACTGTGCTTCCCAGCCCAGATCTGACATATCTGTTACTAACGTCAGAGGAGGTTGGGGCTTGGCGAAGGAGATCCCTGCACAGACCACTGGTTGGTCCAGCCACCAGCGCAGGGATTCTAGAACCTGTCCCAGGATCATCACCATGAGGTCCACGGGTCTCTGTACAGACGGTAAGACAGTGCGAGCCACGCTTGCATGGGTCTGAGTCTAAGTCGAGCATGCTTGACTATGTACGTGCATGCTGCCATATGCCCTATTAGCTGCAGGCAACACCTGACTGTGGTGATGGGATACCGAAGCATTGATTTCACAATCTGCTCTATGGCTTGGAACCTGGGCTCTGGAAGGCTAGCTTTCGCCCATACATCACATGGAACTGGATCTCATCCTTGGAACGACCTGTGAGTAGCCTGTCATCAAGTTATGGGTACACTCGTATTTGCCTTTTCCGCAGGAAGGCTACCACTACTGCCATGCATTTTGTGAACACTCGGGGGGCTGTGGACAGGTTGAACGGAAGAACCATGAACTGGTAGTGGTATTGGTTTATGACAAACCGGAGGAAGCATCGGTGCGCCGGATGAATGGCAATACAGAAGTATGCATCTTTCAAGTAGAGGGCAGCGTACCAATCTCCCGGATCTAAAGATGAAATGATAGTGCTTAGGGAGACCATGCGGAACCGGAGTTTGACCATAAATTTGTTGAGTCCGCAAAGGTCTAAAATGGGTCGAAGACCACCCTTTGCCTTGGGGATTAGAAAGTAACGGGAGTAAAACCCCTTTCCCCTTAGCTCCTGTGGAACCTCCTCCACCGCTCCTATTTCGAGGATCCAACAAACCTCCTGCATAAGGAGTTGCTTGTGAGAGGGGTCCCTGAAAAGGGACGGGGAAGGTGGGTGGGAGTGAGAGGAGGAGGAGGAGAACTGGAGAGAGTATCACACCTGTACTGTGCGTAGGACCCAGAGGTCCGATGTTATATGGTAGAAGTGGGATAGCAGGTTTAAAAACAATGGGAATGGATCCAGGAACTGGGTTGGTACATTGTCCTTGGGCACGCCTTCAAAACCCTTGCTTGTTTCCGGGCTGGGGTTTATTCTGGCCTTGGGTATGTGCGTTGTTCTGTCTACACCTGTTATTTCTGCCCCACTTGCGATATGGCTCCTGCCTGGGGTGGGGTTGATACTGCCTCTGCTGCAGAGGCTGAGGCCTAAAGGGCTTTTCTCTGGGTTGCTGGCATATGCATCCCTAGCAACTTCAGGGTGGCCCTAGAATCCTTAAGGCCATGCAGCCTGGAGTCTGTTTGCTCCGACGAAAGACCTGAGCCCTCGAAGGGAAGGTCTTGGAGGGTATTCTGGACCTCTGGAGGGAGGCCCGATGCCTGGAGCCACGCAGAGCGTTGCATGACTACCCCCGAGGCAATGATTCTGGTCGCAGAGTCAGCTGAATCGAGGGAGGCTTGTAGCGAAGTCTTAGCCACCACCTTCCCTTCCTCTATTAAAGCCACAAACTCAGAGTATGAGTCCTGGGGAAGGCCATCCTTAAACTCGGATACAGCCGTCCAAGAGTTGAAGTTATGTCTATTAAGGATCGCCTGCTGGTTGGCTACACGTAGCTGGAGGCCTCCAGAGGAGTAGACCTTTCTACCGAAGAGATCCAAACGCTTGGCCTCCTTGGCCTTTGGGGCCGAGGCTCGTTGGCCCTGTCGTTGCTTTTCGTTGACCGCTGAAACGACTAGAGAACAGGGAGTCGCATGGCAGAACAGGAACTCGTAGCCCTTGGAAGGAGCAAAGTATTTCCGTTCTACCTCCTGGCCGTCGGCATGATGGAGACCGGGGTCTGCCATATAGTTTTGTAATTCGTTTGTATGGTCTTTATGAGAGGGAGCGCGACTCTGGAGGGATCCTCGGGCGTCAGGCTATCCACCATCAGATCTTTCTGCTCAACCGTTTCTTCCGCCTGGAGGCCCATATTGAGGGATATCATGCGGAGTAGCTCTTGGTGAGCCCAGTGGTCGATCGGTGACGGTCCTAGACTGATGTGCCTGCCACTGCCTCGTCTGGGGAAGAGAAGGAAGTGAGGTGTTGCATGTTGCCCTCATCTAGACCCTCCTGTGTGTCCCCATATGCCTGGGTCACTTCAGGGCCATGCAGGACTGACACCTCTTTAGGTGTCGCAGAGCTTGGCACTGCCTCGGGCATTAGGCCTGGAAGCGCCGGTTGCTCTTGTGGGTCCGGGGGCAGCCTAGAGACAGTGGCCTCCCTTGTCCTTGATGCGCGCCTGTGTGGCGACCTGGAATGGAGTTGCATAGATTGCCCAGACCTAGAGGCTCTGGAGGAGATGTCCTGTTGCTGGTGGTAGGCCCATGGGGTCCAGAAGGGCCACTGACCCGAGGAGGCCATTGTGGTTGCCATCCTGGCTGGGAATTCTCTGTTGGCTACTGTTCGATGTCTGCTGTAGCTAGAGCGACCGGAGTCAGCCTCGGAGTTGGAGGATGCCGACAAAGAGGACCAGCAAGTGCCGGGGAGCGGTGCCTGGCTGACCGGGACGGTACCAGGAGTCTTGGGACCAGGACCAGTGTCTCACACTCGGTGCCGGTGAGGTTGTCGGTGCCATACTCCGGTGCCGGGCGACCGATGGCATCATGGACCAGCGTGCAGTCGACGGGGGTGCCGCTGGCTGGTTCGCGTCCAATGCCATAACCTCATGCTGGGTCGTGGTTGCCGGGGAATAGCAGGACGTTGAGCTTGAAAGGGAGTGGTGCCATGAGTGGTGCCGAGACGGTGACCTCGAGCGGCGCACCATTGCTGGCTTCCCTCTGGACGGCACCTTTTTCGATGGTGCCGGAGGCTTCTCCCTGCATGGGAGGGGGTTTGGCGCTGACAACTCAATAAGATCTTTCACTGCCAGTGTCGGGTGTGGAGGGGTGTTCGAGGACCTCCTCCAGACATTCGTCGGCACTGAATCCGCTGGGTACCGGACTCAACGGGGCCTGTGGCACCAGAGTGGACGGTGCCAGTTCTTGGCTCAGGCCCGCAAAGTGTCTTTGTGTTCTGGGAGCTTCTTTGAGCGGCTTAGTAGCTCTTTGGGGAGAGCGCCCTCTTTCCCCTTTCTTGTGACACTTAGTCGGTGCCAGAGAGGTCGACCGGCGCCGAGATTGGTTGGCCAGTCTCGGTGCTGACAATTTGCAGTGCCTGGGCGGTGCTGGGTCGCGCATGGATGCCGGGGCACTTCGCTCTGAGGAAGCCAGGGCCAGTCCCGGTCAGTCAGGGGCCGGTGGTTGTAACACGGCCTCCATGAGCAACTGCTTAAGGCGAAAGTCTCTTTCTTTCTTGGTGCGCGGCTCGAAGACCTTGCAGATTTTGCAGTGCTCTGCCTGATGAGACTCTCCCAGACACCGGAGACAGGAGTTGTGGGGGTCGCTGTTAGGCATAGACTTGCGGCACGTGGCACAAGCTTTGAAACCCTGGGCTTGCGGCATGCCCCACAGCCCAAGGCTGGTGCTGGAACTAGCTTCCAGACACCTGAAAACAATAGTATTTAACTAACTGATAACTATCTAAGAACAACTCTAACTAGAAGACTGGAAGGCTAAGGGGTCACTCTCAAGCGAGAGAAAGAGAGAACGTTCCAACACCACCACGGACAGTAAGAAGGAACTGAAGGGGGGTCAGGCCGGCACGGTATTATATACACCACCATAAGGGCGCCACTCTAGGGGGCTCCCCTGCCATCCTGATGGGAGCTGCTAAGGGAAAAAGTTTCCAACGTCCGTGCACATGGCGCACGCACACCTAATTGGAATGGACGTGAACAATCACTTGAAGAAGAACTGTTAGGTATATGTGAGGGTGGTAATAGCTCTCCCTTACATTTTCCCTTCTAAGCAGCTTTCTGAATTACTGAAGAGTGCTTCAACTGCAATTTGGTTAGTCTGAATTTTGCGAGGAGGCAGAAGGATATACAATTTATCTGTTGCACACAATCCTTGTTGTCTATGGAAAGCTAAGCACTGGGAATAGAATTCTGAGAGTACTTAGTGATTTGGCATACAACGAATCCAAGCTATGAATTTTTCCTGACTGTGCTTTGTTGCAAGTGAACTTCTCCATGGTCCGTCAACAGCTGAGGAAGATAGGGATTAAGTTTCATTTATCAGCTCCTATAAAGGATATAGGGGAATGAAGGTGAACTAAGTAAATTTACACAGAATTTAAGCTTTTTTTTTTTTTTTTTTTTAATAATGAAAAGATTCTTAAGCCTACATAGTTGCAAAGATAATGTCCAAATCCGAACAGAGTGTAAACAGATAAAGTGTTGCCTTCCTGAATCTTAAGGCAAACAGTTCTAGTGCCTGTTCTGCAGTTCAGAAGACTTCCCAAGCAATAAAAAAATGAAGATTCTGAGCAGCAATGAAAACACACAACAGTATCAAATTCACTCTTTCAGTTTGAGATGACTATGAGCAGTAGAGGTAAGCCCTGGAGATATTCACAGATAAGGAACATTAAAAAAAAAAAAAAAAAAGATGATGATTGGGAAGAGTAGAGCACCATCGGTCATCCCTCCAGAATCAAAAGTATTCTGGAGGCAGGGATTGATGGGGAAAAAAGGAGTTAGAGAAAATGCTCCACACCCTGGCTGAAAGCCAGATAGAAAGAAATCATGGAATTTGAGGACTCCAAATGATTCCAAAGTTGCCTCTCACACTTTCTCAACCTTCTGCAAAAAAGGCAAAATTTAGAGACATGCTCATAATTGGTATAGTTGATATGATAGCGATCAGGATGACAATTTTAACTGTGTCTTGTAACATACTAGTTTGGTACTATACATAATACTAATTTGTACTAATTTAGACAGAGAATGGTGAGTTGTACAGTACCATTAAAAGATGAGTTATAGGGAGGAATGGATATAGATAACGTAAGTACTCTCTGAGAATTATTTGCTGTACAGAGCTTGAGAGCTAGTACTGGGGTTTGAAAACCAGTTTTATCTTTTTTTTAAAGAGTAAAAACTAAACTTTTAATCAGTCACCCTTTTTTCCTCTGTTGCTACTACTCAATATTAAGCACGGGATCCAAAACTTTTGAAGAGCTGTATGTCATACCCAGGCTATGTCAGCTATCATTACATTTACTTAGGGAGAACAAACATTTTTAAAATAAGTCACCTTAAAAAAAATAAAGTAAAAAACACACCTCCTGAAAATGAGATTCTTAATTATGTAGGTAGCACCAAAGCTATGCTAGAGGCTTAACCTTATTCTGAGTATTTAACATATTGTTAGAACAACTATTTCATTCGAGTGTCTGGGTTTGTAGCAGAGAGTTTGTATTCAGAATTCAAGATATTTGTAATCTGATGCCTGAAGGATAGCCTGTGTGTCTCAGGTTTATTATAGCAAGTATATTTTCTAAATATATTCAGCATTCTTTGGGCCAGAAAACATTGCTTTAGCTAAGCTCTAAAAGTGAAATGTACATAATTCTGTAACATTTTATAATAAAATCACTTTAAATGCAGCTTATGACAGTTATAAATTTATAATTTACTCTTTGCTTTCTTCACTGAAGAAACCAAGATTAGATCACTTATGGTGATTAAATGAATTCTTTTAAACCTTTAGTCTTTCCTCTTAGAGCAGAGGCATATAGGCAAGGCAATGTAGGGAAACTTAAAATGCCACTGTCCGTGTCATATTTGTTCTGTAAGTAAACAAAAATGTCAAAGGAGGCTCAATTGAACACCTCTTAGACTTGTTTCCTGTTAAATATTGTGAATAATGTTCAATCTGCATGTCATTACTGTGCTGACTGTAACCACTACTCAAAAGACTTAAACAACTGAAAATGCTGCATTTGTCCACATTCATCATTTTGAATAAAATCTGCCAAATAAGTAACACAGTCCAAGTAAAAATTAAGGATTTAACAACACATTCTGCAACCATGTAAGTATAAAATTAAATTCAGTCTTCCACACAGAAAATGTTTGATATTTTAAAAGTGAGCTTTCCAACCTGTAAATGAGGCAGGAATTGTTAGAGTTATTTAGAATAATCTTCAAGTGGGTTTAACACTGTGCAATTTATATTAAAGCAGTATTCAATTATTGCAATTACTGCAGTTACCAGTTTTGTGGATCATGTAAATATTTTAGTTATGAAGGCCACAAAAATACCACACCCAATACATGAAAAAAAATTCAAATATTTTATATTAAAACTCACTTGTTGCAAAGGTTCATCAATTATATTGGCACCTGTCAATCTTCTGTCAATCTTAATAGGCCTGGCTTCACATTTCATTTCTTCTGTACACTTAAAAATAGATTAGACAATTTTACTAAACAGATCTTCACTATGAATAAAAGTAGCCGCACCTACTGTTCATGGTATATGAATATTTCTTAATGAAGAAGTCTACAGTACAGTATTTCCCTTATAATCATTAGTTATATAGTACATAAAATCATTTGAAAATATTTACACACACACACACACACACACACACACACACCCACACCCACACACACCCCTTGTACTATGTACTGAATCGAGCTGAGGGACTGATATTAGAAAAACTCTACCCATATGATGAAAAAATTGGTTCCTTTGAAATGTCATAATAGTCAAAGGAGACAGGATAGTCTGTGGGTAAGACAGGACTGAAAGTAAAGACCTGGGACTTGTACCTGACCATTAGAAACTGCAACCTTGTGCAAATCACTTCACCCTCTGTGGTGTGTTGAGCACACAAAACTAAACGTATTTGGAAAAGGACTTAAAAGAATGTTGAACTATTATATAACAAACCGCGGAAAGCCTGTAAGTCAAAAATAAAGATGTCTTTGTTAAACAGAGTACTATAAAATGCATATAAACTTTGCACAACAAAATTTCAGTACACAGATCAACTAACAGATTATAGGAAGACATATATGCACAACCAACCAATATACAAACCAGTAGTAAAAGCATCAGGAAAGGTTGTGAGGACTGACCAGACTTCAGTCATAGAAATGTCATTTATAAGGGGGAAAAAGTGCTCTACAAGTCAGGTACATATACAATGTCTACACATACAATGATCAAAGTAGCAATTTAAACAAAAAATGGAGGGTGAGATCAGAGAAGGCAGAATTTCTCAAAAATCTGCTCACAGAGGCAGATTAAGAGAAGCAGAGGTATTGCTTACGCAATACCATACAGTATATGCACTGAAGATTGAGGGTGCAGAGTTCCTGTCTAAACATTAGAACTTCCCTTTTTTTCAGCCTATGGTAATATAAACATAAAACTTCTATTGACTGTTTGCCGTGCTTTTGTATTGGTCCAATAAAAGATTTTACCTCACCCACCTTGTCTCTCTAAACTTCTATTGAGACAGAACTTCATAGTCTGACATCTAAACATCTCTGCATCATTGGAGTAGCAGACTCAAAATCTCTTGGTTCAGATAAAATATATTTAGAAACAAACAAGGGAACTAGGCAGAAACCAATTTATCTTAGTGAAACACCTTGTTGGGAGGCTGAGTGGACTGCGTCACTAATTTGCTGATTTGTCCTTCAGCAACAGCAGCAACTAAAAATAAAATCTTATGGTTTAACATTCTCGTGGAAACTAAACAGAAGCTAAAAAAAGGACACACACACACCGAGCTCTGAGCACTAGGCTCTTACTTCAGGCTAAGATGATATCTACATAGGTTTAAATAACTTTGCCACAAGAGGATAAGCAATCAACTGGCCAACGACCCAGCTTCTAAAGATGCTAACAGGAGTTTATACCCTTAAAACACAGACCTGCTAAAACCCCACAACTAGTTTTTTATTTTTAAAATGTGCAATCTTGATAGCCATGGAATAAGCTTGTCTCTCCACTGAAGCATTGGGAATGAGGAAGGACAAGTCAAAAGAGGAACAAGGAGAAAGCAGCCGTCTCAGATTTCTTCTTAGTGTGTGCGCAACATGCCTCAGGCACATAACCAGGATTCATCACCAAATTTGGTCCACTGTTTGGATCATTAGCTCCCTAGCCCAGGCACTGATAGGGAGTGTGATGTGAATGCTGATCCATGTCCCTGTCTCAAACTGAGGAGTTAGAACTAAACACAGGTTGTTTAAATTTGGCTGGAGGCCTTTGGGCCACCAAGGATCTTCTCTGTCTTGAAGTGCACACAATCAATAGGCTGAGATTTGTTTAGGCATCTGAACCGATGAGACCAATGGCTTTAAGCATTATGAGGCAAGGAATACTTAATATTTGCACTATATGAGGGCCATTTACAATATTTTCTGTTTTGCTTCTCATTATTTGCATTACAGTGGGATGCAGAGGCCGCATTCAGACTGAGGTCCCATTGTGCTGGATACCATACAAACACCTGCTAAGAGAGAGCTCCTGCCCCACAAAGTTTGGTATAGAGACAAAACAGAACAAGTGCATGTACCAGAAAGAAAAAAAGAATAGGAAAAGGGAGAATGAGGGTAACAGTGATGGGAACACCTGGTATCACAATCCACTCATGTGCACAGTTTTCTGGTTTCTTTATTTTTAGAGATATAATAAAACAGTAATCCCTGCTGGCCATCTGCCTAAACATTTCTGAAAGGAAAGAAGAAAAGCAACTCCTGCTGTAAACCCTATGCAATGCATGGAAAACATTTTTTGGGGTGGAAAGAAGATGGCTAGGGTTGTATAGATTGGAACTATAAAATTCTGCAATTTCATAAACACTCCCCTTTCTTTGTTGTGCAGGCTGATCTATTTTAAAACTAAAACATGCCTCAACACACAGACACACAAGAGCCTAGAGTTTTAACTAACCTGTATGTAATGAATAGACGAAATTAACCTGAATGTGCAATGTGTGTTTACAACATTAAAAGTCAGTAATCACCTCCAAAGAAAGAAAATTTGGCATAACTAAGTATTAGAGCAGTAGAAGGACTTTTGAAAGTATAGAAGTGACATAGCAATACTTACTTAAGGCACATTTTTAGTAGCTAATTGTTTTCTATCTCTCAATCAAGACAGCAAAGACTCTGGGGTTCCTCCTCCTCATTCCTTCTGATAAACAGAATGACAACCAACCACTACCCAGGATTCTCCCAGTCTCTTAGGCTCACTCATCACTCTCTCTAGTTTGATTCCTTCTGACCCAAAGGGAATCTGTCTGCTCTACCTCCTTAACAAAGGAGAATCTATTGCTGAAGCCTGGCCTTGGAAGGCCTGGTATGGTGGAAGCCTTCACTCTCTTGCCAGAGCCACAAAAAGCAAGTTGGCTGATAAGTTAGTATATAATGCTTTCTGTGGCTCAATTTGCAATAGAAAACCATGAGCTTGAGAGCGGAATTAGACAAGAGCCTGAGGCAAAGGAAATGGCAACCTCTAGTCCCATATCCCACTCCCTTCAAAGGAATGATAAACCGATGCCCTGCTCTAAGCACTCATCCGTTGTAGAATAGCATGTGTAGGTGCCTGCACATTAAAATAGTGACTAGTAAAAGCATGGAGTAACAGGTATCAGTTTTGCAAGGCTTCCCCACTGATACTTATCCCTCTTCAGCACAGAAAGTGGCTCTGACTCTAATGGAATGGACTCTCTAAACCTCATGAGACAATGAACTTCCTTCTGTGGCCTTACAAGCCTTCATCTGGCCATGATGTATACAGAAGCCTAGATGCCTCTCCTTGAAACTTGGAAGAGGATCCAGTCCCCTGAAGGCTGCAGATACATTTAAACACATTTTTGAGGCCCAGGCTTCAACATTCCTCACTTAAGGAACAAACTCTGAAGGGAGGTATCTTTGTTAGGTGGACAGGATCTTAGTTTTTAACAAAGACAAGTGTAAAGGAACACTTATCACTATGGAAGATCAAATATGGAGAACTACTTGAGAGCATGAAATACCTCTTCCACTGTTCTGACTGAGGTATTTGTTATATTACCTTCAAGGTAAGGAAATGAAAAAAATCTACCCAGTGAAGAGTCTTCAAAGGAGGCTCACACAACCAGAAGACCAGGTTGTTAAACAGAACAAACAAAGGTCACTAGCTTCAGGAAACATGACAACTGAGGAGATGGTTTAACTATTTCCCTAGTTGTAACCCATTTACCAGTCTGCTTTCTATGACTTAGCCAACACAGACTCCCATTCTATCAAGCTTTCCATACTCAATCTTCGACAAGAGTTTCAACTTAGTTAGGCAAGAAAAGTAGACTAACAGATGCCCTTCTGATCAGAGGGAATCAAACTGAAGAGGCAGAGAGGAAGATCCAAGGAATGGAAAAATTCCAAACAGCAATGGTCATTTTGTTGGGGTGAGTGAGGAGCCTCAGTCTCCGCACTTTTGCAGACTAAGACACAAACATTTATTAAATGAACACATAGGAAACTATAAATGTTAATCAGAGAAAAACTATACAGATTGCACATAGGAAGAAACTACTTAGTATATATGTTATTCTGCTTCTCACACTATAGCCAGAAAAATATAATCAAAATAAGCTATTTCTTTAAAGTAGCACACACTTCGTAAAAATGTTTTTTTGAGAGGCCAGTGCAGAGTTTGCCCATTTAGTATATTTCTTTGTAGCAAAAGAAAACCTGGCTAGAACTCTGAGAATAGAATTGTTTATCTTGGGAAATATGCACTTAAACTGATACATTTCAATTTTTTTTTTGATAGTACAGCATATTGAAAGACTCACATGGGAAAGTCTGAAGTTTATGGATTCTGATCTTGAAGTTAAAATGCTTCGTAAATTTTCCTTATGCTGCTTACCTTAAAAATCCCAACAGATGTAGGAGGAAGAAATGAGTGTTCACACTGTTCAAGGTACTTCTCTGAATTTGTTTTTCCAAATAAGAGAGTAACCACAAAACCCCTAAAAAAGATAAAAAATAAAATAATCAGCTTCTATGTTCTAAATGTTTAACGACAATCTAAAACTTAAAAATTCAAAGGCATCTGGTAAGCAATATTTTCTAGCAAAAGTTTACACACATTGTGTAATGCTTGCCAAAGGTGACTGTTCACCACATACAATGCTGGATCTCTATATTTTTCAAGAGAAATTTAAAAAAAAAGAACCATGAAAACTCTACTTCTATGTAACATCCTGTTTAATGTCACCAATATACTTTGTATTGGTAAAATCTTTAGCCCCTATCCAGCACTGGGATCTGTATTGATCCCTTCCACATGGGGATTCTGCACAGGGCAGATGTTTATACTAGTGGATCCTGATGCAGGACCAGAACTAAAGATGGTAAATTTACACATACTATTTATGTTCACAGAGATGTTAGCAAAATGAAGTAGGTTTAGAGGCAGTCAGGCCATTATAAATAAATACATATATTATGTATACATTTTCTTTAAATGATACAAAGCACTATACTCTTTAGAAATGCACTCAAACCGCAACATGAAAGCATAAGACATGGACACACAAACATTTAATGTATGAAAAGAACTCTTTGTATAATAACTTTTACCAGGAAGAAACTATATTATGCTATAGTAACACTGAACTGATTACTTAAATTAGCATAATGACAGCTGAAAAAGAAAGGAGCGGTAAGATAAGATGTAAGGTCAAACAAGTAGACTTATCAGGTAGCTTGGGTAAGAACAGAAAGCTAAGTTAAAAGCTTGAGGTGATGTTGAATGAATTTAGTAAGCAAGTGGTTTTATTACTATTCTTTTTATTTAAATATACAATTTAATCAATGAAAGGAACACTGTAGAGCTTTTTTGAGGGGTTGGCAGAAAAGGGGATTTTATCAGAAATTAACTTTTGGCTCTTCTTGAGCTTCTACAATAAGATGAATAGGAGTGCAACTAATTTTATTACTGCACATTTTCATCCTGGTAAAAATGAAGACCGCAGGGAAAAAAATAATGGTTTCAGTTGTGATTATGACAAATTCAATTGCTTTTTATGACAAATCAACTATTTAACCCTGGTGGATGATAGCAGAAAGACAAACACTGCTGCTTTTGATAGGAAGTGGATGAAACCCAAAAAGCTGTATTGTATGTTCTCTTTCCACTTCGGAATGGGTGAAATCAAAAAAAGCAGCCTTTGAAAAATAATTAAGCTAGAGGAGAATGAGAAGGTGAAAGTTCTTATTGCTCATGTTAGTCATACACACAGAGGTTTAATGGCAAATTGAAAATTTCAGGTAAACTAGTTGGAGGCTTTTAATGGCCATATGGACAACCTGAACTGCTGCTCTACACTGAAATGTAACTATAAAAAATAGTATACTATTATTGAACAGATCTGCTCCCAGATCTGCTCGCTCATATATGGTATGCTTACTTTTATGAATAAAATAGGGGCTGATTAGTACAAATGGATCTGTCTGAACACATGAGTACACTGAAACAGATCTATTTGCAGGTTCTAATCCCAAAACTGTAAGGCTTTTTTCTCCTGCAAGCACTCCAGAAACAATACAACTAAGAAGCAGGGAGACTGATTCTATCCCTTTTTGCAGATCATCAATATGATGATTTACTAAGTTCCAATCAGTTACACTTGTGAAAAGTCATGGAGGACAACACAGTTGCACAGCATAACTATGGATATTTGGCAATGCAGAACCTTTATTATTGTAGATGATACAAGGGGTGGGGGGCAGTACATAGCTTGATTTATAGATCCCAGGTGGAGTTAGCAGCACTGGCAGTTAGAACATATCTTTTTACTCCCAAAGAAAGCATATTTGATATGGAAGTCATTGAGGGCCAATAAAAAAAAAACCTGAGCTCTGCAGTGCCTTGCTTTCTGCACGCAGGGATAGTTTCAGAGAACTGTACTTTACAGCCACTGTCAATGACAATTAGCATAATTAACAGTTGAAATATCTTTCTTAGCACCTTCCCAAATTTGTTAGACTATCTCAAAACAATTTCCCAAAAATAAATTTCACAGCATAACTGAAATGGTAACTATATAAACAGACAACTTTTGCCAATCATGATTAATCAGTTATCCATCATCAATCCTCTCTCCAAAAAGCAAATTTGCAGATATTAATTTTAAAGCAACATTTTATAAAGGAAGGGAACCAACTAGTTTTTTTAAAGATGATGCATATAAGGTTTTATGCATGATAAACTAGTTTTAATGTCAAAAATAACCAATTTCTCTGTTATACTGTATGAAAAGAGAATCAAAATTAACAGTTTTCCATGCATGGAAGTAACAGACAAAATACATACATTATAGCTCTGTTTCAAATCTGTTAGAAAATCCAAGATGACACATTAAAGTAAGCTACTAAGATCATATGACTACCATGATATTTTCAAACTGAAAAAAGTGTTAATACCATTTTATAATTAAAAATATCCTCTGAACAACTTTATGTTACCATAAATAATAATTTTTAAACCCAGAAATACTACATGTTTTAGCAGGGTAGATTAATTTAAATCAAAGTGATTTTAATCATGATTTAAATCAGCAAGTAGAAAACCTTGATGTAATAACTGATTTTAATCTTGTTTTTCATTGTACTTTTTAGTTATTTTCCTAAAGAAAGATTGGCTTCTCACTGGCTAGTATAAATTGGTATTACTTTTTGTTAACCAAGATGATCCACTATATATTAACCCATTTATTTAAGCAATTATATAGCTTGATTTACACTTATTCAAATCCTTAATTTTTACTTTTTTTATTATGATAGAAATGGTGAATGATGCATTTATCAATCTTTTATTTGTAATTCTATCAAGCTGCATTTGGATGGAAATTGGAATTCAATTAAAATGTAAAAAATACAGCATTTTAACATAAGTTTTATCTATTAAAACTACCATAAATGTACTGGGATACATAAGGGAGAAAAAAGTTAAATGCAAAGCATTTTTTGTATTTAAAACTAACCGATTTATTAAAACAAGGGAAGTATTTAGTAAATTGAACAGACTGTTTCTGGTCACCATGTCCTTCAAGATATTAAAACTAGTAGATATCATCTCTCACAAAGTTTTTATTCATACATTAGAAGAGGAAAACAAGCTTTTCTATTTTTTCTATTCCAAACAGTTAATCAACTTTGAATGAACTTGTCACTGAACTAGGTGAATAAACTGAAATGAAGACCATGTGTTCTCTATGCACCCGCAGAAGAGGAAACTGTTGTCAAAAACTGGGTTAGCACTTAAAGAAACTCTGGTTCCATGTGCTTGGCCACTGAATTCTACCAGTTCAGTGGCCTGCCTTTCTTTAAAAACTTTAGCAGCAAATATAGATTGCTTGAATATTTCTGAATTTACAGGCACCTAAAGATAATTATAAACTTTTGTAATGGAATTTTGAGATTCTCACAGAAGAAAGCTGCTATATACACAGAGAGTAATAACCACCCCTCTTGTTTATTTTTTTATACTGATCTTCAGGTAAATTTGTCGTTTCTTTTTCTCAGAAGTTAAGGCACTGCTTTAGAGAATTTGGCCCTACGTACTGTACCAGAAGGAGGATGCAGTAGACTGTAGTTACTCATCCAAACATACTCTTATCACTCATTTCTAGAAGTTAAGATCATATATATAGCTAAAATCTCAAACTTCAGGAAAATGAGATAAAGAATTGGAAAGAAATCATGTCTATTCACACCTACATGAAGTGTTGAATAAACCTATTAGGTGCACACCGATGTGCATTCTTATCTTTTTCTGATCAAGTATTGGCAACTGCCTGTGGCAGTCAAAATGTCAGACTACGAAGACCACTGGCCTGATCCAATAAGACAACTCCTATGTGACTAAGTTGAATGCGCTTCCCAGTTAAAAACTTCAAGCATGAGAGAGGCATGTGGGCAATAGACTGGAAAATAAGGATTATGAAAGAGCATTTGTACCACAAACTATTGGTAACTGCGTTTTTTGTCTTTTCTTTTCAACATCAATATGCCATAAACAGAGAAGGGAACTCATCCATTCCACAGCAGTTTGAAGCTTAACAGCAAAGGTAGAGGTTCACATGCCCACCTAGCTGAGGACAGCAAATGGTGTCCAAAAGTGCCCACATTGTGTTACTAGAGATGCAGAGTGATAATTTCAGCCTTTTATCAATATGAAGCAGCCACCTTTTTACATAAAAGTTAAAAAGGACACTAACTGATGCACTGTCAAAAGTAATGTTTGCCTCAACTCCTTAACAGACACCGTAGAAGACACACTGATGAATACAAAGGGGGAGACCCTATGGTTTGTTTACACTCAAAAGTATTAGAGAGTTGTAACACTGTCAAAAAGGCAACTGTTTAAAACAGAATAGTGATGGGAGCTGAAGTTCTCATCCATCTAGCTCCAGATTTATCTGGACTATTCTCTCCCAAGGAATTATAGCCCTAAAGGTGATAGCAACAAATTAAGACTATTTAAGGATCAAAAGTACCTTCAGCATCATTCTCAATTTGGGCTGCATCTAAAAACGTAGGCAAACCATTGTAATTTAAGATCCCAGCAACAAAAAGGGACACATTGATAAGATATTGATAGGTAGGCATAACGGGCCAGAAGACATTTCCTGCAGCCACAAAATAAGAGTCAGATGGTCTAAGCACGTGAGCAAAAGAAATCCAAGATGTTACCTTCAAAGCCTATTCTCTATGGCTACACAATTAAAATTCAATTCCAGCAAATAACTGCCATTTTGCCTAGCACCACTTAGGATCCAAAGGGGGGGAAAAAATGATGAAAGATGTTACTCCTGGGGAAATTCTGCACCAAAAAATTAAAATTTGTGTGCACAATATTTTAAAATTCTGCATATTTTGTCAAAATAACACAACATAATCACACCAATTTCAATTATTTTGGTAATTTATTTCAACATACTTGTCAGCAAGCATGTCTGTAACAACACAGACAACAAAAAAGATTCAGGAAATGTTTTTTGACAAATAGATTCCTTACTAGGCATACTAATATAGAACTCTGAGTATTAATTTATATAAACTACAATACAGAAATGTATTTCCTGCACCCCTCAGAAGCAGTCCAAAGGCTTAAGGGAGTCAGGGATAATGGAGGAACTGTATGAGAGGGAAGTAAATTGCTGGGAAGGAGTCTGGGCGTGAACTAGGAGGGCTGTTGGGTGTGGGTGGCAGAAGTACGGGACAGGTTTTATTTGGGGGGTGAGGAGGCATTGTTAGGGAGCTGGGGAGCCTCCTGCATGCAGATCCTGGCTGACCTCTGCCTTTCCCATTCAGGCACATCTGCACATATCCCCATATCGCCCTGCACTCCCACTCTCTTATCCCCATGTGGCCCTGCACCCCCAACTCCCATTCAGCCGCTGGCTCAATATTGTCACTAGCTCATATGCCCCCTCCCCAGTCTGTCATTCCTTCACTAGCCCTTCTGAAGCCCCGTCTGTGACTCCCCAGCAACCCCGTGTGCCCCACTCTGTTCATCCCCTCCATATCCTGTGCCTCCTCACCTAAATCTGAGAAAGGTAGCCTCTGCCCCCTCCCTCTCCGCAGCTGGATGCTCCAGCCCCTGAGCCAGCTGCTCTCTCTTCTGGCACCACACCAGCCCCTGGTGGGCGAAAGGTTTAATTACAGCATGACCCCTCTCACGGCTTCCCTTTACCTGCCTGTCAGAATCAATTATTCTGCCGCGGGGGGGGGGGGGGGGAAGATGGGGAGAGAATATGCAGGGACATTAATTCTGTGTTTGTGCAGTGACACAATTCCCCCAGGAGTAAAGATGTTCACATGTTGTTCAAAGAAAGGGGAGGTGGTAGAATTAGGGTCCAGCACACAGGTCAAAGGAGTTATCAATACTTGAAGTAGAGGCAAAAAATATTTCATGGAAACTGAGATGTTCTATGGTTTTATGTTATATAACTTGCATAAATGATACCAATATTTTGCCTCTTGCTTCTGGAAATGCCAAATTCCCTAATGTGATAGCTTACCTGATCCTGAATTGATGAAGAGATGTACTACAAAAAAAAAGCTAAATGTTTGTACATCAGTCTCCAAATAAAAAAAATAAATATCAAGCAGAAAAGGATTTTAGACTTCAGACTTATAGCTATGCAATATCATTCCACACATGTGCTGAAGAACAACGGTTGTAAGCTTACTTCAGCATACTAAAATAAAATAAAATGTGCAGTTAGCTAGAGTATATCTATCACATTTAAAAGGAAACTATTTCCATAGGATTTAACAAAGCATTTTTGTTTAACTAGCATATACAATGAAGAAATAGACAAAGATTGATACTGTTCTGGTATCAACATTAATGGGACATGAATACATAAAATAAATAATAGTACTGCTTAAATATATAGGCTTTGAAATACTGGTGAGGAAAAAATGATACAAACTGGTAAGACTGTGCATGCCAAATAGGAAAACACACAGATATAAATATACAGGTATCAAGCAAAGATCCATACCCAAAACTGTTGAGTGCTATGTGTTTTGTTCAGGATGATAAAGATGAATTGGGTGTAGGGAGACCTCCCAAAGTACTAAGGTTTGTTTCTTTCTGGTATGAAGGTAGATATGCTACACAGCATATTATTTAATTGCTAAGTATAGACAAGTAATTTACCTTAAACATCAGCTTAAAACTTTGTTTGCTTTAATGAATCATGACAAGTACTTACATACCTTTGTATCAGAGGAAGAGTATTTGGAATCTTACATAATTTGGATCAGATTAACGTGACAGATCAATTAGTGAAGAAAATGCAGACAGGAACAATTCAGATACAACCTAGCTTCACCTGTTCCGTATACATAGCTCTGTTCCTCACACATTGATACAGTTTAGATTAAGCAAGTATCATGCTCCTGAAAAGATTAAGAGCACTAAGTAGTGATAGGTAGGAAGGAAGGCAGGAAACCTCATGCACATTAAATTCAAAGTAATAACATTCCACTTGAGATTTAACATCTACCAACATCAATAAATAAGTAACAGGAGGATGGCTGGAAAATCTGCTATAACGGTACAGAGTATATTACCATAAAATTAAATTAGCTTAAGGTGGATATTGATGAGGCTTGGTGAAATGGACAAGATGTAGCAGCCAAGCTACCTACAATAATGAGTAATCAAAGATGGTAAATTGACTACATGAGGAGTTGTCTTTGGTTCCTCAGTCTGATAGATTTGACAAGCCAAGCAATTCAGCCTGGGAGCTGAAACTGAACACAAACTAGAGATTAGTGCAGTTTCCAATAGAATTTATGGGAATTTCTTAGACTACATTGTAATAAGGAGGTGGTAATAAATGAAAGAACTCTTAACGTGCTGCAAGTAGATTTTTTAAATGAACTAGTTTACACATTTTGTGCTCACCTTATCAGTGGTAAGGGGAAGCTGGCACACACATGATTTCAAACGTTCAAAGACAAAGTTGTCAAAAGCAAAAACATGCTACCTCAAAATATTGATAAATTACTCAAGTGAAGGAGCCATACAGCACTTTAAGAAGTACTGGCCCACAGGAAAACCACATACTCATTGGATCAACATCCTTAATATTGATAAGACAATAGATTTAAGATATTGACTGCACCGTACCTTTAAGGGGGAAGATGTTGTCAAGCTGACCAAAGGAAAGGGAACAGTGCTCTACAGGGGGCATTACTCTAGCCACCCCTTTTTAAGGGGGCTGGGAAGGAATTTTTCTCTCACCACCAGATTGGCCTTGGGGGGGGTGGGGAGTGGTTCACCTGCCCAACAGCAGGTTCAGGGAGGGCTTTGCTGATGTGAGGCATGAAGGGAGTTATATAATAAGTTGTGACATATAGCCTAAGCATGGAGTGAATATTCAGTGCAGGTACTCCATAGGAAAGGTATACGAGTGGATAAATGCCTTGGTAAAGGACTTAAAAAGGAGGCGTTGGATAAAGGAATGGAATGGGGGGAGATTTGGGGCTCCTATGAATGGTTCGGCAGGGAGCCAACCCTCCTTCCTTATAGCCTACCTTAACTTCTGTATGGGGGAGGGGGATGGTAAGGTCCCAGCAATGGGTTGGCTGGGGGACCTGGATGGAAAAGAGGGGCGGCTGGCAGAAGCTTCTCAGGTACACTTTTATCTGCCAGTTTGTCCCAGATATCTAATAGTAGAGTTGAGGCCTCATTAAAACCATATCAAGTGTCTCCTGTCCTTCTTTCGGTATAGCTGGACAAAGAACTTTTCAGATCATCGGACGCATTGAGCAGTGAACCCATAACAAAACTTAAAAATATTAGCTTCTTTACATCAGCGCTCAACTGGAAGTACCAATTAAAAATACCCTAGCCATACATGTCTAAAATCCCACTCTTTCTAGGGAAGTGTTTGCTGAGAATAATTCAGTTTTAACCAGGTTGTACAACTCCATAAAACTGACCCTTATGGGCTCTCAGAGAGTCTAGACTCCAAAATGGTTATGAGAAATACTGTGCCCTACTTTTAACTACTCTAGCCACTAAGCACCCTCTTGGAAGCTACTACACCTGTCAATATAACCTACTGGCATAGCATCCTGCAGAGAGATTACTAGAGTTGATAATATGCTAAGCAGACTAAAACTCAATACATACTGAAGCCCAAAAAATATATAGCACTAATGCAACATCTTAAATTGAAAAAGGAAGGGGGAATTGCCTGGCTGTTTACAACAGATAAGGTTACTCCCACAACACGTATTATGTAGTTAAGATATACATTAACAACAAATAATATAATTTTGGTTTACATACAAGTATAGAAATAAAAACAAACTGCAACCTTAATTATATCACACGCTGTAGTGCAGCTATAATACTGGAGCTAAACACAACTAAAATATCACCTGCTCTTTCCTCAGACAAAATTACACCCTCATGCCATCTCTTTGGATATGCAGCTGAAAGTGTGGTTGCCAAGGAAGACTGCCATTCAAACAGTTAACTAGCATATACATAAAAAAACAGGGAAATGGGATTTTGATAAGGAAAATGGACAAAGTACAGTTATCTCCTGGTTCTTGACCAAGTAATCAGTACAGTAATTGAAGGTAATGATCAACTGAAGATAGTAAAGTCAGTCATTGCATGCCTATTTATTTTCAGTTTATTGTTAAAATGTAAGAAATCAATATGACAAGTCATGAGTCAGGAAAAAAATGGTTACTGCTCAAACTTGGATGGAGATATTGAAATAAGCACCATTCAGTGGATAATAAAGTTCTGTTTGTTTTATTTCCAATTTCCCTTTTTCATAGTAGTTTGTACCGAAATTTTCAAGAAGGGAAATAAATATTACCTTGTCTGATTAATTTTTACTTAACATGTAAAATACTGTAATAAAGTAAATAAGAAAGCAGCAAGCTGAGGATAATTTTATTTTCTTCACTTATTTAATAAGAGAAGTAGGATACTTTTTGCATTAGCCAAAGAAAAAATGCTAGATCAAAGAAATGTACTCTGCTGTGAACACATGAAGCATCTGAGAAAATATAGGATATGCTTCATGTCTTGATAGCTTCCTATTGGTGTACTTCTACCCTTTTTCTCAGTTTTAGTTCTTGTGTTCTTTTTTAATGGTAAATTAAACTTACAAAATACACTATAATCCACAGTAGAGTATACTTACCCACCCACAAAGCAGAGGATATAAAACGCAAAGTAAAATATAGCAAAGGGTCCAAAAGTTACTAGAAAGAGCACAACACCAAGGCTTCCCCATCCCCATATGGAAAGACTGGTCTGAAATAAAAAACAGAACAGGAATAATTAATGTAATATTTGTACATTTTGGAGAATTTTTAGTAAATTTAATTTAACATATTTGTAATGTCTTAAAAGATATCATAATGATTGCCCATTTTGATTTAGTTTTCAGAGTTTTAGTTTTATTTTACATAAAGAGAAGAGGTTCCAAAGTATCAGAAAGGATGTTTTTATCATTGAATATATTTGGGCTAACAATCCCATTTAAGCAACAATCAGATTGCACAATTCTTTCAGCTACTAATTCTCCCTTCCATGCAAAAATTAAATATTACACGTCCCTCCTTTACACACTGTCACCCCTACTATAATTATGCATTTGTGCACTTCTCTTCCTTGGGTCCTCTTATTTTCATGTAACTTTCTACTTCTTCCTCCTCTGTTACAGTCTTTACACCTCTTTTGATGCATCTCAGACTTTCTGGAGAAGGGAAGTGTGATGGTTCTCTGGTAACCCAGGACTGTGAGTCACCCCCTGCCTCCAGCAAGAGGAAGCCTTGGCCATGGTGGCTGGATATTAGCCACTCATGCTCTCTCCTCCAGGCTATGCCAGCTCTGTCTTCGTCTTGCAGATTAAAAATAGGTGCACTCCAGTCCCTGAGTCTCTTTGAAGTTTTCTTCTGTGATCTTCAGCCCAACACTGGCTAGTCAGAAATCCCAGATCCTCCTACCCCAAAGGAGCAGTGTACACCAGAGTTTTCCTTAAATCACTGCTTCTGTAAAATCACACAGCACTTGTGAGCACTTATAATAAAACAAGAGTGGGTTTATTTAAGAAAGAATGGCGAGTTAATTGGAAACAAGTGAGTGCAGTGGAAACAAATGGTCATAATACAAAACCAAATAATAAAATGCAAACCTGGATCTACATTTATTAATAGTTACGTTTCCCATCTAATAAAGTGAGCCCTCCCCCCGAGACATGCATAAAGTTCAATCTGTTGCAGAGCTGGCTGGCTTCACAGGAACCAGGATCCAAACTCATGAGGAAAAAAAACCTTGTGACACCCTGGCACTCCAATAATCACCACTGTCATGTAATTAGGATATGTTTTGTACGAAGTATGCCTTGTGAAGTATCATTCTAAAAGTCTTTATCTGCTAGACAATAATATCTCACTGGATTGTATGTGCTATCATTGTATGTGAAGTTATGAAGTTTGGCTGTGTATGTGTTACTGAAACATGTTGTGAGGTTGAAAAACACTCACAAGGAGACTTTCAGGTACAACAGTAAAAAGGCCAAACAATGTTAATAGCTCATTGAGAAAATATACACAAGCACAGGGATTACCCCAGGAACTTTGTACAATAGGAACCTCTCAGAGATAGCACTACACAATGGGAACTGTTTGACCCAGGTCACAGCAAAAGAGCTTTCCAGCAACTGGGAAGAAGATATAAAAAAGAGGGACAATCACATCATGATGGCACCTCACTTTCCCTACAACACACCTGGAAACACCTGAGGGACAAAGACTGAACTGTGGGAAGTGATGGTCCCAAGCTAGAGGGATTTTTAGCCAGCGTATGAAAACCTGGGAAAGCCAAGGCAACCTGTGCCTAAAGAATCTGCCAGCCTGTTTACCATTCAAGGTGAGAATTTGCTAATTCATATCCTACCCATTTAGTGTGTTAAGATGAGTTTACGGTTTTATTTACTAACGTCATCTGCTTTGATCTGTTTGCTATCTGTTATAATAAGGCTGTGAGTCTGTCATGGAGGTCACGGATTCTGTGACTTCCCGTGACCTCTGCAGCGGCCAGTGTGCCTGGCTCAGGGGCAGCTCAGGAAACCCCTGCGCCAGGCGCACCAGCTGCTGCTGGGGCAGTCTCGGCCCAGCGTGCCCCTGCACTCCCTGCAGCAGAGTTTGGGTGTGGGAGGGGGTTGGGGCACGGCACAGTGGCGCTTACCTGGTGGCTCCCCAGAAGCGGCAACATCCTCCTTGCTCAGCTGCTAGGCAGACGCATGGCCAGGCAGCTCTACGTGCTGCCTCTACCCAGAGCGCTGGCTTTGAAGCTCCCATTGGCCGATGGAGCTCCCACTGCCAATGGGAGCTGCAGGGGCGGTGCCTGAAGGCGGAGACAGCATGCAGAGCTGCCTGGCCACGCCTCCGCCTATCAGCTAAGCGAGGGGAATGTCACCGCTTCCGGGAAGCCCCCCAGGTAAGTGCCACCCAGAGCCCACCTCACCCCATCCCTGAACCCCCTGCCCCCTCCCACATCATCATAACAATGATAGTTATGAATCATTACAAGTTACGAGCTTTCTGTAGATACCTTATGGATACATATTTCGCAAAATATGTTTAGCTGAGTAAGTTTGTCAGGTCTGAGGTGCGAGTCTTTTGCCAAGGAGTCTGTGTCACAGTAAGTATATGCTCAGGTCACACAATAACCATCTTTCCACTTGTGCACTACCTTCCATAGCCAATAAGTGCTGCTCCTTCATTTAGACAGAAGGAACTATACTAAACTAGAGACCAATACAAAATGGCCCAGGATGAAGCCTCCCTGCCCGGAACAGGGAAGGAGGTACAGCGGGAGGTCTCTGTGGAGAAGTGGGGGGGCGGGGGGAAGGAGAGACAGTTGGGGGTTTGGCACAACTCTGCATCACTGTTGCATGGTGACATGTGGAACTCTTATGTAGAGCCCTGCAAATCTGCTGATATCTGCGGATATCTGCAGCTAATTTAAGTGGATTGGATGTGGATACAAATTTTTGTATCCGCACAAGACTCTACAAACTGTACTACACTAGTCATGACTTTTACAATGCTGCAACACGGCCTATGAACACAGTTAAAGCATAGTTCAGTCCAGTCTACAGCGGAATATGGAAAGCATGCTTTAACCTGATCACAAGCATGAAATAAATTAATACAGGCAAGAATTTAGAGGCCTTCCAAGAGTTCTGCAATACTGAGGGGTTCTCAAATTTTTTCTTTGTGTGGACTACATCTCAGAGTGTGTGTAATTTACCAGCTCTCCTACTAGTTATTAAATAACATTCCTGTGGGAATTCCAGCAATTGCTTACGTGGAAGAATAATATTAAGTATTTAATGTACTTGTCTTCTAATGTGGTTTGACAGTTGTAAAACAAAAGGAGATCCAGCACTATGTTGTCAGCCAGCTCTCCTCGGAAAGTGATGAAAAGTCTACCTTTAATTCTTATTCTCTGAAAGGAGTGATTAGAATATTCAGAGCTTACACACTTTGGCTTCAACTTTATGCATGGAAGTCAGAAAGCTCACTTTCTAAAAAAGGTATTTAGACCCTTAGGATAGTCAAAAGCCATATGACCCAAGAGAACAGATATAATAAAGTGGCCTCTGTGTCTTTCCGGGGGGTGGGAAATAAAACATTTTCACCTCTCAGATTGAGACACACCTACTCACCCAGAAATATATCCTATCATAAGATATGAAGAATTATATGTGATTCTAAATCCTATTGGAATGTTAAGAGTGAAGTCCTGCTTTCCTATTCGTTAAAATTACTTGTTTCTTCCCAAGAGAGGCTAGTCCCCTAAATAAGTGCCCCAATATCCATAGTAAAATGCAGTCATTTGCAGAGGGGAGAGCAGGGGGAGCTCAAGAGTTGGAAGACATTTTTCCTTCTAACATCAGAGATTTTTATAGATAAATATTAATTAAAACATTAATACAATTCAAAATCTAGTAGCTCAAAATTGAAACCACTAGAGATTTTTTTTGGCTGTGAACTGCTTTGACCTTACTAAATGAAATTATCCTTGTCACAGAAAATGACAAGCTATTTTATCGCTCATTCTCCTCTTGACTCTTCGGACCATACACACATCTTTTTATCACGAAAAATCCACAATTCCAGCTCCCAGTCAGATCAACTTGAAACATAACTTTTTTCTGGTTATTAATCTACAATTTCAAAACCACTGCTTTTTCCAATGTTTTCTAATGAAAAAACATTCTTCAATTCTTCTGCAGTTCTCACCTTGCAGCATGTCTTGTGTCAGGAGACTAGAATCTTTTACAAAAGCTTAAATTCTGCAGAAAATAACAAATACCAAAGATCTCTGCCACCCTAAAAGTTGGCATTTCCAGTGGCCCTTATTATAAGCAAGCTCCTGTGTGCACCATAGCAAGGTGGACCAAAATTTTGTATCACAGACGCAGCAGTCTGGAAATTTTACAACAGCTTCATTTAATTAAAAATAGAGGTTTGTTAATTTCTTCCTGTATTACTTTCACTTATATTAAATTCTCTTTTACACTGTCATCATATTTCAATACACCTCATATTTTTGCATGGAAGTTGCCACGTTTTGGAATTGGGGCCTTTGGCAGACTAACAGAGAGTTTGGGATTGTGGGATAAAAACACAGGCCAATATTCTCAACTTTAGTCACCTACAGACTTGAGCATTTGGTTGCCTCTTCTACTCATTATTTCTGTACAGATTATTCCTGTATATCTTCCTGTACATGTTTTCAGTGGTATCATCATCATATTTCACAAAAATATGACAGTTCAAATTTTGAAGAACAGAACAGTTCTGTGACAAGAAATAGATTTCCTGGCCACATAATACATAGGGCACTGATGCTAACTAATCATGGAATCTTCTTCTAGCCAAATCAGTTCAAGATGTAATTGTTTTCTCTTTGGGCAAAATATTATGGCCTAGCAGCAAAGTGATAAATAAATGTCTTAAAAATAAGAGCACAAAAACAAAAGTTTCCATTACACAATATGACAAAACAAGGTTCCTCAAATTCTAGGTACTCCCCAAGTTTACAGAAAAGGAAATGTATTCACTGTGCCCTCAAAAGCGTGCTAGGTGCCATAACTAGAAAACAGACATGGCCCCTACTCCAAATAGTTTACAGTCTAAGCAACAACAAGAGAGGACAAGGAAAGACACCACAGATGGAAGTCAGGGTATATGGGGACCAAAATTTATAAATACAAAAATCACACTAGATTTCCTCTATAATTTTTGAAGTCATACAGAATGCTTATACTGAGGCTTTATTAAACGTGTATCGCAAGATCTAATCTTAGAAGTCTGAGGGAAAACTTCACATTGAGAAGATAAGAGACTTTCTCTATAATTATCAAATACACCTCCCTCAAAACTTTCTGGGTAGCCAGAACAGTGAACTTCTCTACCCCATACCATTTTTGGTAATTTAGCATACAGCTGCAAAGAGAGTCAAATCTCATTAGGCATTTTAATCAGCTTTCTTAAGACTAAAATTTAACTGACCCAATTGTATAGCTCTCTCACTACTTGGTACCACTGTATTAATTTTAGCTGAGATATTCACCCAAATTCTTCTATACTTTATGAAATGGTACATAATCCTATTGTTTTCTAGCTACTCAAAAAAGCTACTCTTTAGAAAGGTATTATTTAGGCTTCTTGATAATGGAATTCCCAAGAACAATTTTAGACAAAGTTTGCAGCAATTAAGACTCACAGCTACATTTTTTTTTTTAATTTATATATTAGCTACTGAAATTTTAAAGAGTTAATGCAGGGGTGGCCAACCTGTGGCTCCGGAGCCAAATGAGGCTCTTCAGAAGTTAATATGCGGCTCCTTCGATAGGCACCGACTCCAGGGCTGGAGCTACAGTCACCAACTTTCCAACGTGCCAGGGGGTGCTCACTGCTCAACCCCTGGCTCTGCCACAGGCCCTGCCCCCACTTCACCCCTTTCCGCCCCCTCTCCTCAGCCTGCAGTGCCCTCGCTCCTCCCTACCCTCCACAGAGCCTCCTGCACACCACAAAACAGCTGATCGGGAGATGCGGGGAGGAAGGCGGGGCTGCAGGTGGGTGGGAGGCGCTGGGAGGGAGCTGCTGACGTATTACTGTGGCTCTTTGGCAATGTACATTGATAAATTCTGGTTCCTTCTCAGGTTCAGGTTGGCCACCCCAGAGTTAATGCAAGGAAAGTCCATAATTCTACTGGGCTAGCATAAGGAGTCACACTCCAGGAAAATTTGCCACAAACACATAAATAGCTTAGTAGAAAATGCTGTAAAACTATTTACTTTAGCGTAAGCAGCTAATATTCCAATGTCAATATTTTCCAACTCAGACCCAAATGCTGAAGATGGACATTTCTGCTAATGTTACTATAAATAATCAAAGTAATTTACAATTCTGCAGATTTTTTCAAATATTTCCAGTTCTACTATATTTAGTTTTAAAGAGAAAATTATTCATTCTAGAGGGACCTGTGAACTGATTCCCTGAGGAAAGGAGGGTATACTTTAGTTGTTAGGTGGAGGCATTTCTCTAGGAGCCTTGGGGTACATCTACACTGCAAAATACCCTGCAGCAGCAAATCTCAGAGCCCGGGTAAACTGACTTGGGCTCACGATATAGGGCTAAAAATAACAGTGTAGACATTCCCATTAAGGCTGGAACCCAGGATTCCCTTCTCACCAGGTCTCAGAGCCTGGACTCCAGCCCAAATGGGAACATTTACACTGCTATTATTAGCTCCATAGCATTAGCCCAAGTCATTTGACCCAGGCTCTAAGACTCGCTGCTGCAGGGTGTGGTTTTGTTTTTTGGGGGGATTTTTTGGTTTTGCGGTGTAGACATACCCTCAATCTCAATAAGAGAGAATTTTTGCTGTACCTTTTTTGTAGACATGTAACTCCTATAGAAAGCTACTTAGACTCCAGCATATAATTTAGGCCTCAATCCCGCAAAAACTCAAACACACTTCATTTGAGCAGTTCAGAGGGATTACTCACTTGCTTAATATTAAGCATGCAAGTGAGGTTGTGGGATTGAAACCTAAATTATGAAAAAAAGTCATGAAAAAAGTCATAGCTCAGCTACAGAAAGGGGGTTTCCATAAACATTATTTCTGCCACATAGCTCAAAGTTACACATAATTCTGTATTGTTCTATAGTTTCTTCTTTTTTTGGGTCCCAATTTAAGAACATAGCATGATCCAGCTCTCCAGGGAAGGAAGATGGGTCAGTTTTGCAATTATAGATAAGTAATTCCTTTCTAAAAGTACAGAAGACATACACATCCTGCCACTGGCTCCATCAGCAATTTGTAAGGGAAGGGAAACAATAAATTGTTTTTCCCCCTATTTCCCTCACCTACACATAGTGAATAAGCTAAATAAGGGTAAAGTTGCTATAGACATGAGAAGGGACGGGCCAGGTTAATGGTTGGCACGGACAGGACTGATAGGACAGGGCTGTTTAGAGGCACTCCTTGATAGTTCAGCTCTGTCTCCTGGTCAGATTACTCCATGTTTCTTTTTCAAGGACAAGAATGGTGACTGGTACTACTTTCTCCTAGTATGAAATTAAGATGCTCACTGAGAGGTTAGTGGGTGGGGAGGGCTGTGCTTTTTACACTGGGTAGCCAGCCTAGGAGAAGGAAAGCATTTGATATACAGGTGCAAGTCTCATGAAACTGATTAAGTTGGGGTTGTGCCCACTTCCCCTTTTGAGAATAATAGCAGAGCTTGTTTATGGATTCCCTCTTGCCCATGAAAGGCTTGTATGGTTTGCATCCTGCCTGGGGTGTCATTTAGGTGGGAAAAGATTCCAATTTCTGACTAGGAGGTTGTGGCCTTCTCTCTTGCTACCATGATTCATTCTTTTGTCTCCACACAACTGGATTGCTGCAATGCACTCTATTGGGAGCTACATCTTAAATTCATTTGGAAATTAAGACTGGACTGGTGCATTCTCTACCATTTGTTAAGCAAGGTCTCTCACCATGAACTTGTTATTAAAAAGGGCACCGTAATTTGCATTGGCTGTCTGCAGGTTTCCAGGTGGAATTTAAGTTGATGGTTATGGCCTATAGTATGAAGCCCGTAATGGCCTTGGGCACACTTTCTTAAGAGACTCTCTTTTTCTGTGCCAGAATGACACAGTTAAACCAGCAGAGGTACGCAAGCCAGACTCCCTTAATAAAAAGGGAAGAAGATGCTAGCATGATGGACCCATACATTCAGAATCTGCTCCAAAACAGCCCATATTTGTTGATTTTCATAGCATAATGCAAAATACACCTTTTTACATAGTGTTTTGGGTAGGGAGTTTTGCAGTGTTGCTTAAGACAATATTTAGCACATGTAATGTCTCAATTTTCCACTGCTAAGTTTAGTTATTGCTTTACACAGAGTTTGCTCCTGGATTCATCTTTAAGTTTTACAAAATTTGGAAGGGCAATGGGCACCTAGGATAAAGTGCCTTTTTATTGTTTTGTTCTCATAAAAGCAGAATAAAATACTCACATTAAGACCTTGTTCCATACCACTGCAAAGTGGTAGACTTAATTTCTCAGAAACCTCCAAATAGCTAGATTGCAAAGAAGGATATTTCAAAAGTTTAGGGTTATTAAGGGAAATGCACCAACTTTTTAAAAAGGTACATTGTGAAAATTATATTCCTTGTATTAGAAGCTGAATATAAGAATTTCTGGATTTGCAGAATGATTCATGTTACAAGTTAGTAGTAAAATCAGCAATTATGTTTAACATATATTTTTTTCTGCAACATGCTAGTTTTCCACATTTTTGAACTAGCAAGTTCGGAGGCATACGGAAGGATATTTTAAGATGTACATGTAAAAATAGAATTTGTTACATTTTTAGAATGGCATTAATCCCATGACAGGAGTTTTTATTTTTCCATATCAGTGGGAGTAGGTAATTCTGAAACTGAAACACAAAAATGGCAGACTAGGTTACTGAATATTCTGCTACTATAAGAATATATTCTTTATTAAGTGAGAAGTGCACCCTGAAATGAAACTTTCCTCTCTTTAAATAGCTGCACAAAGATGAACACAGGGGGCATATAAAGCAGCGATTTTGAAACTGTTTTACAAGTTACATATTTTTAAATTACATTAATTCAGTTGGACCTGAAGTTTTGTAGGAAAGCCCTGCTTCCTTCAAGAGAGAACGACTCAGCAGCATCAGCTATTTGTTCCAGCTCTCAAATTCCACTAGTTCCAGATTCTGAGGGTAGAGACAGGCTTGTTTGGAAGGTGTGGAAAGAAACAGGTAAGTGGATAGGGAGTCTGCCATATTCAAAACGAGCCAAGCAGTTAACAATGTTGCCACCTCACAAATAATATGATTTTGGACCTTACTGCAACTGGTCTTGGGAAGACTGCAAAAGCTTCAGCCTTCACATTATTTCATGACACTCAGGTGGAACAGTTTCATGCTTTTATATCCCGATCCCCACAGACAACTTTCACAGGAGCATTGATATATTAGCTATGTTGCCTAGCTACTAACACCACACTCTACTCTTAGACCCGAGTAAAAAAGATCAAGGATCCTGACACCCAGAGTGTCAGGATCCTGACAAGGGCGGTTGGGACCAAGAGTCAAAGCAGGGTGAAAGCTGAGGCCAAGAGTAGCAGAAAAGTTTGTAGTCACGTTCCAACCTGGGATCAATACCAAGGATCAGAGTCCAAGTTAGAAGCCGAGGTCCAAATCAAACTTAGGTCAGAGCCCAGAGTTAAAGAGCAGAAAGCAGGAATGGATATGGCAACTACAGGACACTTACGCTGTTGACTAGACTCTTCCTGGAATACCCTTTGGGTTTATATAGGGCGGGGAGCCAATCAGGAGCCACGAGGTTACTTACTGTCTGTCAGACCCCTTGAAGAGGAACTTCCCGTAGACTGTGTCCACAGCAGGTCGTAGGTAATGGAGCAAGAGTTGGCTACTGCTGCTGATGGATGGCAGAGTGGAGGTGTTTGTTGCAGGCTCGAGTTTGAGACTCACAATGCCTTACACCAGAGGTGGGCAAACTATGGCCCGCAGGCTCCTCCTGCCCAGCCCCTGAGCTCCTGGCCCAGGAGGCTAGCCCCCGGCCCCTCCCACACTGTTCCCCATTCCCCACAGCCTCAGCTCACTGCGCCACCAGCGCAATGCTCTGGGTGGCGGGGCCGTGATCTCCTGGGGCAGCGCAACTGCAGAGCCCGGCCTGGGTGGTCAAGGGGCGGGGGTGTGGGTAGTGGTCAGGGCGGTCAGAGGGTGGGGAACAGGGGTTGAATGGGGGCAGGGGGCAGTCAGGGGACAGGGAGAAGGGGAGGTTGGATGGGGCAGAGGTCAGGGGAGCAGTCAGGGAACGGGGGGGTTGGATGGGGCAGGAGATCGGGGGGGCGTAAGGGGGTGAGAAGCGGGGGGGTCGGATAGAGGGCAGGGCCAGGCCATGCCTGGCTGTTTGGGGAGGCACAGCCTGACCTCCATACAATTTCCGAAACCCAACGTGGCCCTCAGGCCAAAAAGTTTGCCCGCCCCTGACTTACACAGAGTATACTGCTGTGTCACAAATACAGCTGAGTGGATAATTAATTTTTTGGTTTTGTAGCTGAACCAAAAAAATCCAAAAAAGAATCCAGCTCATTTTGAACGGACTCTTGAACTTTTTTTTGACTGAAACTAAATGCATTTTTCAGTGTATTTACTATTTGCCAAAAAAATTGTTGCAAACACATTTAACCCACTGGCAAAACATGTCTCCCTGTTAAGCTCTAGTCCACATAAAGAACAGTAGTATGCTTACTTCCACATCAGCCAAAAGAGTAACTGTTGGGAAGAGGTTTGTGCTCTGGATCTGACAGCTCGGTGTTCAAACTCTGCTGATGATCCATCACGTGGGAGTGGGAAAAATATACATATCATATAAAAAGTTAATGTAAAAACCCCACAGTAGTTGCTGGAATTATTTCATATTGCAAAACGTATTTAGAAATGAAACTGAATGTTGTGATACTACTCATATTACTGTTGTATTTTTACTGTTTGTGTTTTAGTTAATTGGAGCTATCCTTTTAAGAATAGGGTGTGGCACCATTCTAGAGCGTATTTGAGATGCAAAGTACTGTGAGAGACATTTTGCCTATGTCCAGAGAATGGAAGGCTCTGCGTGTGTAAGCTCCAAGAAGTTCAGATTGTGATTTAATAAACTTGCTTTTCCAAACAGCAAGTCTCAAAGATGTAACAGTAATGCTTATGAGGGACTGGATGCCTTTATGTATTACTCCTGCAACAGGGACCAAAAATCACATTTTGTAATCGATAAATTTGTGACAGTTGACAAGACTAGCTGTCTCCTACATGTTGGGGGTGAGTAGAAGGAATTTAAAAAAAAATAATCAAACCAAAAACATGATTTAAAGCCTTTTAAAAGCGTTTTGTGATTTTTGAGGGATCTGACTCATGTTTTTTTTTAATCTTTTGTTGTTGGCAATACTGAGTTAAAGTTTCTTTAGCTACAGTAAGTCAGTGGAGAGTGATGGGCATGAGGATTAGGAAGCAGGTAGTGAACCAGCGATCAAGGGTTGCAGGACAAATATAAGATTGAATCAAAGGTCAGGGGCTTGAGGGACAGGATGTGGGGGGAAAAGAAAAAAAACTACAAAAATTGTGGACTTATTTCAGTTATTTGCTTGTATGATGGCATCCCTTCCCCTATCTGTTATATGTCTAAAACACCCAGCACGTTTGGGCATTATAAAACAATTTTTTTAACACACAAAATGGCAGCTATCAAAATTTTGAAATATTAATAACGTCCATGTTTCTGTGACTGTTCCATACTCTTGCATTGCCAAAGGGAGAGTAGGCAACTAGGTGCCCATAGAGCAGTTTGAGATGGCCATCTTCATACTAAAATAGGAAATGAGGAAGTGAAACCACTTACATGGAAAGAACTGTCAGATGTACAGGGAAAGGGGAAAAGAAAATCCCTGATATTGTCATTTTAATAATATAGGCATTACTTATAATAAAGAGTAAAAAAAATCTTTCTGACAGAAGCATGAATTTTGTTGACAGCATCTCTAAGTTGCTGTTTTTTTAATAAAGGGAAACAAAAATCTAAAGGAAGCTGGCATAAAGACTCAGTTCCAGAATCATTTACCTGAACCACAAGACTTCAGGAATGGGTTACTCCCACAATATTACAGTTGTGGTAACCCAAGACTTGTCCTGCCACCAACAAGAAACAGACTGATTCACATAGATAGTTCTCCTTTCCGTGCAGTGGAGTTGTGAGAGAGTGCAGGAAGGACGTATCTACTCACTACAGAGTGGTGGAAGAAAGGGTGTTTCTTTGAAACACCTACATGACGATCATTTATTTTGTATAATCAGCTCTATTATAATATTTAAATTAAATTCCATTTAGACAATGGTTTTATTTAGTGTAGTTTATGAGTAGCTACTATAGAGCAATTACAAAACTACTCAGTTTACACAAAGAATTATCAAATCAGTATATTAGTTTTTAAATAAGAAATACACTGCTAAACTTTGCTTAATATATTTAGCATCACTGCTGGAGTGATAGAAAACTGTCAATGGATGGGTAAATTATAGCATATACAGTAGTTATCAGACATTGTATGATAACTAATCTATACACTTGAGTTTAAATATTTAATTCCAAACATCTGCCTTTTAAGTTTTAGTTTCCAATTCTGAGAGCAATTGAAATTTGTTCATGTATACATATACCTTTATATAATTCGGGTAGAGGTCATTTTAGTGATTAAGACACAATTATTTTGGGATTCAAACTACGGTACTTTAGCTAGCATGACAACTAGAATCTGGAATGTTGTAGGTGGAACTAGAACTCTGATTCACACAGCATATAACTTTAAAAAAAAAACAACAGTGAGGCACAACAATCATAACACATGAAATAAACTGCTGAAGTCTTTACACCTAGATGACTTAAGATCTTGACAACAAAATGAAAATGATGTCAGGTGGAGCTTTGCAAAGTCACAGCTCTGCAAATTACTTATTCCCATCTTCCTAATAGCATAGAGAGGCTAGTAACTGTGCTATTCTGTAGTAATATAACACAACTATCAAGATTTAACAGTTTGTCTTTTTAAAAGTCACTTCTGTGATCCATTCTCATCCTAAGAAGCTATAAGGCTATGAAAAATTACAGCAAGGCATGCACAATAACCCAATTCTCTCGTTACGTTTTTCATATTGCAAAGGAAACCGAGGGGGGGTGGGGGGGAGGCCTGGTCTACACTGGGGGGGGGGATATCAATCTAAGTTACGCAACTTCAGCTACGTGAATAACATAGCTGAAGTCGACGTACTTAGATCGACTTACCGCAGTGTCTTCACCGTGGTGAGTTGACTGCTGCCACTCCCCCGTCGACTCTGCCTGCGCCTCTCGCCGAGCTGGAGTACAGGAGTCAACAGGCGCGTGCTCAGGGATCGATTTATCGTGTCTAGACTAGACGTGATAAATCGATCCCTGCTGGATCGATCGCTGCCCGACGATCTGGCCAGTAGTGAAGACATACCCAAAGTGACATCAGGTAAAGAGACTTAACTAATTCCCTTTGATCTTTCAAGTTACAATCATTTTAGGTGTTACAACAGTAGGAAAAGTGTTTCAGATAGTAATGGCACGGAGTTGACTGTGTCCCTTTAAAACACTGATTTTTTCAGTAGAAGTATCAAGATTATAAAATAAATTAGACCCATCTATTTTCACAGATCCTTTTAAATCCATTATAATCTGACAAGAGACTAAAAGTAGTGTAATTGGGTTCTATGTTTACTATCCTAATAGCTTTAGACTGCAAGCTCCATAGGACAAAGAATGTCTCTTTTCTGTTCCGAAAGGATCTAATACATTGGTGGGTAGTATCAAAAATATTAAATAATTTCCATATCAATTTTATTAGCTTGTAAGAAAAAAACTCCCTCCCCTCTTTTATCGTCAATTCTACCTAGGATCTAAGAGTCAAACTTTGTTCTGACACATACATCATCCTCAGTAAGAGAAACTATATAAAAATGGCACCTTTTCACTTAAAGCAACTATTCCTTGCATATGGAGGGTAAGTATTTTGATCCATATTAATTTTATTTTCTAATAAATAAGATATTTACTGATATTAGCACTGCAGAACCAACAGTATGGGAAAGAGATCTTGGATTTTTTTATGCCTTATATCAGCAGAATAGTTATTCATGTTCCAAATGAAAAAAAATCTCTTTTCTGATCACAAACTGCACTATGTCCCTGATTCAGGAAAACATCCTTATTTACAAAAGAGCTTGAAGATATGCCAAATCCCACTGAAAACAATGGGATATAAGCATATGTTCAAAGTTAAGCACTTGCCCAAATGCTTCCCTGAATTTGGGCATAGGAGACCAACTTGTAACCCATTCAAAAATGGTATTTTCCAGTTTCATAGCACCAGATGTTAAAAAACTAACCTAAATGTAAAAAGGTTGGATAAAAAAACCCTGACAATTTTTTTAAAAATCAATTTTTTTAATTCAAATTAAATTTTTGATTGTTATTTAAATTATGTTTTTCTTTTCAAATATAGATTCATTTAAAATGAAACCTGATTTTAGTACAAAATATGTTAAGGCTTAAAATTATAATCTCTTAAAACATTTACATAAAAAAAATAAATATGCTGACTTCATGAGCCTCTATCAGAAACTGAATTAGAGAGGCTACTTTTCTAGATAAAGAAAGCCACCTAACTTTTGAAGTCAAGCTTTATAAATATGGCACAACAGGTCATGTTCTGTATTAAGGACATGATCCTGTGGGAAATCCAGGGGCTGTGCTACTGATTCTGTGACCTCCATGACTTCTGCAGGAGCCCTGTGCAGCTGGCCCAGGAGCTGCCTGAGAAGCTCGGGAAACCCCCCGGGTCAGTTGCACTGGCTACTGCTGGGGCAGTCTCAGGATCCCCCCAACCCCCAGCAGCAGGAGTTTGGGGGGATGGGGGGGCTCAGGGGTTGGGCAACTGCTTACCTGGGGGGGGGGGCGCTCCTCTCCTTCAGCTCCCCTAGCTCCACCTGCTGCCTCTGCCAGCAGCCAAGCACCGCTCCCGCAGCTCCCATTGGCTGCAGTTCCCAGCCAATGGGAGCTGCAGAACTGGGGCTTGGGGCAGAGCAGAGGCAGCACATGGAGCTTCCCAGGAGCTAGGTATGGAGCCCGCCCCAGCACCCGTGGCGCTCCCCAAGTCTCCCCGCCCCCCACCATTTTAGTCAGGGCTATTTTTAGTAAAAATAAGTCATGGGCCTGTGAATTTTGTTTACTGCCAGTGACCTGTCCATGACTTTTACTAAAAATACCCGTGACTAAAATGTAGCCTTAGTCATGACAGATATTGGGGCCCAGTCTCTGACTCCAGGAGACACCATCATGTATCTCATCTGGGTGGTCTCATATTCCTACTTTACATCGTTTCCCTACCTGAGCTCTGATCATCCCAAATTATGAATATTTTTGATTCCACCCAGCATGGAAATGTACACGCCAACTCATGGAAAGACACCGATCTGCCCTGTAACTATAAGCACTTGCTTCTGGACGGTTCTGAGCACTTAAGGAAATGGCCTTGCTTTGTCTCCTTGCAGAGATACAAACAAACAGAAACCCATTAATTTCTCAACTGCCTCCCCTCTGTGTCTCTAAACAAATAAAATACTGCAGTGCAAAAGGCATGAGAATTACACAAGCAGAAGTCTTGGATTGCTGTTAGCTTTTTTGTTTTTCTGGCGGTGAGGTTAGGGTGGTGGAGTTATATAATAAGGGAGAAAGAGCAGAGTGTGAAACCAGAAATGAGCAACACTGGTGTCCAAAGCAGG
The DNA here is from genome assembly GCF_002925995.2 of Terrapene triunguis. NCBI lineage: Eukaryota > Metazoa > Chordata > Testudines > Emydidae > Terrapene > Terrapene triunguis. Next base: position 20,598,915 of record NW_020664435.1, on the reverse strand, counting down.
ACACTGTAGGAAAACTGGCCTATTCTTCAGAGTCCAACCTTTAGTGTTGATTTCAACACCTGGGAACTGGTGGGAAAAAACTGCCATGGCTGCAGGTCATAAAAAAAGATCCAATCTGGGATATTTTCAAGAAATTCATGTACCTCTGGGTAAAAAGGGAACATGTGCCAAATGTAACCAGTGCAACAAAGAGATGCAAGCCTGGTTGTCAGAATGAAACAATATTATGAAAAATGCTCTTTAGAAGGCAATAACTTTGAAGATGATGATGACGACGACGAGGACATGTCTGAACAATCTGGATCAACTGGTTAGTAAACTTATTTTCCTATTATTGCTGGATTTCTGAAATTATTTTTTATTGCTTAATACACCGTTACCTCAATATAACGCGAGCCGATATAACACGAATTCGGATATAACGCGGTAAAGCAGTGCTCCGGGGGAGCGGGGCTGCGCACTCCGGTGGATTAAAGCAAGTTCAATATAACGCGGTTTCACCTATAACGCAATAAGATTTTTTGGCTCCCGAGGACAGCGTTATATTGAGGTAGAGGTGTATAATCAAACACGATAGGTGAAGACTTCCTGTTTAAAAATAAAGCGTTATTAGCCATTTATGAATTGTAACATTTTTTAAAAGTCCCCCCCCCCCCCAAGCTGTTTGGTATATTGCTAAAGATCAGGTTTAAAATAGATTTAGATAATCTTTATGATTTATTATTTTCCCTATAGAACTGAGTTTAGCAGTAAAAGTTATAACAAACTGAACAAAAATTCAAGTTTCAAGCACTTAGCTGTGTCACACAAAATGCTGCAAATGTAGCAAAGATAAGAAGAAATCTAGAAGAAGATAACGAAGGAACCTGAAACTAATAACAAACGGTTGCAGTGCTCATTTAATGCATCTTTTAGCCAAAGGGTTAAGTACAACTCCAAAAATAAAGGGGAAATGTTGTTGAAATTGGAAAATACTTTAACAACCACTTTGCTTCAGCTTCACTGAAGAGAACAGGAAGAAACTAATTCTCCCAAAGATGTACAATGGAATTCAGTGGTTGACTGCTTTGAGAAGTTTATTAAAAAGTGGCCTATTCTGATGACAATTTGTGAAGAAATCATGACAAAATATATGAAACTAACAAAGCCAAAGTAGTCAACATTGGATCAAGAAAAATGCAGAAGATATGGTGAATATACTAAAATCTATTTCCATATACTTGGACAAACTGCAGAAAGTTTGCTGCTACAGTATTTTTGATGAAATTTGGAAAGAACCTCAAGAGACATTCCAAGGAATACCCAACAATAAAGTTAAATTGAAGGTGGTAAAGAAGCAGGCGGATCAAGTACTATACTGCACCTTACTTTCATGCCAATATTCTCAACGCAAAGTACCAAGGTAGATGCTTAGCAGCTAAAGATGCTGCTGTTGCACATGAGCCTCTAATAATCACCCTTCAACCATGCTAACTATAACTATAACAACTCTCAGGGCTGGAAATGAACCATTCAAGAGGAACATGTTTGCTGATGTTTTAAAAGAAAGTCATACCACCTAACTGGTGGAAGTCACTAGCTAAGCACCTGGAACCAGAGTTTGTTGAAGTGATAAACCAGCTTTTGAAAGCAGTAACCTCTTCTGTAGACACAAAAGGAATTTTTTTTCATTTGAACTAATTCACTCAATGTTGAGAAATCAACTGGGTGTTGAAAAAAGCAGGAATACTTGTCTCTCTCAATCTGGGAATAAAAATGCAAAGGGAGGGGATGAGTTCTACTAGTTTGCAAAGACTGAAGGACAGCCTAAGTAACTTAGGTGACAGTCATTTTCAAGAGACTTTGGCAAGTAGGGACTTAAGCTCCAGTCACTTTCACGTAGGCATATTTTAAAGTTTTCCCAGGCTGACCTGAAATCAGTTTAATTCACTGTCTACAGTTTTTCCCACTGTTTAATAAATCATTTAGTTATAAATGAGAAACACGTTTTGATCAGAAAATATATATATATATATATTCAAAACGTTTAAGGTTGTTTTGTTTAATAAAAATAAATTTTGCATGCTATTGTATGCATTTAATTCAATTCCAGTTACCATCCTAATGCAGCTTGACACAAATCATGAGCAAAATTTAATTAATAAGAAAGAAATATATCATTCACCATTTTCTAACATACTAAAATGTACAATTAATATAAGTCTGAAAATATTAAACTATATAATTGCTTAAATAAATGTATATAGTTATAGTCGTACCCTCGTAGGGATCAAAAAGATAAATATAGTGTAAAGGCTCTGTTTAGTTGTAAATCAATGTTACAGCCACTGAGAATGCACCTCTAACTAAAGTACAAATGGAAAAGTTTATTAAAATTGATTTAAATCAAGACTTTCCACTTGGTGATTTAAATCAGAACGGTGAAAACAGGAAGAAAATAAGTAAAATTAATGGGGGTATAAAGAGAAAGTATTTTGAACCACACTAGCATGGGGAAAGTTTACCCACCCACTCAGCGTGGGATAACATAGTGATCCTTCCACCTCAAGGCTGAGTTCACGTCAAAGAAATAAACTTGTACTGTACCTGAACTATCCTGTATTTGGCCTTTGGATAAACAGATTACATCTATTTCGGGTTCTGCACTGAAATAGAATTCCCAAAACATAAAACTCTTCAAGTAAATATAATACTAAGGCTATTTCTACATTTCCTACAACAAAAACGCCACATTTGCCAACCTTAAGCTTTGTTCTGCTTAAAAAGCAACTATATGTTTGAAACTCTACTGCTTTCATGTTGCAATATATTGCAATTCTGTATTAATTACTTAATAGTTTATTTCACCTATATTTTCTTAGTCAGTCCCGACAGTCTGAGCCACTTAAACTTCCTCCAGCTTCCAACATTCAATTCAGCACCAATTCATTAGGTCAGCCTTCGTTTACAAGAATCATTTCTAGTAGACAAGGGGTAGGCAACCTATAGCACGCGTGCTGAAGGCGGCACACGAGCTGATTTTCAGTGGCACTCACACTGCACGGGTCCTGGCCACCGGTCCGGGGGGCTCTGCATTTTAATTTAATTTTAAATGAAGCTTCTTAAACATTTTAAAAACTTAATTTACTTTACATACAACAATAGTTTAGTTATATATTATAGACTTATAGAAAGAGACCTTCTAAAAACATTAATATGTATTACTGGCACATGAAACCTTAAATCAGAGTGAATAAATGAAGACTCGGCACACCACTTCTGAAAGGTTGCCGACCCCTGTAGTAGACTATTTGTATTCTACCAGGTTTAAAACTTGAGTGCTAAGCTCAGTCAGAACTATAGCAGCACCAGCAGTCATACAAGATGACTTACAACTGTAACAAATTTCAGAGTAGCAGCCGTGTTAGTCTGTATCCGCAAAAAGAACAGGAGTACTTGTGGCACCTTAGAGACTAACAAATTTATTAGAGCATAAGCTTTCGTGGGCTACAACCCACTTCTTCGGATTTAGTAGCTGTACTTCTTGAAGATTAAAAGTGGCATTGTAAAACGAATGTTGGTTACGTTTGCGTTAATGTGCCCTGAGGATGGAATGCCAATAGCAAACTAGCTCATTCCCCTATAACACACGTGCACTGCACATCTCATTTACCATTCTGTTTAGTAGCAATAGCCACCTGTTCCCTGAACCCATTTCTACAGCATACTGCCCTGTCAGTCCACACTCTCCCTGACAAGTTATTAGATATATGGATACCAGTTGGGTACAGCATATGGCCAATTCCTGGGGGGTGGAGACTGATGGTTGGCAGGTCCCCTTAAACTTGAATTTTTCTAAGTTTACAGACTATATATCTCTCCTTTAGAAAGAAAAATTTACAAAGCCATAAGAATATGGAAAAAAATATTTCTTATGTTGGCACGGCACACAAGCTGCCTAACTCCAATGCAACAACCTTGATGCTTTGCTTTCTCACAGCGTGAGCCAGATTTTATCAGAGTTTTCAGCACAACTGTTGAAATGGTGATAAAGAAGCAGGTGACCAGGGAGGAGGAGACTTGACTTAACTGCTATTTGAACAGGCCAACCCAGATGATTCGGTAAAAGTTGACAAGCTGCACTACAAAAGTGAAAATCTAGTCCTCTTATTGATATCTAACATGCTGTTTACCAAATCAAGAATGATGTACTTATTTCATCTAAAATATCCTATACTGCTATACACTGTGACAGTGATATGATGATTTATAAATTGCCTCAACAGTGTACGCTACCTGCTAGCAACAGTGTAGCTAGTGCAGATGATCCTATTGCTTTTAAGAAGGTAAACAGTCTTAGCCATTATATGCAAGTTGTTACATAAATTCCCAGGTACAAATAATTTTATCTTATTTCTACATAATGGTAGGCACAGTCAATAGTTTAATCTATGCCAACAATATATACTTTACATGCCTCAAAGGACACACAATGTATTGAGAGCTGTATTGTCCAAGGAATAAGTGGTATTTCCAATGATTATTTTGCTATAGCTTTCTTTCCTTTGGATCATAAAGAGATGACAATCTCTCTTTAAACTTAAAAAAGAAAAAGAAAAATCCTCCACCGGGGCTTAGCAATCCCCATTCACTACTGATGAGCGTAAAGCCTAAGCCACCTGTTTCTGTAGAATTTTAAATATAATTTAAAGTAAAATTAGGCTTCTAGGCCGTAGAGTTGCAAATTTAGAATTTAACCCAATATAACCCAGTGTTTTTCTCCACGTCTGCAAGTACTCCAGTTCTTTGCAGCCAGTTATAGCTTTGCTATTTAGAATACCAGGCACTGATTTCTCCTCACACACACCTGTGCTTCTCTTGTACCTGATGTTAAGGTAGGATTGTTTGGTTTTGATGCGTTTCACAGATAGTTACAATCTATGCTATGGAAACATCCCTCACAACCACCTGTATGCCAATCAAGTAAGCCAGCGAGAATAGTATTTAATGTTTTCATCCTCTTAAGACTTTACAATACAAAATTTCCCATTTAAAAAAAAAAGTTAATTAAGTTGACATGACATTTTCTTTACAAAACTCCTAAAATCTTAGAAAGTGACAGTCCCACAAAGTCAGACAGTAAATTGTGACAAATTAGCTGAGTTTTTTAAACAAATAAGGAAGTTTACAGGGACACTGAAGTAGTATGAAGTTTCCATTCTTAGTAAAATTATGGAAATTTAAAAATTGCATATAGCATAAGAGAAGTGCATTGCCTCTTTTTTATCATATATGAAGATACAATGCTCCAGAATACCTCGTCATGTTTAATTCAGTGATTATTTATTAAAATAAAATTTTACATAAATTTGAGAATGTTAAAATATAAGACATTTCATTCTCTCTCAATTAATTTGTTGGTTTGTGATTAAGATTCTTTTAACATACACCTCTCAAACTGTTTATAAGAGGCTTCTCTTTTAAATATTAGATTGACAAATCATCAAAATCTAAAGTCAGATCTACAGTTTCTTATGGCTAGAAAACATTATTGTGGATGTGAACAGAGCCCCCCATGCAAATGCTGCTACTACAATATCTTTAGTTTTTAAGATGGTAAGCTGCAAAAAGTTTATTCATGAATTACGTCTATTCCTTTAGCAAGTGTCTTGGTTTTAATTACTGGTTAACTTTATACTACATTATGTGAAAGTCCTGTTTTATTTCTTTAGTATCCAATTTGTTTGTTACTGCAAGAAGCAATTACCAGAATTGCAACATAATTGTCAAATGAAAACTGAGTTATTGAGGCATTCATTCATTATCATATCCACCTGTATAGCGGTCTTAACTAGTGCTTAGTTGTGGTAACTGCAGACTTCACATTTAAAAAAATATCTTTGAGTTCATTCACCTATGAAAATACATTCAAGGTATAATAGTTCTATGATAAGATATTAGATGCTATGTTTTAACAGTTCAAATAATTATGTGTTCCACTACATAGATGAACAAGGGTCCAGTCCTACAAACACTTACTTTGCAGAGTAAAGTGCTTCAATGCCATTGTCTAATCATGTTAGCCAGCATGTCTTTGAAACAACCCTTAACACTTAGGATAGACATAGTTTAACACCTTTGCAATGGTGTTATTTGGTCAAGTTGTAGCCTACATGTTAAGGGATTCAAGTCATGTTAGCTAAATCAATTTTTTTTAAAAAAGCACTGCCCAACTGTATATCTTGACATACCCAGTGAAACTGACACTAGTAAACATTGTAGTTCGTAATAAATGTTTGTAGGATCAGACCCTACTACAGCAGTCAAGAGGTTTTCCTCCAGAACGAAATTGATAGAATCCAAGTCAAACATAACTAAGTATTCAGTGTCTTAAATTCAAACAAAAATTGTCCAGATTATCACACTATGGAAAACTAAGTACCAGGCAGCATCTGTATGGTCACTTTTAGTACTAAGAATCCTGTCTCACTGTGGGGACTTTGTTTGCAACATTTTTTTATTTTCCTTTTCCCCCTAAAAGTTCATTGAAAGTTCAACAGTTTACAGTAAAAGTTTATACAGCACTGTTTACAGAGTACTGCAGCACTTTACAGTGGGTAATAAACCAACAAAGGGGAAGGCTTAAAAATATATTTAACTAAACAACAAGCCAAACAACATGTATTCATTTAAGTCAAATGGAAATTCAGAGTACCCACAACTAAAAGACAAAGGACGTCCAGAAACAAACATAAAAAAGCCATGACCTTCTCACATGAATTTAAAGGGATGCAGTTAACTAAAAAAATTAAGTGAGATTTTATAGCTATTGCTAAAAATACTACATAAGATTCCTGTATCTGAGAGAGTAAAGAAAAATACCTATTTCTTCAAAGATTACCATGTCCATATGACACCACTTTGTGTACTGTCATTTTCACTCTTTACCCTCTGTAGCCCATTACCTAGTCCAGTTTTCTATTTATACTAGTCATTCACAACCCAGAGAGAAAAAGCATTTCATAGTTGTGTATTTGACTTTTCCTTCCTAAATAATGTACTGTGCACTTGTCTTCAACAGGATGAAATCAACAAAGACAAGTGCAAAATACTTCACTTCGGAAGGAAAAAAATAAAACACACAACTACAAAATGGGGAATAACTAGCTAGGTGGTAATACTGAAAAGGATCAGGGGGTTATAGTGAATCACAAACTGAATATGAATCAATGTGATGCAGCTGAGAAAAAGGCTAATCTCATTCTGGGGTATATTAAGAGTATCATCTGTAAGAAATGGGGGGTAGCTCTACTCAGCATTGGTGAGGCCTCAGCTAGAGTACTGTGTCCAATTCCAGGCACCACATTTTAGGAAAGATGTGGACAAATTGAAGAGTCCAGAGAAGAGTAACAAAAATGATAAAAGGTTTAGAAAATATGACCTATAAGGAAAGGTTAAAAATGCTGTGCATGTTAAGTCTTGAAGACTTAATCAGGTCCCCCCTCAGTCGTCTTTTCTCAAATTTGTTAAAGGCTGTTATAAAGAGGATGCTGATCAATTGTTCTCCATGTCCACTGAAAGAAGTACAAGTAATAATGCACTTAATCTGCAGGAAGGGAAATTTAGGTCAGATATTAAAAAAAACTTAAGTACCAGGGTAATTAAGCTCCAGAAGAGGCTTCTGAGGTCCATGTTGTAGAATGAAGACTTCAACCCTCTGTGGTCATCATTCTACAACATGCCTTAGGAAACAGCCCTTTTAAATATTAAATCTTACTAGAATATTTACTTTAATATTACCAATGGACTAACATCACACACATTAAGTTTTAGTGATGTCTGAAACCTCTGTCATTAACTCTGTCATAGTTGCAACCAGCACACATGCTATATGCATAGGAAGAGAAATAATACAAGGCACCAAGAAGAAAAAAAGATTAAAAAATTGCAGAATAATTATATTCAACTGGAGAATATTGTACTATGGAAATACAAAAGACAAATTTACTGAATTCCAGTTGTCTCTGGGAACTTGTTAAATTTATTGAGAGAATGCTCTATACTTATTACTTTTTGTTTATTCTATGAAAAAAATACATCAAAGTGGGGAAATGAAGTAATAGTGTATGTTAATGAAGCTACAACACTAACACAAAATATATCTTAAAACAACAAATAAAGACAAGTCAGGAAGACTTCAAAACTGAGGGGTAGGGAATATACCTCTTAGTTTCAGGATTAGTAAAGGTCCTTGTGTGACTTGTTAAATGATTTTGCTGCTTAGCTATGCGTATGTAATACCATTTTTAAGTAGATGCTGCAAAAATCAGTTTAAAGGCAAACAGTTTTAAAAAGCTATTTTATTTTAAGTGTAAGAGGGCCTGTAAGCAACTTTGTAAACTATCCTCACACTCTTCAGTTCTGAAGTTCAGATTATATATTTAGCCAATTCTCACTCTGTGGGAGGCCCCGAGACAGACTGCTTTTGATATCAGACAGCCCTACCACCCTCCACTGCAAGAGCTAAAAGATGTGCCCACAAGACAATGACTGGCTTCACCATGTGTGTCAAAACATCAACAATGACTGATTTTCAGAGATGTACCGATTCAAAGGGAGCAGTCACTTTCAAGTTTTTAAATGTTCAATTTCTAGTGAAAATTTCTTTGGTTATATCTACATTTTAAGTAAAAATCTGTAAAGAAAACATTTAGAGGAAACATCCCAAAATCCCACAACATTTCAAAGAAAAATAAAGCACACATTAAGTAACATGTCAATTGTAGTCTATTATCTTCACCCACCCCATGTTTAGGTACAGATGTTGATTGTATCCATCACGGTCTCCTAGAAAGAAGCATTTTTTATTCCTTCTTCCCAAATCCTTCAGACTGACCTCTTGAAATAGTTCAGCAAGAACTTATGTTGACAGCAGCCCTCCAGCAGCATTCTCCTTCTGCCAAAATGACTTGTGCTCTGATTAATAAGGTTCTTAATCAGTAGTGCCACTGACTTTAATGGGACTACTCACATGCTTAAGAAACTTGGTGAATCAAGGTCTTCTTTGGATACACTTTAAACGGATGGGGGCAGTGCACAGTAGAGAGGAAGAGAGTATGTTGGATTGCATCACATTTCTCTCCTTAAAGAAGAGCCTTGACGATATGCATATTATGTTTGTTTGTAACCAAACATTTCCTTGTACCCCCTCTCAAAAACACCAAATATGTATTAATGCAGTGTATTTTTTTTATTATTATTTTAAATTTATATCAAGAATCCTACTTTCCCCTCATGGATCATAAAAAAATCCCATTAATGTTAACCAATAGGATGCACCTACTTTTAAGAGTTTATCTAGGTTCCTAGCTGTCGTCAGCTTCACTTTACTGAAGTTAAATACTTAATTACAAATGTGGCAATGTATGTGCCACTTATGTACATCATGTTTCCTAAACACATGAAGCATCAATGTAGCACATTCACTTAATATTGAAGCAAGAAACTCCTACCATTTCCTGTGCCTTAAGCAAAAATTCCTGGTTGAAAAAAAAATTGAGCAAATAGTAACAAATGTTACACTGGGCATATTGTTGAAGAATGACAACAAGGTCATCTTTATGAATAGAACTAATCACTACTCCTAGACTGCCAGGCACCAATATTATCTAACAAACAGAGCTCCTACCTCCCCTCTTCTTTATGAGAGGGCTAGATTAAGGGCCCCAAAGCTGCAAACCTGCTTATGAGTAACATTACACAGGTGAGCAGTTCCAGTTAACTCAATGGAACGAATTACTCATGCTGTGTAAGTGTTCACAGGATCTGGGCCTTATACCTCTCCCAAGGATTTAGATTCAGGAAAAAATCATGAATACTGCATTTTCCCATGCCACCTGCAGTCAAACATTATGCCCGTGATGCTGCTTCTGTTTAGGGACACAAACTGAGATTTTCAAAGCTACCTAAGGTATATGGGATCCAGTTGCCGTTAAAATTAAAGGAAATGTGTGTGGACAGCCAGTTCACAGAGTATCTTTGAAAATCTCAACCACAGTGCTTGCCCAGCAATGTTTCTAGTTAGTTTCACTCAGAGCTCTACAGGCATAGTAACCTGAAGTAGTGGCAGAGTCAAACAGGAAATTTCCTGCAACTGCTGGGACACTCAAAGAGATACTTCACTCTGCCACTCTGCTCATCCTGCTGTGCTAAAGGAAACTGACTAAACAGAGTGAAAGATTTCCACTCTGCAACTTTTCCTGCCATACTCCTGGGTGAGGGAAAGGAAAGAAGAAGAAGAAAAAACAAGAGGAAACAAAAACATCTGGGGGGTGGCAAGAGATGCACACAGGGCCATCCCTAGGATTTATGCGGCCCTACACAGTATTATTAAACTGGTGCCCCTATGCTCCACTGTAGGCGGTCTCCAGCCGGCACCGCTGACCCCCCGTGTGTTGAGGGGCCAAAGCCACCACCCCCGCCTGCAGACCCCCAGAAACCTCCCCCCCATTGCTGACACACACCAAGCTTTGTACGCAGCAGACGCTGCGGCAGTGGCTCAAGGCAGTGCCCCAAATTTTCCAGTGTCCTACGCAGCCGTGTATGCTGCATATGCCTAGGGACGGCCCTGGATGCACAACTGAAATGCTCCACCATCAGCAGAGTGGAAGCACCCACCAGTATGGAACTAATGCAGTCCATATTCTGTGGGTCAGCACTGTAGAGTCAATTCATTCTGTCTCTAGAGTGAGAGGTGTGACATCTTGCATCACTAATGATCCATACACTCTGGGGAACTGAAGCAGCAGTACTGCTATGCTATTTAGGGAACCCCCAGCTGGAGGAAGCTTGGCAGCCATGCAGAGCCTTGAAAGAGGGTGAGGGAGGGAAAGAGGAGAGCTATCATGCTCTTTCTATCTGAAACAAACAGAAAAAAATCAGCAAAAACAAAATCTGAAGAGAGGTTTCTGCTGTGAGATTTCATCCTTCTTGCAATTGGATCATGCAGCTCCCAACAGTGCTGTTGTGGTAGCAGTCACTTCCACAATAATAAAGGTAGTGTACTTATTCTCACAGTGGGTTCAGTCTTACCTGATTTTAACATACCAATGGTGAGCTGATGTGCCAAAATTTCACACCTGGATTAGCATGACAACCAACATGAAACATAATAGTTTGTTATTTCTCACTGTATTTAGCTACTGATTTTAGATATGTATAAAAGAAACCCATTCCAGTGTCAAGGGCTGCTATACAGAGATGATGAACAATTGTTCTCCATTGAAGGTAGGACAAATACAGTAGTAATGGGCTTAATCTGCATTAGGTTAGATATTAGGAAAAGTTTCTAACTATAAGGATAGTTAAGCTCTGGAATAGACTTCCAAGGGAGGTTGTGGAATCCCCATCATTGGAGGTTTTTAATAATAGTTTGGACAAACACCTGTCATGGATGGTCCAGGTTTACTTGGTCCTGCCTCAGCACAAAGAGCTGGATTCAAGGATCTCTCAAGGTCCCTTTTCCAGCCCTACATTTAAGATTTCTAGTAACTAATTCAACCCAGAAGTCTGAGTCACTATATCATAGCCAGTGGGTCATCTGCAACAAGTCTGATAATGAACTTCTGAGCATTTTCTGCAGCCGATCCATGTCAGAGAGTCAACAGGAAGCATGGAAATTCAGAATATCCTAAAGGATGTGTAGCAACTTCAAACTTCCTGCTGAAGCTCATTTCTTTACGGCAAAAACAATGGCCTTGCTAACCTGGAATGGCCTTAAGGTACCAGCAGAAATCTTTAGCACAGCTCATTCCTTAAAACTAGAGGGATATGCCGCACAGTCTGAAATGGATGGAATTTAAAAGAATACTAGCATGACTGTGACCACAAATATATTATAATCAGTGCTTATAATAAAACATACTCCAGTAAAGCCTTACTCCCATAATCATGGAAAAATGCAAAACCCAAACCTGTCTGCAGCATTTCCTAAACATCATTAAATTGTCACAAGCTCAGAAATGCTCTTAGAAAGCAAAAATTTTGAGTATAGCTTCCTTACCCACTGATGCAAAAATCTAGTTAACCATAAACATGTGGATGTAAAATAAGGAAGTGTTTTAAGAATCTAATGACATAGCCAATACTGACGTAAAGAACATTTAACAGGATTATCATCCAGTATTATCCATAACTTTCCCTATTAACTATGAATCAACTCTAGCAAGCTATTGAACACATGTAAAAAGCACTATACCAACAGTAGTTAGGCGTGTTTCCTGAAGTAAAAAAGTCATCTGACAAAACTCATGTTTACATATGCACAATTGGCAAGATGAAGCAACTCCTGATGATTCCCAACAGTTCTCCATATCAGAAACTGTTCTAACCCTCTTCTCAACCCATGGCACACACTTCCTTTAAGTATGACAAAATTGATGGTGATGGTATAGTCAGTCAATCCTTTAGTTTCCAATATGAGGAACTACTAACCTAATCACTATGGCCTGATCCTATAACGTGTTCTGCCTGGATTGATCACTACACCTCTGCAAAACCCCATTAAGGCTCAATCTGAATGGAACAGTTGTTTGCAGCTCTTTGGGGGAAAGGGACTGTCTTTATTTCATATTAGCATAGTGCCTAAGTGCCTATATACATGATAATGCAAAAAACAGCAACAACTTTGGGGCCTATATTTAGTCCAGTTATTTGAACTGTAGCATTGAGGTTACATCTCAACCACAATAAAAAACATGCAGCTAATTAACACAAACCATACAGGACTTGGTGTTGCCATGTGGCAACATACTTGGGAATTTTAGTCAACAGCTACACAAAACATGAAGAAAAGCGAGACAACTGATTCATAGATATCCTTCAATGCTCATATGCATGATACAAAAAAGCTCTGAAAATTATCCCAAGCACAAAGATTTAGTTACTGAAAAAGGCAACTCCGCCCAACATGCCTACCCATCTATGCTACCTCACAATGCTTGGTTTTGGTGTGTATTTGCAAGTACTGAATCTTATCCATAATAAGATCACCATCATGCTATTGAAATAGTGGTCATTTTTAAACTCTCATGTGTGTTTATATGATTAAATTTAACAACTACATGAGAGCATCCATATTAGCCCTGCCAAGGTAAATTTCAAAATGTTTTCAAAGTGGGACAGCATCCCAACACTGAAGATAGGGATCAAAATGTTGAAAAGATTCAGACACCAATTGCTTTATCACTAGCAGAGGTCAGGTGATTCAACCCTTCCTTGTGACCCCTTCTATGTCAAAACACCTGAAATAACTTTTCTAGAGGCAGTGCTTCCAACCTATGACCTACAGATCAAATGTTTCCAACCAGGAACAGTGCTTTTGGGGACTCTATCACTCCTATTTTCTATCTCTTTCCTCTACTACTTTCTCATCTCCCTACCATACCAACCTTGCAACCTCCACCCAAGCAATAGTGAGAGATGCCAGAAGTACCTTAATTAGCCAATGCTTTAAGTGCTACCAGTAATATAATTACTACTAGTGTGTTATGTCTAAAGCTAAAGCTAATACTAGCAGCTCTCCTCATGGTCTCTGCTAACACAGCATGCTATGTCATCTTTGTGTGGGGAGGGGAAAAGAGGAGCAAAAATTAGGATGAAAGGCATAAGGTCTCTGTTAGGAGCCAGTTCAGTGCTACAGACCACCTAGAATCATGGTCCAGACAGCTTTATCAATTTGCTCCCATCGGACTGAACTAACAACCATTTTAGTCCACTGCTCACAATTTTTACATTTGCTTTTTCTTCATGGGGATCACAAACTATACATATAGGTTGCTCTAATACACCAGTCACCTCAGAATCTGAACACATCAAAATACCATGTTTATTGTATAGCTTATAAGCTATTTTGTATGCACTTAGTTCATCTGTGTTGTGCAGTAAGGCCAAGTGCAAAAGTCTACAGCAAGGTGGCTACATTGCAACCAAATGATTTTAAGGCCCACTATCTATTCTAGGCTATTCTTTTGGAGATTTCAATCACCGTACTTTAATACAGTTGTAAAATATTTTTAACATATTGTGTAGCAAGGATGTAAATTATGTCCGACACTTAAAACTCTACCTTTCTTAAAATTGTCTAAGAAATGGTAGTACGAATGGGACTGTAGAATCCAGTGGCAGCTTACAGAAGATAAAATCATTAAATCCTTGTTAAGGTAGTACCCAGGAGTCCCAATCAGGAACAGAGTCCCACTGTGCTAGGCCCCGTACAAACACTCATGGAAAGAAACTCCCTTCCCTGAAGAGCTTACAAACTAACGCCTTGGTTCTGTAATCATATCTCCACAAGTGGATCTTTGAACCTGCACAAAGCCCCAATGAAGTCACTGAAATTCTACAGAGGGTCATTCTGCCTATGACTTCAGGATCACAGCCTAATTGACTTTTTTTCATACTCTAAGATGTCTCTATTGTTGGGGGTTTGGGGTTCCCCCAAGACTTCTTCCACTCAGTTCATCAAGAACTCTGTTCAACTTCAGTCTCATCACTCAGAGTCCTTTATTTGGCATACAGCAAAGCTATGCTGAGTTGATCAGATGCAAGTGTAGGGTATGGGTATAGGACATATATCACATCCAAAGTTACACAGCAAACCTCTTCCTTTATATACATTTACGCATTACATTGCACTTACTACACATTGCATCATGTTTTGGGATTGGCTTGGTTACTTTGTAGGGACCAATCCCTGCACAGCATGCTCTGTCCATGTATAACTTACTCTTTACCTCATCTTTACATTCCGCACTTATCTTATCCATTGTTATCTTGTCCATCGTAAATGATCTTAGCTAGTACAGACATTCTGTTTTCAACCTGCTGATCCATTTATCTCCCTAATTCAGACTCCCAAGAAATGAGGCCTCACCCACTTCCAATTACTGATGTCAAACCAGGCTCATCTTTCCACTGCTTTTGTTTTTCTTTTCTATATTAGCATGGGTTTCATTTGCAGTATATCTATTTTTCTGTGCTTTCTTTTTTAAGTTCATTGCCCAGCAACACATTCCCAAGATCACAGTAATTGTAATTATTTGAACCACCACTGATACTAGGCTTAAAGTACAAACTAGGGGGTACAAGCTTACCTCCTATGGTATAGCCCGCCAGGGTACAATTCCACATTATAAGCTTGCACTGCCTTTAAAGCATCCTTCTATAATTTTAACTTTGCTTTTATTACGTTGTAAAAAAAAATGCTAAAAATATAATCTTTCATTTTCTAGAGAAAATTTAGGTGTGAAAGAAAGCATAGGCCAATTAAAATAACATTCCCTGGGTCCATAACAGAAGTGGCCCTCTTCAGACACCACCGAATACTTATCACCGGCATATGTAATGTTTATTTTACAAACATCTAATATCTCAACTGTACTGTACAATTTGGAGACTGTTCCCCCAGCATGAACCCACTTGCCAGAATCTGTCTCTAGGACATTACACCTGCACATGTAAGTGTCCCCAAGGTGCAAATGGCAGTAGAAGGCTGTGGCTTTCCAGACCTTGCATTGTCTTTCAACAGTATTTGAGGAGAGAAAAACTTCCTCATCGTATGGGTTACAGTGGTTTCACATTTAACTTCATGGTACTGGACCCTTGTTAATTTTCCTACCTTGCACCAACTGGCATTACCGCTCTTATACCAAAGTTTTAATTTTTCTGTGGTGATAAAAGGCAAGCTTTTTTGCTTCATATAACTTGGCCACTTTTACTTTGTATAGCATGTATCTCCCACATACTACACGATATTCCTATTAGAACATATTGACTTAATGTTGCCATGAGGAGAGATTAATAAGACTGGGACTTTTCAGACTGGAAAAGAGACAACTAACAGGGGATATGATAGAGGTCTATAAAATCATGACTGGTGTGGAGAAAGTAAATAAGGAAGGGTTATTTACTCCTTCTCAGAACACAATAACTAGGGGTCACCAAATGAAATTAATAGACAGCAGATTTAAAACAAACAAAAGGAAGTGGTTTTTTCCCACAGAAAACAGTCAACCTGTGGCACTCCTTGCCAGAGGATATTGTGAAGGCCAACACTATAACAGAGTTAAAAAAAAAAAAAAAAAAAAAAACTAGATAAGTTCATAGAGGATAGGTCCATCAATGGCTACTAGCCAGCATGGGCAGGGATGGTGTCCCTAGCCTCTGTTTGGCAGAAGCTGGGAATGGGCGACAGGGGATGGATCACTTGACAATTACCTGTTCTGTTCATTCCCTCAGGGGCACTTGGCATTGGCCACTGTCGCAAGACTGGATACTGGGCTAATTGGACCTTGGTTTGACCAAGTACGGCCGTTATGTTATGTTAATGTTATACTTTTTTAAAACAATTACAATGTTATGTTTATTATATGCAGTTAACAAGCTTTATTAATGAGTTCTTGGTTTTGCTCATTCAACGGATGCACTACTTTTGTCGCTATCTTCTGTTGAAATGCTTGGTTATGTTCCCACAGCATTTCTATGTCAGTTTGGTTTTAAACAGTTTAGTTTTGTGCCAGTCATATTAAGCTTCTTTTATGTGTCCACTCTCCAACTCTACCAGTCTTACGCATTTTTAAACATTTTGGTTTAGAAAGTTTTTTTAAAACAGTTTTAAATTATATTTTACTAAATTTTAGTGGGCACAATTTTTTAGGTAAGTGCAGACTGGTAAAATTTAATAACAGTGACAAAAAAACAGAACATTTCTGTGCATTATTTCCCCCTTATCTTAGCTCCTAAAGACATTCTGTTTCCAGCCTGCTGATCCATTTAACTCCCTAATCTTGTCTCCCAAAAAAATAAGGCTTCACCCATGTCCAGTTACTCATGTCAAGCCAGGCCTACATCTACCAGCAATTTATAACCCAATCATGATGTCAAACTTCAAAGCTTTCTTTGGAAAACCTGGTCTTCAACTTTTCATAGCTGCAAATCAAGGAATAGACAAAAGAAATTAAACAAGTCTGTACATTAAACTTGCTCCTGAATATTTCTGAATCGAGCAAGTATTATAGCAGTGAGGTAGTAAACTGCAACATATTCATAAAGGTGATTATTTCAAAGCAAGTTAATAGGCAATAAGGCTGGTTGCTTGACACAGCAAAAAATGGCTGACATGGTAAATATTGTAAAAACACACAGTTATGGGGGAAAGTCCCACAGTAATTATTTTCAGTTCAGTATCAGTTATTTCACAATAAATATGTAAAGCCATCAAAATGCCAGGGTCAAAATCCTATACTCCATTACACAGAAACCAACTATAAATGATCCTAACACTTTTCAGATTTATGGAGGAAAAGTTGTAGTTTTGCAATGACAGTCCTTTTTTATCATATTTGAGAATTGATAAAAACTACTGTGCTTCCCTAACTTTGGCATTTCTTGATCTGAACACTTAATTTTGAAAGCTTAACATTTACTTAATATAGTTAATAAATATATTATACTTAATATAGGGACTTCTGAGGTTTGTTTATTTTTTAAAGACAAATTCACATAAAAATGAGATTCACTCCCTTAGATACAGTAAAGTTGGCTTTAAAGAATATTCTGGAAATTTTGGCTTGTTGTGATGGGAACTCTCTCACATACTTAGGAGGTCCACAAAAGTCCCCTTCTACTTTCAAGATGCATAACTGGGAATGGTGCATTGCTCTATTGTGAAACTCTCAAGGTGCTTCAGATCAGCAGTTCTGCTAGATCCCTTTGCACCTCCAGTACACTTTTACCTAAATAACTAAGGGCTTTGCTTTAGGGCTTGGCTACACTCGGGACTTCACAGCGCTGCCGGGGCAGCGCTGTGAAGTGCGAGTGTAGTCGCGCCGCCAGCGCTGCAAGAGAGCTCTCGCAGCGCTGTATGTACTCCACCTCTCCGAGGGGAGTAGCTTGCAGTGCTGCGAGCGAGCGTGCAGCGCTGCAGGCACTGATTACACTGGCGCTTTACAGCGCTGTACTCGCTGCGCTCAGGGGGGTGTTTTTTCACATCCCTGAGCGCAGCAAGTTGCAGCACTGTACAGCGCCAGTGTAGCCAAAGCCTTAGCTTAATTCACTTAGGGCTTGTCTACACTGGCAACGCTTTAACGTGGCTTGTGTAGTCGCAGCACAGCGCTGGGAGAGAGCTCTCCCAGCACTCTTAAAAAAACCCACCTCCACGAGAGGTGTAGCTCCCAGCACTGGTGCACTGTCTACACTGGCGCTTTACAGTGCTGAAACTTGCTGTGCTCAGGGGGGTGTTTTTCCACACACCCGAGCAAGAAAGTTGCAGCGTTGTAAAGTGCCAGTGTAGACAAGCCCTTAGTGAACTAAGGCCTTTACTTCTAAA
>NW_020664435.1:20568174-20580541 GCF_002925995.2 Terrapene triunguis | reverse complement strand
TGCCAGTGTAGACAAGCCCTTAGTGAACTAAGGCCTTTACTTCTAAATGAGATCATCCACTCAGGAGTTTAATGTACTTTAACGAATACACTTTGAAGTCACATCTTTAGGCCTGGTCTATACTTAAATTTTAAGTTGACATAGCTATTGTGCTTAGGTGCATGAAAAATCCACACCTCTGAGCACCATAGTTATGCTGACCTAACCCCTGGTGTACACGCAACTAGGTCAACAGAAGAATGCTTCCATTGACCTAGCTACCATCGCTCAGGGAGGTGATGTTCTTACAGCGATGGAAAAGCCAGTTCCATCACTGTACTTCACTACAGAGATATTCCAGCATAGCTAGGGCACCCTAACAATGCCACTATAGTCCCATAGCGTAGATACTGTTTTAGTTAATTTGGCTTAACTTCCTGTGTAGATAAGCCCTAAGGCAGGGGTCGGCAACGTTCGGCACGCGGCTCGCCAGGGTAAGCACCCTGGCGGGCCGAGCCAGTTTTATTTACCTGCTGACGCGGCAGGTTCGGCCGATCACGGCCCCCACTGGCCGCGGTTCACCGTCCCGGGCCAATGGGGGCGGAGAGAAGCCGCAGCCAGCACATCGCTCGCCCGCGCCGCTTCTCACCGCCCCCATTGGCCCGGGACGGCGAACCGGGGCCAGTGGGGGCCACGATCGGCCGAACCTGCCACGTCAGCAGGTAAATAAAACTGGCCCGGCCCGCCAGGGTGCTTACCCTGGCGAGCCGCGTGCCAAATGTTGCCGACCCCTGCCCTAAGGGTATACCTACACTGCAATGCAAGCCCAGGGTTAGAAGAATAGCAGCTACACTCATTTGTAACCCAAGAATCGTTGAACCCTTGGTCCCTACCTGGGATTCTATCATAGACTTCCATAACTGCATACTTCACAAGCTTAGTAAGAAATCTTGTGCAAAATGTGAAGCACACAAGGAAGCATGCAATTTTCAGAGTGTCATAATTCAGTCAAATCAAACCTAATCTTCACCAGAACACTTCTCAAACAGCATTATTTTCAACCACGTTTCAATTTTCTATGCCCAGGTGTTTCAGCTGAAGAGCTGTTCAAAAATTATTTATCAAGAATTTGTAACGTCAAATCCCACATACGCCCACACACTTTTCACAACTGAATAAACAGCTCATCTGTTTTTGCACAAACTTTAAATAAAGGATCCCTTTTTGGCAGAACCCAAGCCTGTAAAATTTCATCCTGAAATAATGAAGAGTTTCAGAAAGTTGTAAGAAACTATAAAGGAGACTGGAATGGAAACCACTGAATAATAAAATAATAATAATATAATACATAGAGATATACCTATCTCATAAAACTGGAAGAGACCCCAAAAGGTCATCAAATCCAGCCCCCTGCCTTCACTAGCAGGACCAAATACTGATTTTGCCCCAGATCGCTAAGTGGCCCCCTCAAGGATTGAACTCACAACCCTGGGTTTAGCAGGCCAATGCTCAAACTGAGCTATCCCTCCCCCTGAAGTACTCAAACTGTCAATATGTACAAGCTTAATTGAGACTACTACACTGAATAAAGTTAAGACAATGGAGCTACTCACAGTACAGAAATTCAAACATATGCAAGTCTTCGCAGGATTTGGAGCCACTCTAGTCACTGCTGCTCTCACTAGAGCACTTACAAATTATATAGTGCTTTGCAAATATTAAATACATTTTAAGATATCTGCAGCACAGATTTAATAGAAGGAAAAAATGAGCTACCGCATTTAAGTCTACAGCATTTAGATTCCAAGATTCCAAGGCTAGAAAGGAACATCGTGATAAACTTGTCTGACCTCCTGTATAACACAGGCTATAGAACTTTCCAAAAATAATTCCTACAACATAGCTTTTAGAAAAGCATCCAATCTTGATTTAAAATTGCCAGTGATGAAGAATCCACCACAACCCATGGTAAGTTGTTCCAAAGGTTAATTACTTTCGCTGTTAAAAATGTATGCCTTATTTTCAGTCTGATTGTGTCTAGCTTCAATTTCCAGCCATTGGATTGTTATAGCTTTCTCTGCTAGATTCAAGAGCCAATTATTAAATATTTTACACTGTAATCAAGTCACCCCTTAACTTTCTCTTTAATAAGATAAATAGATTGAGCTCCATGACTCTTACTGTAAGGCAGTAGTCTCCAAAGTGGGGTGCACAAGAGGATCCTTCGGGGTGCGCAGCAGTTCGGGCGGCTTTTTTTTTTTTTTGCTTGAGGCGGCAAAAATGGTAGAGCTGGCCCTGCGGCGCGGTAGGGAGCGCGTGCTCAAAAAAAGTTTGGAGACCACTGCTATAAGGCATGAAGTATCAGAGGGGTAGCCGTGTTAGTCTGGATCTGTAAAAAGCGACAAAGAGTCCTATGGCATCTTATAGACTAACAGCCGTATTGGAACATTTGACGAAGTGGGTATTGACCCACAAAAGCTTATGCTCCAATACGTCTGTTAGTCTATAACAGGGGTCAGCAACCTTTCAGAAGTGGTGTGCCGAGTCTTCATTTATTCACTCTGATTTAAGGTTTGGCGTGCCAGTAATACATTTTAACCTTTTTAGAAGATCTCTTCCTATAAGTCTATAATATATAAATAAACTATTGTTGTATGTAAAGTAAATAAGGTTTTTAAAATGTTTAAGAAGCTTCATTTAAAATTAAATTAAAACGCAGAGCCCCCCGGACCGGTGGCCAGGACCCAGGCAGTGAGAGTGCCGCTGAAAATCAGCTCGCGTGCCGCCTTCGGCACGCGTGCCATAGGTTGCCTACCCCTGGTCTATAAGGTGCCACAGGACTCTGTCGCTTTTTACAGATCCAGACTAACACGGCTACCCCTCTGATACTTGACACCATGCAAGGCACTGCATTTAGCCGTATGGAGTGGAAATCCATCAACCTCATAAAGAAACTTGCTTTTTTTGACGAAGTGGGTATTCATCCATGAAAGCTTATGCTCCAATACGTCTGTTAGTCTATAAAGTGCCACAGGACTCTGTCACTATAAGGCATGTTTTCTAATCCTTTAACTGTTCTCTTGACTCCTCTCTGAACCCTTTCCAATTATCAATATCCTTCTTGAATTGTGGACATCAGAACTGGTCACAGTATTCCAGTAGCAGTCGAACCAATGGCACATGTAACCTCTCTACTCCTACTCAATATTCCCGTTTATGCATCCAAGGATCTCAATAGCCCTTTTGGCCACAGTGTCACACTGGGAGCTCATGTTCAACTGATTATCCACCATGACCACAAATCTTTTTCAGAGTCTGCTGGCACAGTTGAGGGCAACTGCATCTGTATTTCCCCTCAGTGGACCAGCCAGGTCACCCACTCTCAGGCTTCCAGCTCCGCAGCTGTTGCCTCTCTTGAGTGGAGACACGCATTCCTCTCCCTTGTCACCAGGCTATTTCCAGGCTGCCCAGTTCCCTCCTTCACCATGTATTTCCCAGCACAGGTTTCCCAGGGATGCCTGCTTGCTTTCTCTTCAGAGACTGTTAGCACTTGTACTCACTACAGTGATAAGGTAACCACACAGCACTTCCTAGGAAAGCCGATTTTATTAAGTTAAAAAGCATTACCGAGAAAACATATTAAAAACGTTAAAAGAATGTGCATGCATGCTAATAAGCTTACCAGAATTAACCCCAACCCTAAAAGACTTGCAGGAGCTAGGATGACCATATTTCCCAAAGGGAAAATGGGACATCGCTCAGTGCTGGTCCGACGGCACCCTCCCACCCCACATGTAGCTGGTCCGAGCTCTGCTTCCCACGCCCCCCACGCCCTACACACACACACACACACACACCCCCCCAAGACTGGGGCTGGCATCGTTGCTTACCTGAGCCCTGCCTCTCTCCCTGCACGGGGCTGACATGGCTGCTCATTCCCCTCCTGCATATTCCGCCACACCGCATTCCACTTTTGTGTTAAAATAAAATAAAATAAAAAAAGTGGGCATTTGTCCCATTTGCTCTTGCCAACTGATCAAGTCAGCAAGAGCAAACAGGACAAACACCCACTTCTGCCAAAAAAGTGGGGACAGCCAGGACAGGGCTTAAAAAAGGAACTGTCCACAGCAAAAGGGCCCATATGGTCACCCTAGCAGGAGCAGTCCTTCAACTCCCCTATGTAATGGGATTCCTTGCAGTTACCACTTCATCACAGATTCAATCTCCTGAGTATCAGTAGGCTCAGTCCTCCAAACCTACCCTAAGCACTGTGGTCTTTTGTGGATAAGAGGTCCTGTCTGATCAGGAAGAAGGCCATGAACAAGTTTAAATCCAGGCTATTTATCCAAAAACGCTTTCGGTGTCTGTTGGTCCCTGGAGAATCCAGTTTGAACTAGTATATGCATACCTTTCAGGAAGTGTGGGGCAGATGTAGAGGGCTCTTCTCTGAAGATATTACCACATCTCCCCTTAATCTCCCCCTGCTGTTCTTTTTAATCTTTTCATGGAAATACATACAATTGCACCACAACACAGACCATTGCATTTTTAATAATTCAACATAGTTAATTCAGGATACTGCAGGAAGTTGTTTCTCTGGATAGAGTTCCCCCATCCTATAAGTATGGCCTACATTCTTTGTTCCTGCATGTATATATTTAGATGTAGTAGTATTAAAACACATATGGTTTTGTTGTACCCAGTTTACCAAGTAATCGAAATTGCTCTGTATCAGTGACCTGTCCTCTTCATTGGACAATTTTTGTGTCATCTGCAAACTTCATCAGTAATGATTTTGTTTTCTTCCAGGTTATTAATAAAAATGTGAAATAGCAGAGGGCCAATAACCAATCCCTGTGGGATTCCACTAAAA
The DNA here is from genome assembly GCF_002925995.2 of Terrapene triunguis. NCBI lineage: Eukaryota > Metazoa > Chordata > Testudines > Emydidae > Terrapene > Terrapene triunguis. The sequence continues at coordinate 20,575,689 of NW_020664435.1, read as the reverse complement.
ACACCCATTCTATGATGATTTCCCATTTACAATTAAATTTTGAGGCCTACCAGTTAGCCAATTTTTAATCCATTTAATGTGTGCCATGTTAATTTTATATCTTTCTAGGTCTTTTTTAATCAAAATGAGATGCAGTATCAGGTTAAATACCTTACAGAAGCATGACTATATTTGTCATTACTAGGCCAAACTATACAGAATATTTGTTTTCCCAAAAGAAAAGGCATATGGGTACATGACTGTCTAAATAGCATCCACATGAAACACATTTTATAAAGCAGAATCTAGTGTCTGCTTAAGAAGAGATATACTATACTTGGGCCACATAAAGAATCATATTTTTAGAGTAGTATCTATAAAAAGCATCATGAGTGTAGCAACATAATCCCAGAAATGTTAAGGAAACAAAAAAGCAACACTAACAATAATTTAAAGTGGGTCTGTTTGGGGAAAGTAGGGGGGAGAAAAGGGTGCTCACTGACAAACTGATAGTTTTCTATTATTCTTATAAATATTATTTAAGAACATGAGTATATGAATGCAAATTGAGCCTTAAAAGTGTTTTTATTATTTTGATTAAATGTAAGTAACTATGGACTATTGAAATTGAAGGAGGAATGATGCTTCTACCAAAAAAAAAAAAAAAAAAATCAACCGAAGGTCAAGATGAATCATCTACATAGCACTTACAAACATCTCCTCTGACCCCAACATCAAGTCATATGTTTGGTTCAAAGGTTATGTTTTGTTTACTTAGCAAAATAATTTATACTTTTTAATTTTACACACTAACTTCACTTAAGGTGAGCTTCTCTTAAAGTTCCCAGTTTTTGATACCGCCTGAAAATTTTAGGGAGTTTGGCAAATAAAAAGGCACAAAACATTGCTGTCACTTACTGATTTCCTCTCCAGTTAGAAGTCTTCAGCAATGGCCTCTTTATGAAACTGATTATGAGCAGCATGAAGCAGCCAGTGGGGAAACCTGGAGCTGTATGAATCTCTTTTAGTATATAGTATTTGTGAATAACTCTTTTCTTGGTAGGATTTTAATCAGTAAATCAAATTTAAACCCGAAGCTTGAAAAACTGATAATCTTTATTCGTTTTGGGTAGCATTCTTCTTCACTTCACAACTCAAACTGGAAAATATTATAAGCAACTATTAGTATGAATTCTGATGATGTACCTTAAAATATCACCAAGAGATACCACAAAAATCAACAGAACAAGTTTCAACCTCAAAGCTGCTCACTGCTATTATAGGAACTCCTCAGTAAATCCTTTTAGATATAAAGCCCCTTGGATATAAGAGCATGCTAAATATGAACTTGGTACTAATCATCCACCCAAGATTGTTAAAATCTGTGCTAATTTAAAATAAATACAATCTGAGGTGATATGGTTTTACTGCTGAAATACTGCACATAACATATTACATATACACATCACTTATTGACCATTACTCAAAGTAGTCCATTTACTCCAAACAAAATACCACCAAATAGTTCATGTTCAAACTAGGATTTTTATTTTACACGTATTATTTAGTCTGCAAGTTCTTGTCCTGTTACATTAACATGAACATGTCCCACAAATACTGCACTGCACCTTCCCCACCCAGGAACTTACATTTCAATGAGATAAAAGGATATGCAAATCAGAAGCTTAAAATATCCGTTTGCCTTCATGACCAATAAAAATCAGATGCTTCAGGTGTCAAAAGGCAGCGTCACTTTCCTTTATACCATTTTCCCTCACACACAAGAACACGTGACAAAATTTAACTGTATATTGTTTAGAGGAATTAGCCTCTATCCCAGGGGCCTCAAACATGTGGCCTGTGGAGTTATTTGCTGTGGCCTACCAAGCTCTCCGCACCGCCCCCCCTCCAAAGTTATTTCCTAGAGCACCAAGATCCCCTCACCCGCTGCCCCCCAGCGCACCACATCCCCGCTCCTCTGCCTAACTCCAGGCGCGTCCCACTGCCAAACAGCTGTTTTGTGGCGCTTAGTGCTTTCCAGGAGGGAGGGGGGAGGAGCGGGGAGCCGCGCGCTCAGGGGAGGAGGCAGAGAAGAGGAGGGGATTTGGGGAAGGGGTTGGAATAGGGGGGGGGGTGGAGTTGGGGTGGGGACTCTGGGGAAGGGGTTGTAATGGAGGCGGGGAAGGGGTTGTAATGGAGGCGGGGCCTCATGGAAGGGTGGAGTGGGGTCAGGGCGGGGGAAGAGGGAGGCTTTTGTACCTTTATATGAAAAGGTGTCAGTGATGCAGCCCTCGGGCCAACATACTAGTCCTCATACAGCCCTCGTGGTGATTTGAGTTTGAGATCCCTGATCTATCCCTTCTTTGCAGGTAGGTGTACTTAAATGACAGACCAGAATATGAACAGGGACTATGGAGAGGGATCATGCCTTATAAATGTTTGTACACTAAGCACATTGCTGGCATTCAGATAATCAATAATCCTTTAAAGAAAGGAAACTTACAAACATATGAAACCTATATCACTTAAAGCATTTGATAAACTATGCCAGACATCAGATTGCACTCCCAGCTTCTTGGTGCAGCAGTCATATCTTTTCTGTGTTTTATACAACACCAAGCACGTTAATGACACTCAGGGCTTGCCTGCACTTAAAACGCTACAGCAGCATGGCACCACAGTAGCACTTCACCATAGACACTACCTACACATCAGCATAGGTAATCCACCTTCCTGCAAGGTGGTAGTTAGGTGATGGAAGAATTCTTCCGTTGACCTAGCACTGTCTACATGGGGATTTAGAGTGGTTTAACTATGCTGCTTAGGGCTATGGATTCTTCACATCACTGAGGGACGTAGTTACGCTGACCTAATTTTCTAATGTAGACCGGGCATCAGATACTTTGGATTTACATTATACTTTACGTGCTATAAAAAAACATTACCTTATGCGTCAAAACACACTTGTAAGGAAGGCAAAACTCCCCAAATTGTCACGGGGAAACTGAGGCAGACAAGTTACAGGAAGTGCCTACAGCCATACACCAAGGTAACAGCAGAGCAGGATTGGAACCCAGGAATTCCTGCTTCTCAGCCCTTTACCACAATCAGCCTCGATGTCCAATTAATAAATACAAAAGTAATTAAGGCAAAGCATGTACTAAGCACACAGTGCACCAGGGATCCAACACAGGGTGCTTAACAGAGATGGGGTCCTATTGAAGCTGAAGGCCAATCGTGTGGGGCTGGGGGAGGCACTTCGATCTCTGGACTAGGCTGAGGGATCTCGGCCTCTTAAATGACTAACGCCCAAAGCAGGGGCGACTGCGCTTCATAACAACACAACACCCCAGCCCAGACCGGGGCCGGCCCAGCGGCTCCTCCGTCCCCCAGCCGGAAGGGACTAATCGCCGTTACTGGTCACCGAGATGATTAACGATGGTGACGGGCTGAGGGGGCCCAGCTCCTGTGCCGGGCAGCGCAAGGGGACGGGAGGGGCTCTCAGCCCAGTCCGGGGCTGGGGGGTGGGAAGGGGGCCAGGCCCCGGGGAGACCCGCACAGCGGGAGCTGGGGAGGGGGCTGCTCCTCCCGGCCTCGGTGGGCTCTTACCTCTGCTAACATTATTGCCCCGCTGCGGACTCTCCCGGCTCTAGCCCCGCTGCATGGTGCCCGCAGCAGCCCGGGAAAGACTCCCCCGCTCCGCTGCACGGCGGGCGCTGCCGGCTCCCTGCCGCCCTCCTCAGCGGCCGTTTGCTGCCCTCAGCCTCGCCGCTGCCTCCGCAGCTCGGTCCGGAGCGGCCGCCATCTTGGGAGGGCTACGTGAGCCGCCGCCGCCGCCGGCGCGCCCGCCCATTGGGGCCGCAGGATGCGGAGACAGGGAGCCGCCCCCACCTGGCCTATCTCCTTCCCGGGCCTGGCCCTGCGCTCCCCACCTGGGCATGGGCGCGACGTGACTAGAGCAACAGCCACCATAGGGGTCGCTCCCGTGCGGGGCAGCCTGGGCTAGTCAGTCAGGGCAATGGCCAGTGGCTCTGAGGCAGCACCAGTAGCCGGGGAACTTAGGACCCAGCTTGGAGCTAGGGCCTGCGCTGGGAAATGCACCTCAGTGAGCAGCGCCGTGTTCGCCCCAGCCTAGCCCAGCCCAGGGGTTGAATACAAACAACTTCGTGGATGATGATGGTATATGGGGGGGGTCTTGAAATGTCCCACGTGTCAGCAGCTGGGGGGGAGGGGGGAATGGTTTGATTGGGGGCTTGCTCTCGCTCCAGAAAGTGGGTCTTTGTTTTACTAGCTGGCTCCTTTTGGGTTGGTCCTGTTCCTGCTGAATTTCGCTTGCTCGCTTAGCTCACGGCTGTCTGCAGGTGCAGCTGGATCTGAGAAACGCCTAGGTCAGGACAGCAGATCTCCTATGGGGTTAACTGCTCTCTGGCATCAGTTTTTAGGGCAGCAAGTATTTTCTTAGATGATCAGCACACGTCGGGAAGCGGGGAGTAAATTGTGTAAAACTTTCGCAGATTTTGCTGCACTATTAGGAAAGCAGAAATATAAATGTATAAAGTATTGATATCTTGCTCTTGCAAAAATACACACGTGCTTAACTTGGCCCATGTTAATAGTCCCACGGAAGTCTGTAGGAATGATCCCCAGTTCCGTGCATCAGTCTTTGCAGGATCAGGATCTTAAATTTCAAACAAAGACAGCATGTCCCTGCTTACAGGGGAATCTGTCTAGACAGTTCCGTATTTGTCCAGTTTTATATGTACTAAAATTAAATTATTAAAACATTCAGTTTGTACTGAAAGCAAAACTCCATGATCCCTGGCAGATCTTCAGGTCTATGAAATTAGGCATGGGTAAATAAAGTGTAGAGGGGAGTGGATAAAGGCTTATTGCATCACAGGTCTCATATGATGTGCATGAAGGGAGAAGTAGTAGTAGAAGTTAGTTGTAAGGGAAAGCCTGGAACCAGAAATGGAAGAGCTGAGGGGACTTTATATTTGGTCTAGTTTGGACTTGGGAAGGGGAGGAGACCTGTTTTCTTTATAGTAGAGGGGGGAGTGAGAGTGGGTAATGGAGAACTCCCCTAGGACTACTGAGTACTAGAAGTTGGTTAACTTATCTGCTGCTTACATTAAGGTTTACTAATAGCGTGTTGTCAACTCTTGCAAGTTTTATCATGAATCTTATGATAATTATTTTTGTCCTAAAGCCCCAGTTCCTGGAGTCATGTGAATTTCAGCTTTCATTAAAAAAAAAAATCTAGTCCTCACGGCTGCAGAGAAAAGCTTGAAAAGGTGAACCCTAAAAGTTAAAAACCGGAATGCAAATTAAAAACCCAAAATGTTGTATTGATTTTTTTTAATCATTATTTAAGCCACATTTCATGATTTTTGAATGCTTGGGCTTGGCAAATACTGTTAATACCTTCTCTGAGTGGATACCTAGGAGAAGCCCAAACCATTAGTAAACAAGATGGTTGTTAACAGTAACATAGGATGTAATAGTCTACTTTATAGCTATTACAACAAATTCATAAAGTAATTGTTCAAAAATATTCTGCCATGAAAGCTGTAAACTAACAATAGGTATTCCACTGCATCAGGCATTTGGATTTTCTTTACATATTATAAAAAAAGGACATAAAAGAATTATTATAGCGTAATTTTCTTTCACACAAAGGACATTTGTTTGGCAGAACTAAAAAAATTATTCATTGCCGCAAGTCTGCATTCACAACATTCAAGTCTTCATCACATATCTAATTGCATTCAGCCAATTACCTGCACCATGCTTAGAGACAATTCTGAAGGAAGCAATAGTATACCAGAGTGCTTGGTAAACCATCAGTTGTGTAATTATGCAAAAACGAGTGTGAGCACATAGTCACATAGCTATTTTTATATTGGTTGTACCCAAATTAGTTAATATCCACAGGCTGCTGTGAGTGTGTTCTCTATGGGTGAGGTATAGAACCATCCAAATGATAAGATAAATTAATGTTTATAAAATTTCAGGAGAAACCCTGTGAGAAACAGGAAGTGCACCTGTGGGGATTAAGTGAACATATATAGAGAAAGGTTCATTGTGTTTTGCTGTAATTGAATCATAGATGGTGTTCTAGTAAAATGGATACTTTGTGATTAGAATCAATTCTCTCCTCTTTCTGCATCTTGAGCACCGTTAAGAGCACAGAGTGGGATTTTCAAAAAAACCCTAAATGAATTAGGAGCATAAGTCCCACTGAAGAAGAGAAAACACTTTTGAGAACCCCACCCTAATTTCTTGAGTGTGCTAGGTGCAGAAAGCATGTACACTTTGTTCTTATAAAACAAAACATACATTTGAAAGTCAACAGAACTTGTGTTTCTAACTCATTTAAGCACTTTTGAAAATCCCAACTGTCAATGTTACAAGAGTAGAATATTAGGCTGGGCAACTGTACATGTTACTGTGTCAAATGTCCCAAATTCTGGAACAGTATCCTTAGCCTCAAACTTTTTTGTTGGAGGGAGAGGGGGGAAGGAGCAAAAACAGCCCTTACCTTATGGTAAGATTTTTTTTCTCCCCTCTTAAGTGTATATATATATGGTATTGTGATATGTTATGCGCACACACAGGAAAATGTACTTCAGAGATTGTCAGTGACATAATAATCTTGGTTTAGTTGAACAAACAAACTCAATCTTCCACTCCTCTTCCTTCTCATAGTACAAGTAGCACTTCCTGACTGAGCTCAGTGCAGATGGATGGGAAGCTTGAATTGGCCTCAACACAACATGTATCATTTTCAAATTGTTGAACCCAAGTTCAGTTATATAAATGTTTGGTGTTTTTTTTCTTGTCATTAAAAACAAATCCTAATTAATACTTTATGCCTGACTTCTTCAAACTTCTGCCTGACAGCTGGCAATGCCAGACAACGTGCTGTGCAGGGAACCACCTAGCATTCTTGTACTGATGCAATGAAGCTACTGAATAGTATATTCACTACTGTTCTTTATCCCTATATCTCAGAAGGATCCCGTGGATGTGAAACATCAATATTGATGCGAAAATGATTAGCTATGAAAGTTATAATATTGTATTCTAACTTTAGGTTATTAGTAGTCTGACTTCAGAAGGGAAGAATAATGTGGCTGCAAACAGCAGAAAGGAGGCTGCAAGAGAGGGCAGGACCACAAAGGCATTTACACAGTGGAACAGGAGACAGCCTAGCAGAGGAGTTATTAACATGGAGCAGCAGTGGGAGAATGTGGTGGGGAAGAGAAATGAAGGTCTGGGAGGGGAGTAGAAATTGAGGGATTAGGAGAGGAAGGCCTGCTGAGATTAGAATTGAAGTGTAAGGAAACGAGAGAACTTCATTTGCATGGGTCATTGGTAGATTATGAGGAGTTGTGTAGTGAGGTTCTCCTGGAATGCAGAAATTTACATTTGCACATCTTATGCACATTTTTTCCAGCTTTTTCCTGTGGCAGTATAAGCCAGTCTGGAAACAAGGCCATTCACACTAGATAAAAGGATGACAATATGGATGGT
>NW_020664435.1:20554529-20568164 GCF_002925995.2 Terrapene triunguis | reverse complement strand
GAAACAAGGCCATTCACACTAGATAAAAGGATGACAATATGGATGGTCCCTTCAACAAAACCACCAAAGATAAGATCAAGCCCCGTCCCGTAAAACCCAAGGACCAAACACTTATTTGCTCTTCAACAGGGACCAACTTCAAGGGACAATCCTGATACTAGGCTTGAATCATTCACAAAAGTGCCAAGATCACCTATGTAGCTGTCCTCGGACAACTACACAGTGTCTTTGATATGAAGTATGATGTATAGTTTTAACTGTAACGAACTGAATAAAACTTTACATAAAAGGTTGGGCACCCTATTCTTGCAGATTCTAGTAAATGTCATAAAGTGCTTATTGGGAAACCTACTGTCAGAGCCAATAAGGCTTTACATGTGAAGACCCTAAAACTCTCCAACTCATGGTACACTTTGCATATCACCAAAAGGGTTTGGTGTACCACACCAGTTCATCCACAGCTTTCCCTGACCCAAGCTTGCCTGAAGGACAATCCCTGATTTTTTTGAACTTCTGCAGCACTGAGACTCTGCAAAGCAATATTTAATGTATTCCTTGGTGAACTTTGCTTTTAAGCCTGCAGCCTACACACAGACAACCAGGGGATGGAGCCAAAGAGAGAATCTGAGAGTCCTGCAGTTCTGTTCCTTTATGTCTGCTGTGCACCCAGGATGCAATGTGAAATTTACTAGTGATTCTAGTAAATTATAGTTTGTGAAAACTGCCCCCTCAACAAAGTTCAGGTATGGGCAGAAGGACACAAAAAAGACCAAAGGAAGGAAGGAAGATGATAGAAGAACAGGGGGGAGTGTAAAGAAAGAGATCAAATAGAAAAGATGCAGCAGTAGAGGGAAGAGACGCTGCTCTAACCTGAAAATGAGACAACAGAGGGGGAAGTATTAATTTTTCAGAGACTAAAAGGAGGACAGTGGTGGTTGCAAGGCTGTCAACCCACCTGGAAGGCAAAAACCAACAAACTCAGCGAATCACTGATCATCTGCATTTGGAGAGAGCATATACTCCAGCTGCATCCCAGAAGGTCCAAAATATAGGAGAGAAGACCAAGGGGAAGGGGAAAGATCTGAACAGTGAGGAGGCAGGAGAAGAAAAACACTAAAAGCAAGAGGTGGAGAAGGCCAGATCAAAGAAAAGGGTCTACAAAAGAAAAGTGGAGAATAGGAAAAGAGGAGGAGACAAAGTTTGTTCTATACAGCTCTTTGCTTTAATAGTTATTAGGCTTTTTCTAATTAGAACAAAAATCAGCAAAAACAAAATCTGAAATTTCCCACTTTTCTTGGTAGGAGAACCTCTCCCTACTTCTACATATTATTGATCAGCCTCACTTTTTATTTTGACAGATTGTGTAGTTTGGGAATGGATAGATCCAAGTTTGACTTGATTCAATTATTCAGCCACCTTTGTTGTTTTCGTGACCCTTCCTGGCAGTCTGTTGGAAAAATGTCCATCTATACATAGAAAATCAAATGCCTTATGTGATGGAATAGCTGTTTTCAAGATTTGATACTGTTGCTAATACCTGATTGCCTAAAGTGACTGTGCTTTTCTTTCAAAGAGGACCCAGAGGGTTGTGATGCTGCTTCTACCCCAGGGTGCTCATATTCCAAATCTCACAGGATTCCCTCCTGCCACCATTCCTGCTTAGTGTGCATGTGAGGCCATTAGAGAAGACTGGAAGATGTTTTGGGCTGCTTTACCATCAGTATGCTAGTGAGACTCAGCTCTACAGCTTCTTATTGACTAGAGATACCTCCATCTCCTTGGATTCCCACTGTTTAGCTGAGGAAAGGTATATGAAGAAAAATAACTGGTTTAACACAAGAGGTCATGACTGAAAGGATCAATCCAGACAAGGTTGATATTGGCAGTTAGGGGAAAGGATCTTGAGGAAATGACAGGTGCTATCATTGCTTCTTACATTGTGAGGGGGATGTGATGCCCACCGTTCCTGTCAATATTTTAGCAGTTTTTTTAGAATTATCATTGTTCCTTGTGGCCTGAAGTGCCTTTCATCGTGTTTGGCCTTTCCTCCCTGATATAGAGCTCACTACAGTTACACATACACATACATTTGTCACCTCCGTTATGCTACGCTGGACTACTCCAAGGATTCTAGATTTTCTTTACTATTTTTACTTATTTGGAGCATTCAGGAGCTAGTTTGTACTTCTGCATTTAGAAAATGGATTTATTTTTATGGAGACAGCATAATTTAGAGATTAAATCGTTTCATTAGTCTGTAATGACAGTGACTAAGATCATTTCAGAACAATGACGCAAGCATCAGTCACTCAGCTCCTGGCCATTCATTATCTGAACAGCATGCAAACATAATGCTTCCTGCGCCACTTACCATGCTGTTGCTGCTATGGGCAACAAGTAAATGAAAGAGTAAACAGCATGTTTGGGAAAATAGGGGTTTTAACTGGCCTGTTTTCATTAGTATTTCTTTCTTTAAATAGACTTTTAAAAGATCATTTTTTATTGCTTGCTTTCATTTTAAAGTGAAATCATTCTTGAAGGCCAGACACTTCAGTTAGTATGGAATATGTGGCCACATGTCACAGAAGTGGGTCAGGAGTTACAGGAATACATCTCTGTGCCCTGCAAATGCGCCCTGTCCCCATCAAGGTATTGGATATTATCTATACGAATCTAAGTTACCTTTGAGCTGGCTGTCTGAGCAATGTCTCTATGTTTGAATGCTCTTCCTTTTTGTCCTAACGTCTGAACTCCTGCCGGTGGCTGACAGGTTACTGTGGGTGCAGGACCCCCAGCTGCTTCCTCTTGGGCTCCATTTGAGCATGACCATTTTTAGAACACACTGTAGCCTATATTTTTTTGCCCAGGCTATTTCTTTTGTCAGTGATCAGAGGAGATAAAGGCAGGGATGGGCTTTATTTGTTCCAGTGGTTAGCAAGCAGGATTTGTTTGAATCTTTGTAACATGCACCCCTCTCCTTATGAAGATATGGACAATACCATTTATTAAAATAAAGTATGGGGCCAAAGTACTCATGTCAGCAGGTCCTGAAATTGGTGATGGGGAGTATGGAAGGAGTATCTAGTGATCCTCTGTATAGAGAGCACAGGTGACAGGCCACACACAAAGATGCTGTAATGTGGTGCTTTGTGGGTTGGGCTTACCCAGGATTTCTAAAGGAATTAGGAGATTCTTGGGTGGGAATGAAAGACTGAGTCAATGTAATACATTTGACAAAGAAAGGAGGACAGAGTCACATTAATGGCTGAATGACCCAAGGATAGAAGGAGCCAAAAGAAAAGGTCTCTTAAGCTATGACGACACTAGAGAGTTATAGTGGCACAGCTGAACCGATGCAGCTGCACCGCTGTAAGATCTCTCATGTAACTTCTCGATGCCGATAGGAGAGAGCTCTCATGTTGACATAATTAAACCACCCCCAACAAGCAGCAGTAATGTCAGCGGGAGAGGTTCTCCTGCCAACATAGCGCTGTGCACACTACGACTTATATCACTCAGGAGGGGTGGGGGATTCACACCACTGAGCTATGTAAGTTTTGCTGACCTAAATGATAGTGTAGACATAGCCTCACTCTGAGACACACATCAATAAAATAAGTTGGTAAAACATATAACCACTCCAAATATTCTGTTTTACCATTTTCAAAGGAAAACACTGGATTCTTATTAGAAAGGAAAAAGAGGCAAGACCCGAGAACAGAAGAACTGGTTGTATTCTGGAGGCAGCTTAAATAAGAGAATACATTGATAGTAATCTAAACTTTGCAGATGACTCAAAATCCAAATCAGAGTATCTGTATTCTTACACCAAACTATTATTAAAATTGAAATATTGCTTAGGAACAGCTGTAGAAAAACAGCAGTGGTTACTAAAGGTTTAACAATGGGGGACCAGTGGGGGAAAAAAGACAGTGGAGAACCAAGCCATTCGTTATGCATTAAGAGAAGGAAATGGAGAATGGGGAGCATGATTCACCCCAGTAGTCCTGACTATGCTGGAAAGGGACAAGGTCCTTGTTATGCAAGATCAGCTATAAACACCATCCTGAAAACTGTTCGAACTGTAAGGAAAAATTAATCTCAGTATTTTGACACTACATCAGAGAAAGTGTTCTTAATTAGGAAACATGTTAAAAATGAGTTTAAGTAAGAAAGGCTGAGTAGAGGATTAGCATCCTTGAATATAAATTCATCATCCTGAAAAAGGAAAATATTAATCCATACCAGTGACTCTCAAGATTTCTTATACTGTGGGTCACCTCCTATCCCAAACTCCTAATCTAGAATCCACAGCTTTCCTGTGACAACTATCGTGCCTCCTGTGTACAAGAAAATTCATTATTAGGACAGTATTAAGTAGACAAGATGAAATAACTTTAACTGTAGCATTACCAAACCCAAGCATTCACAGATCATTAGTTAGGTCATAACATTTTTTTTTAAATCTCATTTTTTTAAACTTTTTATTTGCCTTGTGGTTTTTGAACCTCTTAGGGTTCACTCAAGTCACATTTTCAAGCTTTCCTCCACAACCATGAGGGCTAGAAACTTAGTTTTGGCTTTCATTAAAAGAAAAACTATCTCCTAATTACAGGACTCCAGGATCTGGTATTTAAAAAAAAATACACCAAATACTGTGAGAGTTGCAATAAACTTGGGAGAACTGGCAGCACTAATTGTGATGACTATAGCTGGTTGGTTGTAAGTTTTTCTCAGTATGTCTCTCTGCTATTTATTTCCTGTCTCCAAGTAAAGAAGTTTATTATTTGTACTGTATCTTGCCTTATTGCCTCAAGCCTCCCACTGCTCCACTCTTTTCCGGACACTTTGCGGTTTGGTTCTGTTCTCCCATGGGTTTGATACCCCTCCCATTTGGCACTATTTGCAAAAATTGATCAAAGTTGAATTTATGCCAAAAAAATCACAATAAGGACAGACAAAATAATAATAAGGTCAGAGTTAGTTGTTTGTTTGTAAGTTTAGTCATCAAAAAAGCCTCTGGAAATCCTAAGAGACAAATCTGGAACTGGGTGACAGTTTGTAATAAATTAGGGAAAAGACTGTCCTGCAACGATAGTCACTGACCTATCTGAAAGCATATTATTTCTTAATTGTTTACTTAGATCTATGCAGTATCCAGGGCCTTGTCTATAATAGATGTTTTACAATAAGTGCTGGTCACCTTATTTCAATTTTCACAGTTGTGCAAAATTATGGAGTTTAAGCATTTTTTTATTTTTATCTATTTAAATTTTCAGTTGTGGGAAATTATGGGGGAAAAGGGGGCAGACATTTAATGACAGTAGACACTGAGATTCAAAAAGTTAAAGCTTTATAACTGTTAAAACACAAATTGACAACATCACGTCAACATATATAAAGTAAATATCCTTAATTCAAACTCTAAGAAGTTCTAAAGAAACATTTTTCTTACTTTGCTTATCTGTAAATTTCATTACTGGAAATATTTTTGTCGGTTTGTGTGTGTATGGTGAAATCAATGTTTACTGACATTTACTGATAAAAATCTAATCCTTCCAAGCCTACTGATTGTCCACTCCTCTAGTGTCTTCCTACAATTTTCTCTATGTACCCAGAAGGGCAGACAAGTTCTCCCACAATTTATTGGTAAAGAATCATAGAACTGCACAGTTTACTGCAGCATAAAGAACCATGGGATATGCCCCAGAGGTGGTAACTCAGACAGAAGAACACAGCATCCGAAGAAGTGGGTTGTAGCCCACGAAAGCTTATGCTCTAATAAATTTGTTAGTCTCTAAGGTGCCACAAGTACTCCTGTTCTTATTGAGGACAGAGTATCTCAGTTAAGGCTTTGAAGTGTGGCTGCTCATTCTGCAGTGAAGACTTACCCTAAAATAGCATTATAAGATTCAGTATTAGTGTCCTGCTGTTCCTATATCAAATCCATTCATTTTAATAATAAACAGGTTCTTCTGTATTTACCAACCCAGCAAACTCAGTCTGGGATCTTTACTTCTCTCCCATCATTACAAGAAATAAAGATGCTGCAGTCAAATGATATCCTCACTTACACCTTTGCAATCACACTGCTGACATCATTTGGAGATAATGGAATTGCTCAGGAGTAAGTGAAGATGACATTCGGCCTGCAGTAGAATTCTTCTGGATTCTGAATGCCCAGAGTTTGCAAAGCTGCAAACTAAACATGTATCTTCTGGTATCACTTAGATACAATAAACGCAGAACCCCATGATGCAATTTTTAGAGTGGAACTGCTCTTCCAGACCTGCTTAGCCAACATAGTGAAAGCTACTTTAGGATTTCCACAGACAGATTAACAACCTGATTTTAAAATATCCCTTCCCATACACAACACTGTCTCCCTGTCCCACACGCATCAGAGGTTAAATATGTGTCCCCCAGCATGCACATCTCCCTTCCCCCCAGGGGCCAGTCCCTCTTCCATGCCAGGAGCTCTCTGCAGCTATCTCCTGCCGTCTCTGCCACTTCTATGGCAGGGACTCTGCATTCCCCATCCCTCTTAGATTCTACTCCTGTTCTAGTCCCCTTCCTCCCTTAGTCACTGCACATTTGTATTCCATCTTTGTCTTCCCCCCCCCCCCCCCCCGCAAGCCCTCCCCCCCCCTTCCCCCCCCCCCCCCCCCCCTTCCTCCCCCCCCTTTTTTTTTCCCTTTTTTTCCCCCCCCCCCCCCCCAATAGGGCAAGCTATCCCCCTTTCCCCTCACAGAAGTACCTCTCTTCCCCTGGATTGGGAAGGGATTCTGGCTAGTGTCTCCACTCTTTCTTCCCCATTAGGGTGCAGGCTCTGTGGGGGAAGCTGTCCTCAAGTCTCTTCTGCCTTCTATCTCCCCCTGCTGGCTGAGGAGAGGTCTCACTTCCAGGGATAAGGGAGTGCTAAGAGCTGCTTTTGCCCCTTCAAGAAGCCCTTCTGCCTCTGACCTCTCTCCCATTCCCTCTAATTCAAGGGGAAGTATTATTGTCTCCCTCTGCCCAAATTGAGAGAGGAAATGTCCTCCCTGCTCCGTCCAAAACTATGGCCAGTGTTGCCAACTCACATCAGAGTAAGTCTTGTGATATTTCTTTTTTTTTCTTAAAGCTCCAGCTCATTATGTCATGTGATTATGTGAGATTCTCAACTTCAATTTGTTTAAACAAATAACTTGTTATCCCTCATGGCTGTAGAGAAGAACTTAAAAATGTGAATCCTAAAGGCTTAACAACCAGAAGGCAAATAAAAGGACCCAAAACTTATTTTTGAATAATGTCATGACTTTTAAGCCAATCTCGTGTTTTTAGGGGCTGACCCATGATTTCTGAACACTGAGGGCTGGCAATACTGAAGCCCTTCTGTACTGATTTGAGCAGTGTCAGAAAGATCCCCTGGATTCAACAGCTACGTATCTCTATTAGTGCCTAGTGTCCAGATCCTGAATACACTTATGAGAATGCTTAATTTTACTATCACAGTGGGATTACTCACAGTAATAAAATTAAGCACATGCATAAACGTTTGTAGCATTAGGATCTACGCAGTTTAATATATTTATCTAGAAATATCTTTATACTGATTAGGGCTGGACTGGTATGTTTTGGGCACGCAGTACTCTTCAAAGAGATTAGCATTTCAAAAGGTGAATAATCCATACTCTTCTCAGAAATAAACGGCTTTTCAGAACACAAAGGAATCATTTGTTAATCATTTTAATATGTATACAAAATAGACAGTAAGGGGAGATGATTTACGGTGAAACGTGCACACATTCCTCCAGAGTCTCACATTGTAAAGGTATTGTTGATAAAGGGCCGAATCTCCACTGTTTTGAATCCACAGGCAGAAGTTATGAACAAGGTGGAAGGCAGTACAGAATCAGGCCCACAAAGAACTGGAGCAAAAGTTCTCTAATGAGATCTAATGATGGGCTTTTCTTCCTACATTTATTCTTTTATATTTAAACCATGATTTTTCTCGTATGCAGCTGTTTAGTAAAACTTAGGCCCTGGCCTAACAAGATCATCTACTTTGGCTGTGTAAATCTTCTTGCAAGATCAGGACCCTAATTTGTAATACAATTGCTAGCAAGTGACTGCTGAAGTGATTTATTTCTGAGACCATATAAAGAAAAATACTCTTTTCTTACCTGAGGTAGGTAAAAATGTTGTAAATGAAATCCTGGTTTTACATTATTCACCATTTAGTTGGATACACACTAGCTGTCTTTATCTTTGTAAACGCATTCAGAATCTTTCCTGTCATGCCCCCAAAGGCCTGATGCTATAAATACTTATGCCTGTGAGTAGCCTGGATATATTGTCTGAATAAATGTCTGGCCTCAATGCTGCAAACAATGAGGAAGATATATGTAAATTCTGCTACTATGATAAAATATTTTCTGTCTTTTTGCAGTCAACATTCTTATCACATTGAGGAGTTCAGGTGTTGATTAAGAGATTGCAGAGTGGGGAGTTAGAAACAGCATTTTTTTTTTGAACAAACAGAGTGAACTAGTCCTTTGAGTGGCACTTTGTGGTTTTTTTTTCCCCAATTAGAAATTACATTTAATTTTAACAGTTTTAAGTTAATAGCTTGGTGGTTCAGATTCAGGTGTGTTTGCCTAGTACTGTAATTACATAAAGTAATTTGCAGGATTTTAGACTGTGAGAAAGCCTAAGAATCTTTATGACTTCCTGTACTATTTTAAAGGCTTCAGTAATAATGTTTATTTTCTGCTGAGTGCCATAAAAAACTGAAGTCATCCTGGTTTCATTTTTATTCTCTTCTTTCTAGAGTATGAGGTAAACTGTGGGTTTTGGCTTTCCATTGATTTCGGTATGCTTTGGATTAGGCCCTAAGATGATCAAGGGAAAATACAACTCCCATGGGCTTGTACATGATTGTAATTTGTCTCCAAAAGATCACTTTCAAGATCTTTAGGCATAAACATTGACTTGACAATTTTTCCATCTTGTTAACCTTACTTTAGAATTTTAAAGGTATATTTTTGTTGTAGTAATTATTTTGAGCACCCAAAAGTACACTAAATGCTTCACAGAAATAAATAAAGATATGGTCTCTGCACCTAAGAGTCTGAAATATAAGGGCTCAGTCCAGCAAATACTTACTTGTGAATAACTTGACTCCCATGCATAATGTTATGATGATTGGGACCCATGATCAGACATTGTTATGTAGTTCTTTGTTTCTGTGCATCCCACAGTAACAAACTATTGGGTGTGCACTAAACAGGAAATGATATGTTACATATTAGTAAAATATTTGCTAAATTTTGACCACTGAGCTTTCAATGAAGTGAGTTGTCAAGACACTTTGCAAATAAAACATTTAATATTTTCAGCTAAAAAAAAAATCAGAATGAAACAAGGAATATATATCCAGTTTTAGAAAGACACCGTGAAGGATAGTAATGAAGGAATTAACATAGGAATTTGTATATAGATATATTTAATCAATCATAATTAATATTTAATGCCTAAAGAAAGAAAGAAAAAGAAAAAAATAAATAACACAGCCCAAAACAAAAACTCTCTCTCAAGTTGGTAGTTCTGTCATGCATATAATAGACTCCAAAATCTTCTGATGGCATCACACACAACAGATTTTGTAGACCAGTGGTGGGCAACCTGTGGCCCGTCAGGGCAAGCCACTGGCAGGCTGCCAGACCATTTGTTTACATTTGTATGGCCACCCGCAGCCCCCAGTGGCCGCAATTCGCTGTTCCTGGACAATGGGAGCTGCGGGAAGCGGCACAGACCTGGCCGCCGCTTCCCGCAACTCCCATTGGCCGGGAATGGCGAACTGCAGCAACTGAGATCCGTGGGTGGCCGTGCAAATGTAAACAAATGGTCTGGCAGTCTGCCAGTGGCTTGCCCTGACGGGCCGCAGGTTGCCCACCACTGTTATAGACTGTCTCACGTGACAGAATTACCATCTTGAGATTATTTCTGCAGGGCTCCTGCACTATAAAATTTAGCACTACATCACTTCCAATGAGCCTTTCAAGTTGATGCAACTCTACTGGAAGTAAATGAATAATGTTACACCACTGTAAGAAGGAAGTAATGCAATGGAGAATCAAGCCCCAGTCTTTACACCTAAACACACAGTTTTGCCCATAGAAAAACTTGCAATTTACACACAATCAGTATTTGCTTTGCATTCACCAATCACATGGCTGGGCACCAAAAGCAAACAAGTGTCACAAATATACAGAACATTCTTAATAGTGAGTTCTCTGTGTCACAAACCAAACAAGGATCCATACTGCCATGTAATTAAAAATAAAATAAAAAACCTCAACCTCTTAAAACAACTACATCCTCAGCACTTTTCAAAGATCATGATAGCTAGTCCATTTTATATTACTATCTAAGTTAGGCACTTATGCTATGTGTGATTCCATGTAATAGAAATGTTACATGACCTAGATAAAAAGCCAGCTCTCACCAACATCTTCTGAGTTGCACTAGTTGGATAGGGTTTGATCCTACCCCATAAGGAGCAAGAGTCACTGCATGCTCCAGCTCCTTTTGGGGCACTCTATAAACCCAATTTAACTGGTTTAATTTGATCAGAGCAGGTTGATGACCATTTTCCATTGCAAAATACTGCATAGGAGCTAGAGTGCACCAGTGAATCTAGCCTAGTTAGGAGAAACACATTCTAACAGCGTAAAGAGAATACTTTTGATCAGAAGCTGCTTCCCATCCTGTCCTGCAGAACTCCCCAGCCTCCACAACCTCCCCTGGCCTCCTCCTCCTCCATCCCCAGTGCCAAGCTCTCACTCCCCATCCATCCTCCACAACCTTCCCCCAGGGACCCGCTCCCAGTCTGCCCCCTCAGCTCTCCCCTGGTCTCTTCATCCTCCACCCCCTAGGACTAGTGACACCACCCACCCACAACCTTTACCCTGAGCCACTCAGCTGAATCTCAACAGAACCCAGGTAGCCCCAGCACCCCTAAAAAAAAAAGAGGAGAAGGATTTGAGGCTTGTTCTTTTTTAAAAAAAATGTTTACATTAGAAATTCAGATCTACTGAGGAATACTCTTGGTGACCAGGAAATCAGAGCCCAACTTAAAGGTCTTTGGATCCAGGCCTCTAGTGAAATTACAATATAAAAAGGAAAGGAGGCAAAGATGAGTAACTGAGAAGAGAAGGGATTCATACTCAAATTTTTTGTTTGAGATAAATATCAGTTTAAAGAATCAATAAGAGAAAGGTTACCTTTGTTAAAGATTCAGTACCCTGCTCCTTCAGTTAACGTGTGAGATCTCATAACAAAACAGCTGAGTCCTGCTGTGAAAGGGCAGGGTCCCAGTCCTGTCTTCTTGCTCTACCTATACAGACTGACAACACAGAGATCTTCGGTTGTTAAGATACCACTGTGTAGCTTATTTATGTTGCTCTTCCCACCACCTTAACTGATCTATACACCGCATCATTTCCAGCATCAGTTTCTCCTCTGCCAAGGAAGGGAGAGATCTCACCACCGAGAATGCCTTCCATAGTGCTGATTCTACTAGCCTACACCTTCTTCCTCTGCTGCCTTCTATCCTCTGTGTTGATGGGCTAATTAGCTCTTTAGTCCTCCCCAGCACAGTCTAAGCCATTAATTAGGCACAGAGAGATCCACACTGGAGGGACTTAATTGGCGTTTAAGTGATCAGAGTGCTGGCTCAGCTGTTGTTTCCCAGCACTCACACACCCACAAAAAGTTGACATTCCTAAGATTAAAAAACTTAGCCAAATATTCCAAATACTTTCAAGACTTCATTATGCATCATAGAGAGGCAAAAAGGGCAGAAGCCCAATTAAAATAAATTATTTGCAGGTCACTTATAATTCTTCTATTCCACTGTTTTCATAATGTTTTGAATATGCATGCAAAATATTCTGGCATTTAAGGACAAAATTTTGTGGCAAGGAACACTGGCTTCTGTAACATTTATAGGCCAGTTAGATAATCCTAACCCATACAAAAGTATGTGATATCAAAAAAGGGGCAGGTGTTCAGCCCCTTGCAGGATAAAGCTCTGAGCGAATGTTTCTAACAGAATGCACAGCCTGCTGAAATACTCAAGATCTAGCCACATAGGCAGCATGTTGTGTATGGATCTTCTCCATGTAATGTAGTTGGTTAGCCACGTCCTGTCCTGTGTACAGGAGGACTGGAGCATGGAATGATATATGCATTGCAGTGATGTGACTTATCCAACTTTGTGTCTGTCAATTGAACTGTAATTGCTTTCATGCATGAAAACCTGTAATCGTTCTTGCTGCTTTCCCATGCTTCCAACATTAGTGTAGTGATATCTCAGGCTTCTTTATTTTGCCAACTTGTACAATATTCTGTCTGAATTTCCTTTATTAGTCACATTATCCTTTTTCCCCTTTCCCGTGTAAACCCATAGGGAGCTAATTAGAGGTATTAAATCCTCCATAATATGACTCTACTCTCATTGCTTAGTTTAAGAAATGACTACAAATTAAAAATAAAAATCTATACAATCAAACGAGGAAGATAGTAATAGGTGCATACATCTGTAAAATTATTTAAAAGCAACCAAGTCTATACCTAACAGAATTAACACCTGTCAAACAGACAACAATGATTAAATAACACAATTACTATAAATGTTCTGGTTGAATTTGTGTAACAATTATTCTCCTTTATGTATTTCTAGAATTACTTGGCACAAATGGGGCTTTGGGTTTCATCATCAAATCTTGCTGATGAAAACCCACAGCCCATCCTAAAATCTAAAGAGCAACTAACATCTGAGATGAAGAGCTCTTTCTTCGTGCTCATTGTCCCAGGTTGCCTTGGTAATGGTTACAAATGTATACAAGTGTCCAGTTATCTTTTTAGGAAATTCTCTGAAGTTCTCTTACTAACAGCATGTCAGAGGCAAGGTGGCTCTTTAATTATACCAGCTGAGGCTTTCATAGCGATACTCCTGAGTTTTGTTCCATATTTATTCCTACCCTCCCATTGGGCTGGGGGCTGTGCTATTTGAGGACTTCCTCTAATTCTAGGGTCACACTAACTCCCTCTGTGCATCCCCTGGATGAGAACAGATGGCTCATGGCTCAGCCTCTGTAACACCTTTAAACTTTCTTTTAAAACCTCTTATAGCCCTCATGATGTTGGGGAGATGGCAAGTCTCCATCCTGGATTGCCTTTGTGTATGTATGTGGGGGAAAGGAGGGTGTTTCTTTGATCATGTTATTTTGGAAATGTGGAGGGAGATATTTGGCTGCATGGCCACTTCTAGCAAGGAACTGTCAGGCAGGGAATTTGGTCTGTGATGCCTTTATAAGTCTTTCCTGGCTGAGTGATAGCCACAGTAGAACCCATTTTTATGATGTTAGATAAATTGCTGAGCATAATTCTTAAGAGCTTGGTTACCATATTTATTGAGCAAGCTGGGTATTGTCTTGTCCAAGGATTGGGGAGCTAGCATAATGCTCTATAGTACCACTTCTATTATGCAGGAAGCCACAAAGGCTCAGCTTGGACTGATCAGTCACTTGAAGACCCTTGCTGCTAACACTGGTCTACAATTTTTGAGAAGTCGTCTGCTTCAGAGATAAA
>NW_020664435.1:20512328-20554129 GCF_002925995.2 Terrapene triunguis | reverse complement strand
TTGACTACATTTATTTCAGAAGCATTTTGGCTGTAGAGCAGTGTAATCAGACCTCAAAATGACCTTGCCTGCCCTCTTATCTGAAAGTAAAATCCTGTACCATTGACTTCAATGGGAGCAGAGTTAGGCTGACGTTAAGCACTTTTCAAAAACCTACACAACATCTTTCCCTGCTCCAAAGAACACCTCCCAATACAGATAAAAGATATGATTCCTGTCCCAAGGAGCTTCCAAACTAAGGTCAGGTCTACACTACAAATTTACATCAGCGCTACTGTGGCGCGTCTGGTGAAGATGCTCTAAGCCGATGGGAAAGAGCTCTCGCATCAGCTTAATAACTCCATCTCTGTGAGAGGTGGTAGCTATGTAGGCAGGAGAAGCTTTCCCAACGACATAGCACTTTCAACACGGGAGGTTAAGGTTGGTATAACTGCGTCGCTCAGGGGCGTGGATTTTTCACACCCCTGAGTGACATATTTATACTGAAGTAAGCATGTAGTGTGGACCAAGCCTAAGTTCTGACATGCTCTAAATGAGGACAATAACAAGACAGAAGGGAGGAGGAAGGACAGAGGTACCACCAGTAAAATAATAGTGACTGAATGAGAGCTATTGCAGAGCAAGGTGAATCAAAGGTATTATGTATTTTTATTTTTAACAAAGTCTTAGATGGCTAATTTCTTGTAGGCTTCACAGAAAAAGTTGGCCTTAATAGGAGCTATGAATTATAATGACGTCTGATCTATTTACTGTGTGCAATTCAGCAAAAAGTAACCAATTTAATAAGGTACCGAAGAAATGTAGTTCCTCAGTGTATAATATTCCATTTTGGAATGTGCCAAAACATAAGACTTGTCTTCCTTCTTAAATACAACAATACAGATAATTAAATCTAATTATACATTTTTCAGACTAGTTTCCCCTGCCTCCTGCAGAAGTGCCAAATAAATTGTGGGTTAGCAAAATTAATGTTATCACAGAATTGTTTTATAATAAGATGTAATGTACAAGTTAACAATCTATCTCCATTGTTTCCAGATTTGACTAATTACAATAACACAAAAATATGTTCATACATTCTGAAGATTTCTTCCTGTTATGACATTTTGGACAGAGTCACTTATCCTAATCTCTCTACTTTGGGGCTAAATTCTGCCCTATTCAGCATTGGTGCAAAAGGGGGCTCAATCAGAAAATTTAGAAGGTCATTTTTTCACCACTTTCCTCCTCACCAACCCACCCACAAATAGCTAGTCAGGATTGTGTGAAAATTACAGTTAACTAATATACCGTGTCCCCATCTGTCAATGACAAGGTATATCTACTTACCCTTCCTCCACCTGGTTAGTCTATATGCAACTTGACACCATATACTGTATAGGCTTTGTTTGCTTGTGTGGAACTTGTAGGCAGCAGCTCTGCTCCTACTAAATGATTCAGTCAGCGGGATGAAGGCAGGGAGAACCAACTGGCAATATGCTGAGCTTCCAATAAAGAATTTTATTACTACTAAGCAGTTGCTCCAAAACCTAACAACCTATGCTGTCAAACATGTAGGATAATCTGCAAGAGCACCATAGAGTTACTTTCAATGTTACACTGCTTCATCAGTTTCTGGAGTACATCTTCCTGCTAAGAGGGACAGTAAAGTGTGGCTTGTGGAAATGGAAAGACCCCCCATTTTAACCAGGCCTATGGTGCCTTTTCCTGGTCTGTCTTGTGGAAGTCTTGCTTTGTACCATCAGGATTACACATCAAGTAGTATCTAATTTCTCCCATTCTGTGACAATCAGAGCATGGTTTATCTAAATTACTCATTACAGTTAAATAGTTTATTTTATTTAAAGGCTTAAGTAAGAACTCCAACAAAATGTTAATATTATTATTGATTACATTGTACTACTTTATGTTTGGAAAAACAGATCCTGTCCTGCCTTGGGAAGTTAGATACAAAAGCTGCTTTGCTTAGCCCTTTAAGAAAGGGTTTATTTACACAAACTAATTGTACTTTTTTTTCCACTGTTTTAAATAGACTTTTGAAATTGTAAAGCAGAAGTATGTGTTGGTTCAGTGGGTACCTTGTTCTTCCCAATAAAGCAGAGAGTTTTTCTTTGGCAATTAAATTAATTCTCTACAGAAATGCTGGAATGTTTTGTTTTGACATTTTCAATCAAAATTAAATATTTAGATATTCCCAAAACTGAAATGTTTTGTTTCAGTTTGCTTAGGGTTACCATATTTAAGGTTTTAAAAAAGAGGACACTCCACGGGGTCTTGGCCCTGCCCCTTCCCCGCCCCTGGCCCCGCCCCAACTCAGCCCCTTCCCCAAAGGCCCTGCCCCGCCCCAACTCCACCCCTTCCCCAAAGTCCCCACCCCAACTCCGCCCCCTTCTCTGAGCACCCCGCATTCCCCGTCCTCCCTCCCAGCCACGCGAAACAGCTGCCCGAGCGCTACCGGCTTCACGGTTTGCCGGGCAGCCCCCAGACCTCCAGACCCGCTGCACCCCCGGCCGGGCGCTTCCCCAGCGCAGCCAGAGCCCGGAGGGGAAGCGCCCGGCCAGGGGCGCAGGGTCTGGAGGTCTGGGGGCTGCCCGGCAAACCGTGAAGCTGGTAGCGCTCGGGCAGCTCGGCTCTTCACCTACACAGAGCTGAGGTGTCTGGGGGGAGCAGCAGCAGCCGCCACCACAGCGGGGAATCCGCCTGCAGCTCGCAGCCTGCCGGAGCCGCTCAGGTAAGCAGGGGACTGGGGCAGGGATGCCTGCATTTTCCCGGACATGTTCGGCTTTTTGGCAATTCCCCTCAGACGGGGATTTGAGGACCAAAAAGCCGGACATGTCCGGGAAAATCCGGACATATGGTAACCCTAAATTTGCTGAAGTGATCCAAAAAACTTTGTTTAGATTCATGTCAACATTACAGGCAGTATTTCCTTATGGTGGTGCATTGCCTTATCAGAACTGTAGTTCGAGACCTTGATGCCCTCATTCATCCTTATGGCCCAGTCTCCCTGGCAGTACTGCATCTCCCATAATGCATCCAAAGTCATGTGACTCCAATTACAGTTTGGTCAGAGTGAAATCAGTGCATTGCCTTATGGGAGATGTAGTCCTCCAGGAGCTCAGCCTATTGCAGAGAACAGGGTTCGAACTACAACCGTAAGGCAATGTACCCTGATAAAAAAAATGCAGTTTAATATTTTGTTGAGCTAATTTGAAATTAAACAGGTCATTTAAAAAAACCTAAATATTCCACTTCATGTCAAATGGACTCAAAATGAAATGTTTCATTTGATTGAAAATTTTCAGCAAAATAAAAATTTTGATTTTGGGGCAACTTCATTTCCCACTGGAAAATCGGTCCACTGGAAAATTCCTGACCAGCTCTAAGCATAATTGATTGCAAAATTTAACCCTGTGTGTTTATAAGTTCTACTTCTTCCCCCCTCCTCCATCTCTCTGGAAGCAGGTTTAATGTACACTTTCAATTTTTCTGAAAATTCAAAAAAACATTGAGAATGGGCCAAATTTTCCTTCCATTGACAGTACTGTAGCTCCATTAAAGTAAGCAGTGTTGCTGGAGTGTGACTGGGAGGAGACAGTGGCCCTATATATGACTTGGTCATTTGAATCTGTTTATCCTTTGAATCCTTGTTTACTTCCTTCTCTTCCCTTTTAAAATAAACATCTATACTTATGCATACCCGGCAATTTCTCAGGATGTTTATGGTACCAACACCATCTGGCTTATCAGTAGGAGCTGAACCCAGACCCTACATAGCTAAAAATATGAAAGTCTGTTATGTGAGCTAATGGACTCAGGTATTTAGGCACCTAAATATGCAAATAGGCACCTAGTGGAATCTTCAAAAGTGCCTAGGCACCTAGTGCTGATGAAAATCCAACTAGGAGCCTATCTGCATTTTTAGGTGCCTAAATATCTTTAAAAATCTGGCCCTAGTCCTTCAGGTGGAAGCCATAGCAAAATTAAAAAAATTATGTGGACCAGCCATTAGAGGAGGACAAAGATCCACACTCTCCTTGTGTGGCTTATATATTTCCCTAGCCAGGGGCTGTTTGTTCCAAGTATCTGACATCTAGTAGACTTCAGCATCCACACTGAGCATAACTGAGCTATGACTGTTAGCGGGAAACACACTATGTGGACCAGACACTAGAGAGGGACAAAGATCCACATGCTCCTAGTCCGAGTTAAATATACATAATTCTTAAAAGGAGAATACCTTATAGAACAGTGGTTTTCAAATTGCGGGTTGCGACCCAGTACTGGGTCGCGGTGGCTCTGGTCAGCACCACCAACTGGGCCATTAAAAGTCCCGTGGGCGGTGCTGCCCGGCTAAGGCAGGCTAGTTCCTACCTGTTCTGACACCGCGCTGCACCCCAGAAGTGGCCAGCAGCAGACCCAGCTCCTAGGGGAAGGGGTGGCACGGGGCTCCGCACACTGCCCCTGCCCTATGCACCAGCTTCACACTCCGGTTCCTGGGCGAGAGCCATATGGAGCTGCTTGCGCACCTCCGCCTAGGAGCAGGACCTGCTGTTGGCCACTTCCGGGGTGCAGCGCGGTCCGCAGTACAGGACAGGCAGGAAGCCTGCCTTAGCACCCTCCACTGTACCGCTGACCAGGAGCCACCTAAGGTAAGTCCGTGCCCCAACCCCATGCCCCAGTCCCCTGCCCCGGCCCCACCAAAACCCAGAGCCCCCTCCTGCACCCCAAACCCCTCTGCCCCAGCCCAGAGCTCTGACTCCCTACCACACCCCAACCCTCTGCCCCAGCCCTGAGCCCCCTTCTGCATCCCAAACCCCTCATTCCCAGCCCCACCCCAGAGCCTGCACCCCTTCCTGCACCCCAATCCTCTGCCCCAGCCTTGAGCCCCTCCCACACCCCAAACCTCTCATCCCCAGCTCCGTTGGGTCGCAGGCATCAACAATTTTCTTCAACTGGGTCACCAGAAAAAAAGTTTGAAAACCACTGTTACAGAACACCTTTATAACATTTAAATTATGCCAACCTTCAAGGTGCACAGGTACAATTAACAGGCAGACTAGAGCCTTAAACTAATAATTAAAAAGACAGAAGAAACATTCCCTTATAATACTACTTCTACTTTAAAAAATGTGCCATTGATAAGCAATGAAACCTGAAAAACATTTCCAAATGTATGAGATGTTGTTATCTGTCAACAGCTTTTCAAATCTCTTTTTGATGTCACCAGGTTATATAAAATTAAAGGGAGTGCAAGAATATGTAGTGTGCGCGCGCGTGGGAGAGGGAAGAAACAGACTGAAAAGTATAGTAGAGGAGTGCAGTAAAAGTAAGGAAGCCATCATTTGTCATTGTTACGTATAGCTATCAAATGCAAAATAATTATATTTGATGTAAAGCGAACTGCAATGTGTCTTCCAACACTGTGAGCTGTCAATAATTTTATTTCAAAAAGAGGTACAACTCTCTGAGGTGATTAATTCTGTTCAAAAAGTAATTTACTGCTTGGATGAGCATGACATCATAAGCCTACACAAACCATGATCACTGATCTATAGCAACATCCTGTCTTCCTCTACAGAGGTTTTTTATATAGTAACTTGCTGAATGCTTCAAAATGGCTCTGTTCTTTCTAACTGAAATGCTTTAGAGACAACTAGATAGTGTTGTTATAACATGTTAATTACAATTTAACTGTAGATTACTGCATAGCAGATGTGTATTACTTCTAAAATACCATAACTGAGAGATTTGTTTGAACAGCAGTTTTCAAACTTTGAGCTGAGTCCCTTCCCTCCTCCCCCACTCTTTAAGTTACAATTTTTGGTTGTGCCCTCCCCTAATACCTGCCCCTCCCCCTCAGGTTTTCAGGGTGGGGGAAGGTGTGTGCGATGGTCTCTGGGGGCAGAGCCAGCACTGGGGGCGGAGGCTGCCGGGGGCAGAAATCAGCACAGCTGCAGCAGATTTTGACACTGACCCACAGGCTGGGTGGCCCGCTGAGGTGAGTCAGGGGTGGAGGTGGCGCTCCCTCCCTGAGCAGGGCTGGCCCAAGCTGCCTGGTGTTGCCGCTCACCCCCCCCCCCAAATGTTCCACCATGCCCCCAACTGTAAATCTCTGCTTGAATAATTCTAATGCCAGCCAAGTTCTGTTGCTTTACACTGATACAAATCAATGGAATTACTCCAGATTTACACCAGTGTAACCCCACTGCACGGGGTCACTACGAGTGTTGTGGTGTACTAGCCCCTTACATGTTTGGTATAACACAAGCTCAGAGGCAAGAGCTGTAGATACTCCAAGCACAAGGTTCTATAGGCTGTAGTTCCTACAGTGGGTTCCTAAAAGATTCAGTGTGTGTGATGAAACAACAAAGAATTTCTTTGCTAGGACTGCCAGAAATAGGAGGTGCAAATACCCTAGGCACAATTGCTTTAAGAATGATAAAGAGATGAACTGACTGTTTCTAACCCAGCCCTTAGGCACAGTCCAGTAAAAGGGTTTAAAGGTAACAGTGTTGTTATAACCTCTTCATTCAATCTTCCAGTCAGCAGGCCACAGCCCTGTGGCCTTCTGTTGTGTCTAGTGCTGGTCCCCTGCCCTCACCCTCCCTGCAACACTGGGTCTAGGAAGGGAGGACAGGTGTGAAGGGCCCTTGAAGCTGCCTTGAGGAGGGAGAGAAGGGGTAGAGAGCCCTGCAGCTGCCCCCCCAACCCTGGAAAGGCGAGAAGTGAACCCTCTTCAGCTGCCCCCCAGCCCTGCAGGGCCCCAGGAGTTGCAAGAGAAGCAGAGGAGGGGCTGGCGGGAATGGGACAAAAAGATGTGGCACCTTTGAGGTAGAATTGATACAGAGGCAGAATTGATGTGGGGGTTTGGGGATAGAGGCAGAATAATTGATGTGGGTGCTGGGAGAACAGAATTAATTGCTGGCTGGAGGATAGGCAGGTGTCAGGTGAGGAAGACACAAAACTAATTAATATTTTGAAGTTTAGGGATAAGTTGGCAGCCAGTGAGAGCTCCTGCAGCAGGAGCTAAACTCACTTGACTCAATACAATTGAGAACGCTGACAGCACTAATACACACACACAAATACACACGGGGATGGGCAGGGGGAGTTCAAAAATCAAAAAACAACCAAAACCACACTATGATCTTCTTTTTAAAAATAAGCTCTGATTGAGACAATTATGATTTTTTGGTGGTCTAACTCATGGGTTTGAGCTCTGGGGGTTGGTCAGTCCCATTGTTTGCATTACTATCTTGCTACTCGACTCTTGCACTCAGAAATGCAAGATAAGTAGCAAAAGGTATTTTTGACTCTAAAGAGGTACTGAATAATACGTATGTTAGATGGAAATTGGATACTTTACTCGTTAGACAAACCTCTGGATTTGCTTTAATGCTGGCAGTTATCTACTGGCTTTTCAAAAGCATCTAAGTACTTAGGAGTACAAGTTCTATTAAAAAGCAGTAGAACTGTGTGCTTAAGGAGCAACTAATAGAGCACTGGAGAAATGCACAGAGTAGCTGCCATTGTTACATCAGGATGTGGTGTATGGCTACAGAGACCAAACCCCATTCTATATCATGGAAGGCAGGGAGCTGCAAGATACAGTCAACACAGCCTGTTGTATTAGCATTATGCAATGTATAAATAAAAAAATAATCTAAGTGTTAAATACAAACTCTCCATAGGTAACATGCCCTGGGTGGGTTGTCGGCAGTGGGGCATGTACCTGAGACCTTTGGCTCAAAAAGCATGAGGCTCTATGTGCCTGACCTAAAAGGTCCAGCCCTGTTAGCCAACACTGTGGGAGGCCCATCAACCCCTTTAGATGGCTCAGCCAACATTACAGTGCTACACTGCATGGTTGTAGGTTACACACTCACCCTAGCAAGGTAAGCTCATTCTGAGCTTCAGAGGTTCACTCAGCTCAATTACCTGTACAGGCCAAAGAATATCACAAACTCCTCCATAAGAACATAAGTTGTGTTCCCTTGACCTTTAGGCAGAAAGTTTACAGTAACTCTTCGCTTAACGTTGTAGTTATGTTCCTGAAAAATGCGACTTCAAGTGAAACGATGTTAAGCAAATCCAATTTCCCCATAAGAATTAATGTAAATAGGGGGGCGGGGGTTAGGTTCCGGGGAATTTTTTTTCAGCAGACAAAAAACTATATATTACACCTCTACCCCGATATAACGCGACCCAATATAACACGAATTTGGATATAACGCGGTAAAGCAATGCTCCGGGGGGGCAGGGCTGCGCACTCCGGTGGATCAAAGCAAGTTTGATATAACGCGGTTTCACCTATAACGCGGTAAGATTTTTTGGCTCCCGAGGACAGCGTTATATTGGGGTAGAGGTGTATATAGATATATACACAGTATATGTTTTAAACACTTTAATAATGTTCACAGCTATGATGATTGTGAAGCTTGGTTGAGGTGGTGAAGTTAGAGGGTGGAAGAGGGAGGGATATTTCCCAGGGAATGCCTTGCTGCTAAATGATGAACTAGTGTTCGGCTGAGCCCTCAGGGTTAACACATTGTTGTTAATGTAGCCTCTCACACAAGGCAGTGCGAACACGAGGGAGGGGAGGCAGCATAGCAGACAGAGACAGACACACACCTTGTGTGTGTGGGAGAAAGATTCACACTGCCCCTTTAAGTAAGCTGACCCAGTCTTAAGTGCATTGTCTTTTTAAGTGGATCAGGAAGTTGAGACAGCAGCTGCTGCCCCAAGCGCTCTCTGTCTCTCTCCGTCTGTGTCCACTCCCTGCTCTATATGGAGAAGGGGTAAGCGGGGTGCAGGAGCAGAGGGGAGGGGGACACCCTGACATTAGCCCCCTCCCTTCCCCCCTTGCATGGCAAGCAGGAGTCTCTGGGAGCAGCTCCAAGGCAGAGGGCAGGAGCTGCACATGGCAGTGGGAGGAAGGACAGCTGAACTGCCGATTGATAGCCTGCTGGGCGGCTGCAGCACAGGGAACTTAGGGGAGCGGGAAGCTGATAGGGGGAGCTGATGGAGGGCTGCCAATCCACCCTGGTTACAAGCCCCCACCAGCTAGCTGCAACGGGCTTGCTTTTCCTGCAAGCATGGACAAAGCAGGCGGCTGCCAAACGACGTTAGAAGGGAGCATTGCACATCTTTAAACGAGCATGTTCCCTAATTGATCAGCAACGTAACAATGAAACAACGTTAACTGGGACGACTTTAAGTGAGGAGTTACTGTATAAAGCCCTTGAGACAGGACCATGTCATCCTATATGTTTGTGCAGCAACTAGCACAATAGGGCAACCATCTGGATTGGGGTCTCTAGATGCTACTACAATAAAAAAATTAAAGAATGATAAATAATAATGGGTCCAAGAGAGATTCAAAATATTCATAAATTTGTAAATATCACTACATTTAACAACATCTTAGATCAGTGGTTTTCAACCTGTGGGCTCCACAGACTATGTCTAAAGGTCCATGAAAGATTGTCTTAGCCACCTTTCTATGGTTTCAACTTGCTATGTCTAAGATTTCCAAAGGGGTCCGCCCCGTCATTTGAAATTTTGTAGGGGTCCACAACTGAAAAAGTTTGGAAACTGCTGGGCGATTATTTAAACATCAATCATTTGAAAAATTCAAATTTACTTATATTATATATTGTTTATTTTTTGCATTTGGACCCTGAAAGTAAGGTCAAGGTCAATGAATTTACATACACTGAAGTGAAAACAGAATTTGGCCCAGAATGCTCAGTTACACTCTGCTTTACAGTCAGTTCACATTGTGGATCCATGTATTAGATCAATGCTGCTGTTTAAACATTCTTTCTTGTACTTTCTAAACAAGAATCAAAGTGTTCTCGTTGAATTTTTTTTAAGAATCGTGAACATTTCTATTCATGTCAGGCTTGGTAAAATGATAGAGATGTGCACAAAAAGACAGTCATTGACAATATCAAAAAAAGTAAGAATATTGATTTGGGAGAAAGATGAAACAGCTATTAGTTCCATAAACAGTTTACTGTACAATGCCTGAAGCCAGTATGGGTCTGATATTGTAGTGTTTACACTGATGACAATTAATGGGAGCTTTGTTCGACTTAGAATGTCTAGCTCAAGCCCTAGATTTGTGTTAATTGATTATTGTAAGTACAGTTGAGACTAAAGTTAAATAGGAGGCATTACTGTTCATCATAATAATAGTATACTGGGATACTAAACAAGGATGACAATCTGATAGATTGCCCTGATCTTTGTGAGCTCATTCTATATAGTTTTCCTTTATAATTTAGTTCTCTAAATAAAATAAAAAGTGCCACAACAACAATTTTCTGTAAATATGCGAGCAAAGCACATTGCCCCCCAAAAAGTATAAAAAGAATACTTGTTTTAGAATGCCCTTTTTGACCCGTGTACAAGTAATCACTCTTCCAACTCACAGGCCAAAGTCTAAAGGCATACACACTTCTATTCATCATTAATGAACTGTCAGAGGGGACTCCTAGAGCACCAGTATACTCTTTGGTGTCCTCCTTGGCCTTTGATTACAAGTCTTACAGAGGACTACAAATTTTCTTTTAGCTCAATAACTAGTCCTGTGTTTGGTGCAAAAGGTCCCTCATTCATTTCCCTGCTGGCATGACTTCTTTACAAACAATTTTTCACTAGATTTCACACACTTTATCATTATATACCATGCACACCAAACTCTGTGATTTGTATGTTCTCTTGGTAGAATATGATTATGAGTTAGGCTGTTTTGAATTTTTTAATTGGTAAGTGATACAGTCCAAAGCTGTTGTTTGATAAAATGGCAAAAGAATTAAAAGCCATTTTTTACTTATAATGGTGTCCGTAATAAACTTATTGTATGTGGCAGGAAAAGCAGCTTGTTCTGGTAGGTAGAACAGAGAAGGGGGATTTAGGAAACTTGGGGTCTGTTTCCCACTCTACCATAGATTTGCTGTATGACCTTGGGCAAGTCTCTTAACCACTCTGTGTCTCCCTTTCCCCAAATGCAGATAATACTTGTCCATCTTTGTAAAACACCTTTGTTTAAAATGGGCAAAGTATCTCATGCATATAAATTCTAGAACATTTCAAAGAAATGTATCAATCAATCTATGATCTTTAATTGCTACTATGAATGGAAGGCAGCTGTGGCTTGTTTCACTTTGGTATGGTCCAGTTCAAGGATAGGACCCCATCTGCCCTTTCCCAGGAGTTCTGGCCTGAGGCCCCAAAAAAGGAAGTAAGTGTAACACTGACAGACCCCGGTCGTCAGCGGGCAGGACTGAACCAGAGACCTCTGGAGCTAAATGCATGAGCTAAAAGCCCTGTCTCTTAGCTAAGGCTGTAGCAGACTCAATCTCTAGCTGAGCTAAGTGCCACTAGGGGAGGACAGAGCACCACACCAAGCAGGCAGGGGTTACATAAGCACCCAGGCCAAGCATCAAGCCCACTTGGAATCTTTATTTAATCATTTTGCATGTGATAATAGTCCAAAAAGCTGGGGTTCAGGAGGTGGCCAGCTCCTCCCATTACTTGAAGATTGTGTGTATTCTGGTGACTTTCTCAATTTATACAGCACTTTCCAACTGCAATCAATTGTCATAACCTCTGTGGGCTGTAGGGAACTCTTATAATCCCTCTTCTTTAGCATCATAATTAATAAATGTCTCATTTACATATGAATGCATATATATATTCAGATTTCTTATTTAGTAGATTTAGAAGTCAGTAGGACTATCTCTGCTTCAGAATTCACTTATGGGGGGGGGGAAAAAAAACAAGCAGCTGATGAAGTTGTCAGGTCTTGACATACCTGTACATCCAATCTCACTAGACTGAAATTTACATAATCAAGAAATGAAAAATGACTGCCTGTTTTTAAAATATTGGTTCATTTTGCTGATCAGCTGTTACATTTGGAATCCAAACTGTTTGAGAAATATAGATTCTAAAAAATAATTCCCAATCCTGTAGTGTCTTTGAAACAGATTGATATCAGTCAAGAAATTACTCACATCAAACTCACATTTATTTGGGCTCAGTACCATGGCACTTAGCTCCTGAAATATCCTAATGCTGAAGTTGTCATAACACAATAACACAATACTAGTATCATCCTATGCCTCAACTCTAGGTGGCAGCTTATTCCATTCCTTTTGTGAAACAAACATTGGCTTCAGAATATTGACTCACAAGCTTTCGCATTACCATGTAAATATTTAAAAAGAAAACTAGAATCTTACACCAATTTGCTATCTTGATTTTATAGATGAATGGCTAAATTCATCTCCGATGTAATGTTTTTGAAGCAAATGGATTACAGGAGGAATGGATTTGTCTCAGAGAAATGTGATTTCATTTAAGATGAATATTTTCTATTAACTCAAGTTTTCTTTATTTAATCTAGAAAAAGTGTCACATGTAAGGCATCCAAATGTTATTTTAAGCATTATGAGATTTAATATCATGGTGTATATTCAAGACAACCACAAGCCAAATCTTGTACCATAATTATATATTATTGAACTAAATGATTTAAGTTTGTGTCCTCAAATGTATTCATTTGCAGATAATGTAAATAATGTAATTTAAAACCTCATCTTAACTTTTATAGCATACACTAAAGAAGTGTAGGTCAGGTATTCTTATAGGATGCACAGAATAGGTGCTACTCTTACAGGAGGTGTAAGTTGCACCTCATGCTACTAGCAAGGCCCCTAGTCCCCCACAGACTTGTAAGCTTCCGTTTGTAGAAAAGTTACTCCAGGAGGTGAGAAGTAGGATTGAAGACAAAATGAAGATGCAGCTTCCTTCTTCTATCCTTTGCCATGAGGCTTGTGCATCCTTTGTCCCAAACACAAACTCACAGCACATGGGTCACAGCTGACTCATAGGTGTATCCCCTAGCTTCTCTCAATGAGTTCATTGTACAGCTGATTCCAAGTAGGCTGGATAGTGCTGATGCCAATCTGTCACCCAGATACACAGCACAAGTTTGTGATATCAGATATCAGTATACCACACATTTATAACTCATGATATAAAGATAATAAATACATATAAACGAGCTTATCATATTTAGCAAATCATATATTTTTCATGGCATGGCATATATGCCTTACATGGCATATCTGGTATAGGATTTATTGCAATTTTGTAATATTAGTATCGATAATATAAGTGGTCACCCATATTCCATATGTCACAGTCAGTGTGGATAAATTCCTGCTTATGTCAATCCCCTTTGTACCTTCTGCACCTGTGCAAAGAGACAAAAGCCAGCACTCCAGCTGCAGTGCACCTGGCCAGAGAGAATCCTGTTAGGGAGCACTAGCAGAAATTCCTAACCAGCATGACTGGACATTCACACAGTGTCTACTAGGTGCATGGTTTCAGGAAAAATGGATAGAGCTAAGCCAAAATCCTGTGATCACATATGCTGCCATGACTATAGTGAGCATGTTGCTCCTGCCTTTGGAAGCTGTACTGTACGCAAGCCTTGAACATCTGAGTATTTTTGCAAGAACAGGCTCGGCCTGTGGTATCCTGGATGTTTCTGATATTGGACATGCTTTATGCTCATACAGCTGCATGGCTGCTTCCCACTCTGCAGGATTTTGGCCATAAGATTTGCCTCTACATGGGGATACTTGGATGAAAACTGATTAACTAGAGCTACTTTCTAAGCCTTCATTGGCATAAGAATTAAATGCACAAATATTTCTGTAAAAAGCTAAATAAAATTATACCACAGACAAGCCATTTTGGGGAGGAAAAAAGTGAAAAGAGCTAACATTTTTAAAAACCCAACGTGGGCTTTCATTTGAAATCTTTAATTTCCCTAAGCAGTCTCAAGTGAAGAATATATGAATTGAGGACCAGCAATAGAAGACAACCTGGCAATGAGACAATCAGTGAGGGAAATGCCTACAATATTTACTGTAGATGGTCCTCACCCTAAAAAATTTTAAACTAGATATTTAATACAAAATGAAATAAAGACCAACTAATGTTAAACAGTTTGGTTACCCCTAATGTAGAGCAAATGTTTCATTACAGACAACTGAGGTCAGACTAAATGATATAATGGTCCCTTCTGGGTTGAAAAAATAATATCTATGAATTTGTCTGAATCTGATTGCTCAGCTTTGTGCTGTAGGCAGAAAGCACATTTAGAGTATGACACTCTTAAGCACTGAGCATATTGTTAGAACTGAAGTGGGTCAACTGGGACCGTTCTCTCTGGGTGTAAAAGTGTGGATGATCCAACAGCCCTATCAAAACTGGCTTTTTATGGAACAATGATTTTGTACTTGGTACATGTAGATATAGTTGCTGTCCATGAGAGGTAATATTCTAAACTACATTTTCAGTACTGTTCAGACATACAGAGCCAGAACCTAAGCCTAGGAGCTGGCTGGAAAGATATGAAATGAATAGTTGGGAGCATGGTTTAGGAAGAACATAGGTGGTAGGCTGATGGAAAGAGGAAGCTAGAAGAGAGGTAAGAAGGGAGTAACATGATCTGAATGCCAGGAGAGAAAGAGGCTTTTAGCAGCAGCAGCATTCTCCATAGTCTGGCTTGTTTTGCTTTTAACTGACTAGTTAATAAATAGGCCAGTCCTGCTCCAATAGGCAAAACCTATATTGACTTCAATAGAAGCAGGATCAGGCCCATAAACGATGTCAGATGGGAATGTGTGCTTCACCTTATCCATTTGCAGGCTGTACCATATGCTAATTGCTTGCTTTAGAGTTGATTGGGATGAATCCACAGCATAGATTTAAGCATTATTTTCTTGCTTACTGTTCTTTGTATAATAGTATCTGCTCTCCATAAGCTTGTGTTTTTATCCTTTGTGCTAAAGCAGAAATTCTGACTCAATAGTTCATGCAACCCAAGACAGTCATTTTTGGGTAATGTGTTTTTGCACTGGATTACCTGAGAGTATTTTCGGTACCCATGCTGTTTTCCTGAAGATAAGGCAGTGCTCTGTTCAGTAGCTAGCAAAACACTCATATCTAACTGACAGAGAGGCTAATAAATGCAGGTTTTGCTCTTTCAGTATCTAATAAAAAAAGTGTTCACAAAGGGTGAGAAAGCAATGTCCACATTTTCATGACAACATAAAAGCTTAGTTCAATATTCATGGCACATAACCACAAAGCTTGAAAGAAAGTTTGTCAGAATCTACCCCTTTAGAGGAAAATGCTTAAACCAATA
Source organism: Terrapene triunguis (assembly GCF_002925995.2). NCBI lineage: Eukaryota > Metazoa > Chordata > Testudines > Emydidae > Terrapene > Terrapene triunguis. Next base: position 20,538,894 of record NW_020664435.1, on the reverse strand, counting down.
CACTATTCTGTTGCAAAGTGGAACATTTGTAACTTATACAAGGGAACTGAAGAATTTCTCATGGGACAATAATTCAGACCTAATGTATTGTGTCAGTGGCCTGTAATTCTCAAGTTTGTTTAGCTTTGAAGTGAAGATTCTAAAAGTTGTAGTTTGTTAGTACACATGAATATTCTGTTATGACAGTTTTTACTATAAGAGTAATTTACTTTTTGCAGCTGTCATGGCTAGAGCTCCAAAAATGCAGAGTTATTGTTTCTTTAGTCATAAAAATCTAACCCACTACCCATGTCAAATTGAAATGAAATACAAATAACCTAAGAAATAAAGTAGATATAGGGCCAGACTGAGGGAAAACAAGCTACCAGTCTGTGCTATTTACGTATCTATCTTTCATTATATTGGATGGTGGGGTTAGGCACATCTCTCAGGGGTGTGAATTTTTCACACTCTTGAGTGGCATAGCTAGGTTGGCCTAAGTTTTAGGTGTAGACAAGGCCTTAGTTTCTGTGATGCTCAGGAAAAAGTCTTTAAAGAGTGCTGATGTCTTATGGAAAGCTTTGAAAAAACACGTTCTGCTTTCTTCCCTTTTGTACTCTATTGCTAAGAACATTTGCATGAAAGCAGATTCATATCATCTGTTCCTATTGTTTATTCCATACATGAGGTCATTAATCTTCCCTCTCCCCCGCCCCAAATCAATCCTTTTCCACTGCAACCAACTGGAACGTCAGAAACAGAGGATTATGACCAGTTATGGAAGGCCTGTGTGCTTAATTTGTAATGGAAGAGATGCCAGGGCTCAAGCAATTTTTTTACATTCATAACTGATGCAGCAAGCCCAATGGGGGCCAGGGCTATGAACTGCCAAACCTAGAGGTACCAGGACTCAGCCCTGGCACAAATGAAGCCCTGGAAGGCCTGCTCCCATTGAACCCAATGAGAGCTTAGTTGCATAAAACTTTAAAAATCCCAGGTTTGTACATTTTCGCTTGAATGCTTTCAGAGTTTCCCATAGGGTGGGACACAATGATTGCTCCTTTTCTCATTTTCTCTATTTAAAAAACTCGCCGACCCCCTACTCTTATAAATGATGTATCTTTTAATTAGTGTTTTGTCAGTTCTCCCTAACTCTGGCATTCAACTGTGGAAGTTCTTGCTCTACTTCCACACAACCCTCAGATCACTTAAATACATGCACATGTCATGCTGAAAAAAAAAATGAGATCAAGATGATTTGAAAAAGACTGATATAGTGGACTGAGCACAGGTTTGAAGCCAGAAGATCGAGGTTCCATTCCTGACACTCTGATTTTGGCTAAATCAATGATGCAAACATTTTCACTCACTTTGGATTTCTCCTTTTTTGTGCCCCCAACTAATGCACTTGATTTTGAGAGCTGCTATTGACTTGGAGCTCCTATCAACTTTAATTGGATTGAAGATTCTTGGCAACCTCTGAAAATCTGGCCCTACAGTAGGTTTCTAAAGTTGAGTGCTCAAAATCGGAGGCACTTAGAGTTTATGGATACTTGCATCTGAATATTCAGACCTTAACTTTGTGCCACATTTTCCCCATCTGTAATATGGGTATAATAATGTTTACACACCACTGTAAAGCACTTAGGAGATCTACAGATGAAAACTGTTATAAGTATTAATATTAAATTGCTAAGATTGCCTCACCATTTCAGTGCCACTGTGGGTGCCTTTGCTTGAAGCAATGTAAAACTTTCTATTTACTCAGCTTTTGAAAAGAATGGTGCAAGTTCAATACCACATGTAGAAGAGAGCAAATTTTAAAAAGAGGGGATGATCACCCAGGGTTCAGATCTCCATAGAAAAGCTAATTTTAAATATACATGGCAATTTAAAAATATCTTATGTGTCTAAGTTTCTATCTATCTTGTTTTTTCTGATGTGTCTCATCATCATGTTATCTCTATGCCCGTACTGTAGAATTCGAGCACCACCTGGATGAGTGTGTTTCAGAATTGACAACAATATAGAAGCATCCAGGCAGATAAAATAATTTACTTCAAGTATCACAGTACCTTTTTCCATGTTGTGAAGTATCTCAGAAGGTGCAGATCCCCAAATGTATATCTAGATGTCTTAGTAAAATATCCCATTCCTCTAATAGTCTCAGAGTCCATGGTTCTAAAAGAAGTGCAGACAAAATAGATTTGATTATAAGAAAATAAGGAAGTTCATAACCTGAAGGACTCTTTGCTTACACTTCAGTACAGAAACACTAGACTGAGAAACAATTATCTTCTACCAAGATCAGTATTCTTAGTCTGAGGCTATCCATTTCAGTTAATCCTGTACTCTGTTATGGAAACAATACTATTTAGCAGACCTAATCAGGTCACTGGATGAAAATGTTCTATATCTGAAATGATTAATTTTCATCTTTTTGCTAGTTTGTTCCTTGTGTTTTTTTTAATAAATAACATTTACATGTCCTTTATGTTCTGTCCAACTGCAGTGTGTTATTGGACCTGATCCCGCATTCTTCACAACCCCAGAACTCCCAGTGGTTTCACTGAGAGCTTTGAATGTGCAAAACCCTAAGATGTATGAAATTATTAGTTATGAAAATTGATTCAAAGAAGTCCTCAAGAAAGGAACTACAGCCAAACAGCAGCAGAGAGGCACATATGACCTCTAACTAAGGGCCTAAGCCAAAATTCATTAATATAAATGAATATTAATGAAATTAATTAATGTATTGCTTTAATAAATAAAATGATAGCTACTAACAAAAGTTATGAGCCAACAGTAAGAATTTAGAGCTATGAAAAAAACCACAGGAAATCCCCATTTTAAAAACTGGGTCAAATTCCACTGTCACTTATGCTGGTATAAATCTGGAGTAACTCCACTGACTTCAGAAGATGATTTTTCTAGAGCGAATGGCAGCAGAATTTTGGGCTGGAAATTTCAAAGGAGCCATAGGCATCCAAATCTCACTGAATTTCAACAGGAGTTGGGCACCAAACTGCCATAGACTTCACTGGAAACCCCTGCCTTAAATCAATGTCACAAGAACTTAGAAAGGGTTTCTCTTATTGAAAGATAGTACAGATTTATGATCATGATCATATTATTATCCTGCTTACTCTAAAATGAGCCTTTCTCCGCTGTAAAATGGGGGTAGCAATTATCTACATCACAGGAACATTGTGATGCATAGTTTATGTAAAACTATTTATATGATAGGTTCTGTAGTGGTGCAAAGTATTATTATAGTGTAAGAAATAGCTTTTCATTTTTGTCTACCAAACAGTTTAAGTTTGCTTCACCCTGGTGAGCAATTCCAGTACAGGCTCACTCTGAAGCAGTGACTGCACATTGACAGTTGTGACAAGAGGATGCTGTTATGCTTACGTTATACCCCCCCCCTGCATACTTAGACATGCTTACGTTATACCCTGCATACTTAGACATGCAGGTGTGTGAAATACAATCTTTAGACAGAGATCTAATGGCTTATGGAAAGTTAGCCCTGAATTACTGGACAATGTTACTACTAGACTAGTGTCATGTTAATTCCAGAACATGTTTCTTTGAGTAAGTTTGCATATCCTCAACTGTTCTTTAGTTCATGGAGCTGAACGTATATAGAATAAGCTTTTCAAGAAAAACAACAATGAATAGCCCCATTTAGGCAAATGGTTAATTTTATCTTTGTTTTGCCAAGTCACATTTCATTGTCCTCCTTGATGGTGCAAAACTAATTGACTCTTATCACAGTTATATTACCGCTAAAGGCAGATAAATTTAATGCAAAGTAAGTCTCTGATCATGGTGATCCTATCTGGTTAAAAGGAAAATAGGCTTGCATAACATTGCTGCAGAAGCCCACAGCAGACTCCAGCAGAATAATAAATCAAGAAGTTCTCCAGGTTATCATGTTGTGCTCTAGTTCATTATTTTGTATCATTTGTTTTAACCTTGGGTTGTCCCTAATACATCTGCTTTGCAGTGATTAATATTGCTGATGGAAATAAATTGTTGAAGGGCAGTGCTGTAGTGCATGACTAATTAGCCTATCAAGTTGTGTTCACAAGTTTTAAAAAAAGATTGTTTCTATTCATATAAATACATCAAAGTTTGATAGCATTCCACACATAGGGGGGTTATCACACCTGCTGATGTGACCTTTCCATGGGGGTCCTTCACTTTCAGGAAGTGTAAGCTTGTCTACACTACAAAATTAAGTCAACTTTATCTAATTCGACCTCGAGCCCCCAAATTAATGAAGTTGACTGTGTGTGTCCACACCATGCTCATTGTCTCGACAGAGTGCATCCTCAATAGCAGCACCTGCATCAATGCACAAAGCAGTGCATCATGGGTAGCTATCCTAAAGCTATTACCACAGTGTGTTTTGGGAAGTTTGTGCAGTGCCCCATGGGACCAAAACATTGTTGCAGCGGAGAATGGGAACATTGCGGCAGCATCCCATGATGCACTGTGCTCCCTCACATTAATGACAAACCACCCAGTGGTTTTCGCGCTTTAAAACTGCCACGCATACGCCTTAACCCCAGAAGCATGGAGCCTGCTCAGTTGTGCACTCTTGCTGTGAGCATCTCAAACACCTTGCGCCGTCTCCTGCAGTATTTCCAGAGCCGAAGTAGGGTCTGCTGCGTGGAACATAGTGATCTCCTGCAAGTAGCCCTGGTTCAAGCTATTGGGAAAAAAAAACCCAATTCACAATTACTGATGGCAGTCACAGAGCAGCTGCACTCTGAGTGCCATTTGTGGCCCCATGAAACAAGCACTGACTGGTAGGACCGCATCATTTTGCGGGTATGGGATGACGAGCGGTCACTGCAGAACTTTCAAATGAGGAAGGCCACCTTCCAGGAACTTTGTGCAGAGCTGTCCCCTGCCCTGCAGTTCAGCAACACAAAAGTGAGAGCTGCTCTGACAGTGGAGAAGCAAGTGGCGATCGCTATTTGGAAACTTGCAATGCCAGACAGTTACCAGTCAGTGGGGAACCAATTGGGAGTAGGTAAATCAACTGTGGGAGCTGCTGTGCTCCAAGTGTGCAGGGCCATTAATTGACTTCTGCTAAGAAGGGTAGTGAGTCTGGGAAATGTGCAGGACATAGTGGATGGTTTTGCCATAATGGGGTTCCCCAATTGCAGTCAGACATCGACTCTGTGGGTGCTCCAGGGCTGGAGCACCCACAGGAAAAAATTAGTGGGTGCTCTGCACCCACCGTCAGCCAAGTTCCCCTTACCCCCTACCCCATCTCCTCTTCCCCCCCAGCGCACCGTGTTCCCACTCCTCCACCTACCTCCCAGCGTTTCCCACCCGGCCGCTGCCAAACAGCTGTTTGGCAGCATTAGCACGCGCCGGGAGGGAGGGGGAGGAGCACGAACATGGCACACTCAGGGAAGGAGGTGGGGATTTGGGGAAGGAGTTGTAATATTGGCAGGGAGGGGGTGGAGTTGGGGCAGAGAAGGGGTGGGGCCTCATGGAAGGGTAGAGTGGGGGGGGTCATCAAGCACCCACAGGAAAGAGGGGAAGTCTGCACCTATGATTGCAGTGGGGTGATAGATGGCATGCATATCCCCATCTTGGCATCAGTACACCTTGCAAAGAGTACATAAACTGAAAGGGATACTTTTCAATGGTGTTGCAAGCACTAGTGGATCACAGGGCATTTCACTGACATCAACGTAGGATGGTCAGGGAAGGTTCATGATGCGCGCATCTTTAGGAACTCGGGTCTGTTCAAAAAGCTGCAATGCAGAACTTCCTTTCCAGACCACAAAATTAACATTGATGATGTTGAGATGCCTATAGTCATCCTGGGAGACCCAGCCTACCCCTTGCTCCTATGGCTCATAAAGCCATACATCAGCTGTCTGGACAGCAATAAGGAATGGTTCAACTATAGGCTCAGCAAGTGCAGAATGGTGGTTGAATGAGCCTTTGGTTGTTTGAAAGGGTACTGGAGAAGTCTACTAACAAGGTTGGACCTTAGTGAGGAGAACATCCCCACGGTTATAGCTGCCTGCTATGTGCTCAATATCATCTGGGGGGAGGGGGGAATTTTCCACAGGGGTGGGCAGATGACACAGATCACATGGCAGCCATTTTTGAGCAGCCAGACACCAGGGAAATAAGAAGAGCACAGCAAGGGGTGCAGTGTATCTACGAGGCTTTGAAAAGCTGTTTCAATAATGAGTCACAGTAATGTGAGCTGCTTGTCTGCATTGTGCTTTCCCAAACCTTCACCTGGCTTGTATCACTGTCCCTGTAAAGCCAATCCCCTGCCCAAGCCCACTACTTCTACTCAATAAAGAACATTTCTCAAATCCATTTACTTTATTTAACAAACATAAGTAAAGAGGGAGAGTAGAAAGAAAAGGTAGCCTCAGGGAAAAGGGGTTGTAAAGTTGGGATGGGAGAAATATTTTCAGCTGTGTAATATAACACTGCATTACAGACCATCAAAGGTCTGAATGGGCACCTTCCGTTCCTTGAACTTTCTCCCCCCACCCCGAGTTAAGTGAAAGGGATAATAGACTTTTCATCCATGCCTCATGGAACACTTGTGGGAGGGTAATTTTGCACCAGGCGATGCTGGCTGTCTGTCCACCAGGGTCTGCAGAGGGACCCTTCCCTCCTGCTTCTGTTCCTGCAGTTCAACCAGACACTTCAGTGTCTGCTTGGTCCCTCATAATCTGAAGCATCTCATCCTGCGCCGCATGCTCTCGCTCATTGGAAGCTTTCCTGCTCTTCATGTCCATGTCTAACTTCTCAGACAGTGAAATCCTCCATGCTCTCAACTCTGAGTCAGTTATCCTGGAGACGTTGGTTATCTCCGTGAACTTCTCCTCCTTCTAATCAGGAAAAGTCTGCTTTCAGGTGTTGATGACCTGCCGAAGGACACATTTCCAGCTGTCAATCGGGGAAGAAATAAAGGAGCCATTGTACATGAATAAAATGTTTCCATAGCAAGGCCATTTTCATAAATAAAAAACCCCTTATTACACTAGATCAGTGGTTCCCAAACTTTTACAGCCTGTGAACCCCTTTCACTAAAATGTCAAGTCTCGCGAACCCCCTCCTAGAAATGAATATTTCCAGGGATTTTCTCCTTTACCTGAGTATAAATTATAAAAGCAGTGATCTTGGAAATATAAAATTTGTTTTTATGACATGCTTATTACACACTATTTATTATTATTGATCATTACAGTATTTTTATTACATTATGAAAATGGCAACACTCTTCCAAGATCTCACTTTCGTAGCTTGTATCACTTTGAATAAGCCTGTTATAAGACAAGGCTCATATGTTTCATCAAGGAGTATCAGATGTGAAACAGCATGAAGATATTTAAGAAGCTAACTCAAAGAGTTCCTCCTACACAAGCTTCAGGTCTTGAGCAGTCCAGGCAAACAACGCACGTTACAACAAAGCTTAAACTTGTTCTTCATAATCATTTTAAAAACAATACTAGCTGCCTATTTAATTTTAAAAAAGCAAAAAATATTCACCTCCCTTTCCATTTCTTATAAGGAGTCTTGAACTTTAAATCTCCTCAGTGTGATAGATATGCTTGCTTTGATCTGCTTAGCTCTTGGAAGTCCAGGGGCTCTGGGCTGCTGGCCCTGTGCCGGGGTCCCTAGGGACAGCTCTGTCCGCCATTAGGGAATTTTTTCCCGAGAACCCCCTGTAACATTTCGTGAACCCCCAGGGGTTCATGAACCCCAGTTTGGGAACCACTGCACTAGATGCAAGCCATAACAATCAGAATCTGTAACCATTCACTGTGCCGCTTTGCCACTCCAGCCAAGGTGAGTAGCCCCCCAGGTCATGGGTGACTGCACTTTTAATGAAGTTTATGGCAGGCTCATGTCGGGAGCAGAGGTAGCTAGTCAAACAATGGCCCTTCCCCATAGCACCACGGGAAGCTGTTTATGAGTGTGTGTGGGGGGGGGGGAACGTTTTCACTCCCAAATTGCAGAATCTCTCATGTGGGGCCCCAGGCCCCTATCAGCCACCTTAAACTACTTGCCGACCCATGATGAGCACAGTAAAGGCACATTAGTGGCCATGTGGTTTGGCGATCTTGAATGTGTGTGAGGAATGGGTCTACATGCCCTCTCCCCTGCCCGCCGTGTAAGAGCACTTTTAATGAGAACTTCCCCTGTCTCCCCTAGGCGACCCTATGTGATATCAGTCTCCTGAGAGTAACAGAGGCAGAAAGGAAGGAGATGCTGCAAGCATCTGGGTATAGACCCAATCCTTATGCGGTGTACCACAATGATACCAGCAGAAGTACTTCAGGAGTTGTGTGGGAAAGTGTCCTACCATGGTGGAAGAAGAAAGACTGCCCTTCCCAGAAACTTACAAAGGATTGCAGAGTACCTCCATGAAAGTTTCCTAGAGATATCCATGGAGGATACCCAGGCTATCCCAGTCCACATAAACAGTCTTTTCCGGGCCACTCTCTGCATAGTTGGAGCAGCCTATTGTAAGCAGAGAACCACAACACCTTGCTTTTTCTTCACAGTAAACATACAATACCACTGAATGTGTGCACCTGCTCAAGTTTAACTGGACTTTCATTTTAACTGTCTACTCACCAAGGGTGCCTTTCCCGGCATCAGTCAGCCACCATGCTGTCCTGCAACCCACAGGGCCCCAGGGTTAAAAATATTTTCTGGCTCTCAGGGAGAATGGATCCACCACTTGCCTGTCTCCCATTATCCTCCTCATCCTCTATATAATCCTCCCTGTTGTCCCTAGACTCACACACCTGTGAGTTGCTTGTGGGGCTGCTGGTAGGGTCACCCCTGAGAATCACATGCAGCTCCTTGTAGAACCAGCACATGTGGGGTTCAGCACCAGAATGACTGTTCACCTCCCTTGCCTTCTGGTAAGCCTGGCAAAGTTTTTATTTTCACACAGCACTGCTGTGTCTCCCTTGTGTAGTCCTCCCCCATTCCACAAGCGATCGTTGCATAGATGTCAACTTTTCTTCTACTGGATCAGAGCTCCGCCTGCACAGACTCTTCTCCTCACACAGCGATGAGATCCACCACCTCCTGTGCAGACCAGGCTGGAGTGCATTTGAGGAGTGAAGTCTCCATGATCAGTTGTGCTCAAGCTGGCACGCTCCCAATGCTGATCAAACAGGAAATGGAAAATCAAAAGTTCCTGGGGCTTTAGCAGGGGAAGGGCTGTTTCCTGTGTATCTGGCTGCAGTGTAGCAGAGTTGAGAATGATCTCCAGAGCAGTCACAGATGAGCATTGTGGGACACCACCTGGAGGCCAATTAAGTCAAATTACACAACACTGCATCTGCACTACCTCGCAGTTGGCCCATGAAAAATCAAACTAAGCACTATGCCTCTCTCAGAGATGGATTACAGAAGTTGACCTCAGAGGTGACTGAGGTCAACATAAAGGACCTGATAGTGTAGACACATACATTAACAGGTCGAATTAAGGTGGCTTTTGACCTAACTCTGTAGTGTAGACCAGGCCTGTGTTTAGAATGGAATTGTTTTCCCACTTTAATTTCCCTCCCTGTATCATTTGCCATCTTTCCAGGAGGCTACCCTTTGGAGTCTGACAATGCTATTATTTCCTTGCCCGGAGGCTTCACTGTTGAGCAAAGCTGGGTAGTAAATTCTTTTCAGGAAATCTCCTGTCCTAGAGAATAAATATCAGGATTGAGTCTGAATGGAGTACGCAGCATTATCACTGGGTAGTCAGGATGGCCACTAACTGGAATTTTAAAAAGTATTTTTTACTCTTCAAAAATCAAGTGTTAAACTAAAACCACCAACAAAAATATTGCTTTTAAGATTAAAAAAAGCTATTCCTCAGTGGCAGGTATTTCCATGAAGCAAAGGCAATTAAACTGTTCTACAGAGATCAGCATGAAAAGGTGGCATATTTGAAATCTGGTTTAATGTAAGTTTACCTTAAACTTTAATTCAAAACCACATTAACTAAATTCACTGGTTCCAGTTCCTTTAATGGCAAAATGGATCTGGGAGTTTAGATTCCAAATGGGGAGGGGGGAGTCCATAGCTGTTTGCTTTTAAAATATACTGTAACTAAATGAGAGACACTAATTACCATTTGAATGGGGGTGAAGTGTGGGAGAGCAGAGATTTTGAATGCTTCATTGAAAACACCACAGAATTCATCAGAGAGACTAAAGCTCGAATGAGGCACATGAGGAATTTTATGGAATATCTATTTTGTCATACTGCCATGGTATCAGAGAACCTGCCTAATGAAGGTGTAGGGAATATGAAGCAATGCATTGTGAAGAATGCAGAAAAGGGGAAAGGTTAGAGAAAACCTGGGCTCAGGATGGGGAAAAAGGGCAATATTATCTGTCTTCTGACGTAACTTCCACATTCAACTGGTCTAGAAAAGTCAATAAAGAAAAGGTAGTTTGCTAGAGGAGGGTCATATGTTGGAATTATCCATCACTATATAAGAGAGCGATAACTTTAACTATAGTTGAACGAAGACCAGCTTCCTGTTTAAAATGTGATGCTTCCAAGAGCTCTAAAATCTATTTGGTTACTTGGATTGCCTTTAAATGTGGCATGCCTCGTGGAAGTGTGAGGTACTGTCAATGATCCAAATTTGGGGATCTGCAACAGGGTGGCTTGCCTTGGGAGTTGGAGAGCCTGGGCTAAGCCAACCTGATTACAGAATAAGCCCCACCTATAAGGGTTGTTTTGCCCAGCAAGCTGAGCTGAAAACATGCTGAGGAAGATCCCCAGAGAGGGCAGAAGGAATTTTGTTTCTGTTAAAGATATTCTTGGACTTTTAGTTTGGGGCAGTTGTGATCTTAAAGAGGGTAGACTAAAGTCCCAGCTGTGGGGAGCCGGCATGGACTTTCAGCCTGCCCTCAGCAGGGCAGGGAGCCAGGGGGTGGGGTGGAATGGGGGGGAAGACACTGCCAGGGTCTGCTTTCAGCCCCTCCTTCCCCACACCATAGGCAGGTGGAGGGTCTGCTGTGGCTCCCCACAGCTCCCTGTCTGGGTTCCAGCTGGCCTGGCCAGGGGAGGGGTCTGGGGGGGGGGGAGAGAAGGAGAGGGAGGAAGGGGTCCATTCCTATGAATAGTGGATGGGCAAGGCTCCCCCCCACCACTCCTGTTCTGGCACAACTGGTCACTGCTGCGCAGGACCCCCACCCAGGGCAGGTGGAGGGTCTGCCATGGCTCCCCACAGCTGCCCGCCCAGCTCTCATCATCGCTGGGCTGCAGCTCCAAGCCCCTCCCCCACAGCCGGAGCTGGGTTAGGGAGAGCTGGGTGGGCAGCTGTGGCAGACCCTTCACCTGCCCTGGGTGGGGCCCCCCCCCCAAGCAGCCCCCAGCCCACATCCCTGCCGAGCAGCTATCTACAAAAAATGGTCCACAGATATCTGCATCCACAGCTGTGGCTATCCATGGATATAAAATGGATACCCATGGATTTGTAGGGCTCTACTTACATGTTAATGCCATCTACTGTGCCAAATAATGGCTTAATGGGACAAGAAGGGGAGCTGGAAATGTTGGCAAGGGGCTACATGTTGCAGGGAATGATGGGACAGGGGATGGAGGAGAGAGACACACCAGTCTTCTCTCACATGTTTAAAGTAACTGTAATGACCTTGTAATAAAGGCATCAAAGTTTGGGAATATAGACCACAGATGAGATTTCTCTCCCCAGCCCTATTACCAACCACACATTGCAAACATTTCAAAGCACAACCATATCCCCATTTTACTGTAACAAAGTATACAGGAGCTAGGGAGGAGCATTGAGGAAACACGCAGCAACCAGAAGGCATTCTGGAAAGACCCCTGGCCTGGGATTATTCCTAGCTCTGGCTGACCTTGGGCAAGTCACTTCACCTTTCTGTGCCTCAGTTTTCCATCTGTAAAAGGGGGATAATGATGTAAAATTCTTTGAGATCTAAGAATGACAAGCGCTGTATAAAAGCTATAGCTTGGTCTATACTAAAAAGCTAGGTTGACATAACTACATCAGTCCAGCGTGTGAAACACACAAAACACTGACCAACCTTTTATGGAGCAGGAGCTATGTTAGTGGAACAATGCTCCCATCAATGTAGCTGTTTGTTTGGGGAGATGGTGTTCCTACACCAAAAGAAATTCCCCTTCCATTGGTGTAGGATACATCTATACCAGTGGCTCTCATCCTTTCCAGACTACTGTATCCCATTCAGGAGTCTGATTTGTCTTTCATACCCCAATTTTCACCTCTCTTAAATTATTAGCTTACAAAAATCAGACAAAAATACAAGTATCCCAGCACCCTATTACAGAAAAATAGCTTACTTTCTAATTTTTACCATATAATTATATAATAAATCAATTGCAATATAAATATTGTGCTTATGTTTCAATGTATATAGAGCAGTATAAACAAGTCATTGTCTGCATGACATTTTAGTTTGTACTGACTTTGCTAGTGCTTTTTATGTAACTTGTTGTAAAACTAGGCAACTATCTAGATGAGTTGATGGAAGACCTCTAGATGTACTCTGGTTGAGAGCCACTGATCTATACTACAGGTTATGCCTGAATAGCTATGCCGGTTGTCAGGTGACCAGAATGAGGGTGATCTATCCTAGTGGTCAGAGCAGGCACCAGGAGCCAAGCATCAGAACCAGGGACTAGGCTAGGGTCAGAATCAGAGTCAGTAGTCAGAGGCCAGAGCCATGGCTCAAACTAGAGTGCAGGAACTGGATACCAGAGCTGAAGGTCTAGCCAGAGGCAGTAGTTAGAAGCCAGAGCCATGGGTCAAAGTGAAGGTCTTGCACTGGAGCCACCAGGGTAGCAGGTAAGAAGGGATTCAAGGCAGGGGCAGAACCAAAGCAAGGCTGGGTACAACATAGGAGCAGCAGGAACAAGGCAACACAGGAGCAGTTACAGTGGTGGGCGAGCACTGAACAGGTAGTGAGTTCCTGCTAGCTTAAGAGCCAGTCTGCTGGCACCTTTGGCTAATCAGGCAGCCTGTGGCAGGCCAACTGTACTGACAAGGTTGCTTGGACACTAGCTCTGTGGCAGGCCCTGATTCTTGACAGTGGTATAATCTCTGCAGTGTAGACATAGCATAGGTCTTTTGATTATTACCTGCCCACAGTAGCATATCAGCTGCAAACCTAGATGAGAACTACAACTGCTTAAATGACCACTAACTCCTATGAACTTTAAAAAAAAAAAACCACACAGACACTAGGAAATTAAATGGCAAAAACTTTGTTAATGCAGAGTTAAGGTTACCCAGTAATAGCTCATTCAACAAAACTCAAAATTCTGGAAATGCAAAGTTAATACATGTCTATGCACCCTTAACTCTGGCCTATTTGAGCAATGCCCAACACCAACCATAATATTCATACTTTCCATTTTCACAGTAAATAGACAGGCACTACCTACCCTTGCCCTCTGCTCAAACACTGAGCCTAGTGCCCCAACAGAATACCACACTTGTAAGATTTAACAGCCCCTTCACACTTAGGATACCACCTAAACCTACACTTTCCCTGACCCATCATTAAATCCATAGACAGTTCTTGTATCCCACCTCACTACTGACAATACCCATGGCAAGAAGACCCTAGTGTCTGGCTACTGACAACCTACACAATTCTGTATTGAAATGATGCAGACTGGAACTTCAAGCTACATATGCACCTCCTTCCTATCACACACATGGGGGGACCTCAGACCTGGATCTCCTAATATAGTCACATAGAGGCTACAGTTTTGATTAGGGGCCTGTTGTGGTCAGCACTATGCAAACATAATGAGAAAGTCCCCACCTAAGGAGACAGTCTCTAAATAGATATGAAATGTTGTGCCTCTCCCTCCCAAAAAGGATACAGTGCCTTGCCCAAGGTCATACTGGTCAGTAGCGGAGCTGGGAATAGAATCCAGGTCTCCTGACTCAGTCCTTTTCCCCATTCACTACAGAAATGTGGAAATTTCCACAGCTGTTTCTAAAATCAGTCATGCATCCGATGAAGCAGGCTGTAGCCCACGAAAGCTTATGCTCAAAAAAATGTGTTAGTCTCTAAGGTGCCACAAGTACTCCTGTTCTTTTTTCTAAAATCAGGGGTTCTCAACTTTTTCATAGTGTGGACTGCATGCTTGATAGCTTCCAAATAGGAGGGTAAGTGATCCACAAGCCAATTATGCAGGCAACCTTCCTTGCCATTTGCAGCAAACTGTGGCAAGTACATCAACTGCTGATTTGGAAAAGTAACATTAGGAAAGCAGATAATTTGCATTAAAAGAAACAAAAACTTACACTATCAGCTCCAATCACCAGGTTTTCCAGCAGCTCTTCTCCCTCTTAATGCCACTTCCCAGTCTTCTCTTTCAGACACACCCCCTCTTGACTGGGGCTTTCTCTCTTCCCCACCATTGATCTAAGCCTAACACATCCTCATTCTTTCACCTGACCAGACTTGTGCATTCTCTGCCCCCCAACCCCATGGATGCCATTTAGGGAGGGAGGAGGAAAGATTTCATACTGGAGGTCTGCTTGTGACATGCCCCAGCTCTTACCTGGCAGCACCATCAGCCAGGTCCCCTCCTTCAGGAGCCATGGTTTTCCAGCTATGGCTCCCATGGTCACTTTCCTCCATTTTGCTAGCTCACCCACCCCGCCCCCTCATCTGCCTCCCCCAGTCAGCAGCTGAGAGGATACAGAATGACTTAACTGGCCTGGGGCAAAGAGAAGAGGGTCAGCCCCTGGGAGGGGCAGTAAGCAGGGCCTCTGGGGGTGGGGGTGACCATCGGTACCCCTTTGTTCACCCCCTTTTACAAGACCATGATAGATTTTGCCAGCTATCATTTGAAAACTCAATTTGCTGGTAAAAATCTGTGGCAACATTGTATGCAAGATTAAGATTCTATTGTAGGATATTACTAAGACATGTTCCACATTTGGAGAGCAGTCACAAACCCAGTTTGCCAGAGACAAAAGGCTAACCAATGCCTCAGTCAGGTGCCAATGAAATCAAATGGACCATCACCTGATTAAGTGGCCACTCTTTGCCAGGAAAGAGGGTGGGGAAAAAAAATCTACACCTGGACAAAGAAAGAGCTTGGCATTCCCACCCACATAGACTGTCTCCTGAACCTCAGCTGGAGAGGATTCTCAAAGAAAGAGCTATAAGAAGGGTGAGCAAATGCCCCAAATTATGTCTCCCTTTCTCTCTTTCCACAGCATCCACAACACCTGAAGAACAAAGGCAACAGGTTTGGACTGGGGGAAGAGATCCAGACAGAGATTCAGTCAGTAAGATTGTTGAAACATTTAGAGAGAGAGACCTTTGCTTTGAATTCACTTACCTTGTTAAGTTAGTTGCAATTTTCTTTTATTTTCTTGTAAGCAATTCTGATTTATGCCTCATTACTGATAATCACTTAATCTATCTTTCTGTAGTTAATAAACTTGTTTTACTGATTTCTGTTTGGATTGAAGAGTTTGGGAAACTCCATTTGGGATAACAGGATTGGTGCAAATAGTTTTCTATTAATATGGATTTTATATGAACTTGTGTTGTCCTGAAGAGAACAGGGCCGTATAAGATGTACATTTCTGGGGAAAGTCTGTGACTGGGTATTTGCTGGGGTTGCTCTGCAGTGTAATTCAGGAGTGGCTGGCTATAGCACTCATACAGTATAGCTGGGAATAAAACTTACATGCTGGAGGCTGTGTGTGAGGAGGCCCAGGAGTAGTTGCTCTCACAGTGAAGCAATGTAAAAGGCACCCCAGGTTGGAGAACTGAGGGGACACAGCTATTCATTGGTCCAGATTGTACCCTGAGTAATCCAATAGTGGGTTAGGCAGGGAAGGGGTCAGTCAGGGTGGTAGGGGGAGCACAAGGTCCCCAGTGGTGGTGGGTAGAAGGGGGAGCACAGGATCCCCAGCGGGGAAGGAAGACAAGAGTGTCCCCAGTGGGGGGGCAGAGGGAGTACAAGGTCCCCCATGGTGACAGTAGGAAGAGGGGGAGCATAGGGCACTAGTGGCAGGGGGGTTGTTGGAGTCTGGGAGGATAGTGGGTTGGGAAAGGGGAGTCAATCCCCAGGGGAAGAGAGGTGAGGGCATAGGGTTGGGCCCTGAGGGAGGGGCAGTGAGTGTGGGAGAAGCCACTGAGGGGGAACAATCCCTGGGGCAAAGATCCTGAGGGAACAGGAGCTGAAGAAGGGTGGGGGCTAGGAGGAGCTAAGAGGGACTTGGGGTCCATTTGCTCTCCAAAAAGCAGGGAGCACCCTCACCTCTCCCTGGGAAGAGACCAGGGACAGACCCTTCCGGTCCAGAGCCATCATGTGCACTAGTGGTTGCAGCTTCAAGGACAGGTGTGTATCTATCCTGTGCTGCAAATTCTACCAGCAAGTGCTGAGCTCGCAGGGGATGAGGGCTGTGCTGCTGGCCAACACAGAGATCAACCTGTACTCCACCAATATCCCACCCACCAGGTAGGTCCCTTCAGCTACCATCGGGCATCTCAACAGCTGACTAATGTTACAGTAATGCCTAAAGACCTTAATCAGTAGGAGTCCCCCATTGTGCTAGGCACCATATAAACCATTAAGATGGCCCAGTTCCTGCCTATAACAGCATCAGCACTTGCCTGTCATGAGCACCCCCTCTCTGGCTGATATGTACCTTCAATCACTCAGTTTTGAATGAGCTGGCACCTACCCCATTTCTTGGGGGATTGTGAGCCTGTTTTTTTCCAGTTCTTACAATGCAGTGGCATCTGCCTCTCATGAGTGCCTGCCCACCCCCTAGCCAATGGTTCTTTTGCAGGTCTTCAGTGACTCAATCCTCACACGCTGAGTCTCACATGCTGTTCCCCATTGTCTCTAGTTCTTGCTCAGAGCCCTCATATGGGACCATAGCTCTAAGGCTTCCTCTCCAGAAGCACTGCCTTCTTTAATCACTCAACGGGGGCCCATCTTGGTACCCCCAATTGATGTCATTTCAGCAGCCCTCACCTGGGCTCAGTCTTCAAGCAGACCAGCAGGGCCCATTATAGTACCCTCACCCAGTCTGGCTAGGTTCTGGGCTCAATCCCCTGGGTTTAGCCGACCCACACTGACCTGTCCATGGTCCTGCTGCTCTTCCAGCTAGCCAGTCTTCAGCAGCCTTCCCTGGGCTCAGTCCTGCCTGCAGTGAGCTGTCCACAGTCCTGCTGCTCTTCCAGCCACCCAGGTACATAGTTCTCCCTTTTCAAGCTCCAGGCAGCAACTAACTACTCTGCCTCTGCTACTCCTTTTTATAAGATCCTTTTGGCCCCTGATTGGCTGCTCCAGCAACCCCTTTGATTGGCTGCTCCCCTGCAGCCACTCTAGGCTGCCTGGAGGACTTCTCCTCTGCTCTTTTCTGCTGCAGGGTGAGGCAGGGCCATGAGGCCTCCAGCAGGGGGCCTCCAGACCTAGTCCACCCCATCACACTGCTCAACAGATCTCAATCTAATCCTTATAATTCCATATGGCAGGCAGGAAAGTATTATTATTCTATTTTACAGCAGTGGGAACTGAGACAGTGTCCAAACACAGAATGTTACTTTAAAGAAACATATATACAAACTATAAATAATAAACCAGATTTAATTTTTTTCTCAGCTTTAAAATGTGGAATTTTCTTGATGTTTGGTTTTAAAAATTCTCCTGTAAGAACTGCAACTCAGTCACTCTAGTGTTGTGTTTAAGAGCCTTCTGGAAAGTGACTAGCCTTTAAACAGAAGTGAAAGTGACTTGAAAGTGTCAGTTTCACTTCTGTTTAAAGTCAGTTTCTAGTCTATTATTATTTGTAGTAGGGTAACACCCTCTAGAGCCCCAGGCAGGTGCAGTATAAACTCATGGGGCCGTGCCCTAGTAGGATGTTTCCAAAAGTTAAATGATCTATTCCAAGCTTGGTGAACTGCAAAAAGTAAGCAGCCTAAATGATAAAAAGTAATCTAGATTTTTCTACAATTGTTTCAATTGTTGTATTCAAGAGTTAGTAACAAAGTAAGAATATACATTGAAATTTAAGCCTAAGCAGTGTCGCTTAAGTGACTTGCCACAAGGTGTCAGAGCATGTTAGTATTAAAGCTGGAAATGTATCTCAGCCCTGATCCCCGTTCTGCTACTCTACCCTCAAGACCGCACACTCTTCTAATTAATGACTTAGCCGTAGTTACAAGCACCACGAACTGTTTGTTAAGGCACAGCAGGAGCTAGGCCAGAACGTAATTGAGCTAAGTAGATTATGTGACACTCGCTGGTCATGCCAGTATGACTTCCTCCGAAAAATGCATGCAAGATATTACACTGTAGTGGAAACACTGGAACCCATTACAGTTCAGAGAGCAGATGGACCATCAGCTAGCCCTGCAAAAGGGCTTGATGGCAAGGATAAAGAGCTATTCCTTTCTGTTTAGGCTCTTGGTTTTGTAAAGAATATTCAAGATTTTGAATAGTGCTTCATAAGAATTGCAAAATGGAAACCTGAACTTGTCAAGTGCCATGGAATTAGTAGCAAGCAATGTTGTTGCTCTTAAAGAAATGAGAACATCTGAAAGCAAATGGAAGGATCTATGTGGTGAAGCTGAAATCATTGTCAAGGAACTTGAAATTACTATTCCGGGTCAGGCAGTCACAACTGCTGAGCACAGCAATAAAACCTAAGAAAATATCCTCCAAGCTGGCCTTGTTTTTTGTTTCTAGTACACTGGGTCAGTCATCTACACATGATGTTCTCAAGAATTTATAAAGTCTGGTGTCTACTATCCTGTTATGAAGAGAGGTCTTGCTGAGGAATTAGACACAGTGCTCCTGTCAGCTAATTTCTAAGTTATTATCTGCAAAAAACAAACAAACAAAACCCCTAGAGTTTTCAGGTGCCTACGTAGCCCCTGGAATCACAGTTAAAGTTGTCCTGCACATAAATCTGAAATGGTGCCTCTGCCCAACCCCTAATATTCCCCATTAATGAGACCCTAGTCTACTTCCTCTACCTGCAAGGTACACTCAAGATCACATCTTCTCCACCCTTGAGATCAACCTAGATTCCATTTTCCCCTCCCTCATACCCTTCAGTACTCTACTGTCCTATAAAGGCCCATCAGATGCCATCTCCCCTCTCTCTATAACTTTCATAGAATCATAGAATATCAGGGTTGGAAGGGACCTCAGGAGGTCATCTAGTCCAACCCCCTGCTCAAAGCAGGACCAATTCCCAGACATATTTTTTTACCCCAGTTCCCTAAATGGCCCCCTTAAGGATTGAACTCACAACCCTGGGTTTAGCAGGCTAATACTCAAACCACTGAGCTATCCCTCCCCCCAATAGACCCCCTAATGGACTTCTTCTCTGAGAGATCTTCAGATCAGTCTTTGCAATCTCCTTGACTAAATACAACCCATATCCCCTTCTCTGCTCCCTTAAGAAACCACCATATCCTAGCCTCCCATCCCCCCAAAACTTCACTACCATATACCATCTTCTCTTGGAAGGGGAAGGAAAGAGAGAAATGATCCCAATTCAACTAATAGCTGAACTGAACCCTGACATCATGTAGCATCAGAACAGTGGATGCTCCAAATGCTACCAAGTGGGACCATCACAAAGGCCAAAAAACCTCTTATCTGCACATAAGAAAAGCATTTAAGCCATCAGGAAAAGAATCAGTGGTGTAGTTCACTAAGCTGTTTGTCTTTTTTAAAAAGTCTATTTTTCCCCATTGTTGTATGACTGAGCTGCTATTTGAAACCAAGATTACCTTCTGTTTAGCCATTTCACATCAGAGAATGCAGCTGAGGTTGCTTATTCTTCTTAAATACAGGGGAGCTGGGGTTTTGTGACTATAAAAAGATGACTTTACAAAATGTTGGCACAAAATTTGTTTTGAGCTTCACCTCTGCAGTTGGTATATGTAAGGTGAAACAATGCATTTCATTGGAAAAATAGCCTGATGGATAAATAGTTTCAGCCTCCCCCTCAGTGTCCTTCCTACTCCCCCATCCTCTCCTCCTGGCCTCCCACAACTGCTGTCTGCTCCCCTACCATCCATCCACTTGTATCCAACTTGCCATTCCCAGCCAATGGGAGCTGTGGGAAGTGGCGCGGGATGCAGGGACATGCTGGCCGCTGCTTTCCACAGCTCCCATTGGCCAGGAACAGTGAGCCATGGCCACTGGGAGCTGCAGGCAGCTGTGCCTGAGGACGGTCAATGTAAACAAACTGTCTCACGGCCCACCAGCACATTCCCCTGACGGGCCACATATGGCCCATGGGCTGCAGGTTGCCCACCACTGCCCTAGGCCCTGCCTCTCCTTGGCCTCCAAATCTCTCCTCCCTGCACTATCCCAACTCCCACACCCACAGCACTTCTCTCTCACACACACTCATTCCCCCCTCACTGCTCTGGTCCCCCGTATTACCCAGCTCTGCACCAAAAAAGTTATAAAAATCTAAAAGTGTTCTGAGTATCTCAGAAGACTGTATATCAGGAACCCCTTGACCATAAACCCACTCAATCCCATTGCTCAGGAAACATGATTACATTATCCTGTCTTTCATCTGTTCTATAGATAATTAATGCTGGCTCCAGGCAGAAAAGTATCAACATGCCAGCATCATTCTCATATATCTGCCCAGAGCATGTGTAATTTATTATCTTTCAGAAAACAGCGCTCTCTAAATTTGTTGTATAAATTATCAGGGCACATTTCAAAAAAAGAAAACAAACAAACAAACAAAACATAACAGAGGCAGATAGTAGCAACATGCCTGCAGATTTCTGTTGAGGGTAAGGTTCAGATTTACTGTGCCTGGGTGTAGCACAGATTCAATGATAACATGTCCCATTGAGCTGATGGGCTGCTTAAAAACCTTCTTACCTAGTCTTGCTACACATGTACATTTCAATCTCTTTGGTGCATGAGTGTTTGGCAGATAACATTCATGAGAGTCACACACTTCCTTTAATGACACTTTCAATATTGGTTCCCGAAAGGGGCAGTGGGAGCCATGCACTACATGAGGTAAAGGTCAACTGACTGAGATCAGTTGGGGGGACCATCAAAGCCAGAGTTTGAAATCCAGGAGTGTACAAATAAAAATTAAAAAATTAAGGACTTGTTGATTTTGTAAAATGCTGGTTTTTGTAGGGCGGTATCTCAGGAACCCATTGCTCAAATGACCCCCGATTTGCACCTCTAACACTACTAATGAGGCAAATCAAATGTCAGGCCAATCCAAGTAAGCATGCATATTTAGAGCACGTAGAAGAATTGTCCTTTAAACAGATTTAATTTTAACAATAGCAGAGACTTCGGATGGAATGAAAGTTTATCAGCTTTAGATTAATAGAAGTCTCATCTATGTAGAAAACTACTGCATGCGAGGCACACCACAGTTCCTTAAGCAGGAACATCCTGCCTCCTGCAATAACAACTTTCAACCCCGTAGCAATGAATATGTATGTAGAATAACTCTTCACATTTGAGTAAAACTTATACAACAGTATCATAATCTACTGGTAAGTGGGGGGAAAAAACACCAAACCCCGCCCCAAACCCTCATGGGTTTGCTCCATAACTGTCGTTCAAGTGTATCAAAATGGCAAATACTGAGACATTATTTCCCCATTCTCACCCTTGCTCCTGTGATAGGCAGCATAGTACCTGTCTAAATCAGCTCCTCAGGTCAAAAGGCACCAATTAACTGTCAGAAATACCAGTATCTTTGTAGAAGTACCTCTTAAATGTTTTTAATTGATATTAGTTTCTGCTCATTTTGGATTCCTCTTTTAAAAGTTCCAACTTCCTTCACTGGAAAAGTACTGCAAAGAAAAAAAAACCTGACTTGCAACCACTAATGAGAAGAGAAAAAATTTGTGATCTTCCAGGAAGGAAAAAAAATTGGTGTGTGTGTGTGTTTAAGTGAAATAAATGCTTTCCCTAACTATGATCGCAGTTGACAAAATGCTGGATGTTTAGGTAGCAATTATAGCTCTTTCAGAAACTGTCAAATCTTGTCACAACACATATTATAAACAAGGACAGATTTAGACATCCTTTATGACAGTTATGTGTAGGATGTGGATGGTTGGCAGTTACATTTCATATGCAGGGAAATTTTCCTTACAATGAACCGTTGCTTGTTTATTAAGAGGGAGTTACTTTGCGCATTGAATCTTGCATCTACCATGTGCAGCTCCTGATACTTACAGCATTTGATGTTTCACTTTAATATTCTTCATGACAGTCATCTGAGCATAGTCTGAAGTAAAAGTAACCTACAGTGCTCTGAAGATGTATGAAAGTTTTAAAGCTCTGAGTGTTTTCATACTGAGATTACAGTTGAAAATGTGTCATATTATGCATGGATGGATAGACAGCAAGAAAGCAAATAACAGTGAGTGAAACAGCAAAAAGAGAAGGAGGAAGCTTCGTGATGTACACAGATGCTGGAATAATATATTAGCCCCCATATATCATGTCAGATCTGTAACTACACATAATAATAATAATTAATTAATAATAACCATGTGCATCATATAGCATTTTTCATCTGACAATATCAAACTGTTTGAGAAGATTACAGACCAGATGATGGATTTTAAACCATTGTCTATGCTAAAAAGTCAACGTCTGGCGGGGAGAAGGATGTGAAGAGGAGTAGGGAGCAGGAGGGAGATATCTGCGGTACTGTTTATGAGTATGATACGCTATTCAGTTTACCTGTTTGATATTATCCTACCTCGCTACTTAGAGTTAAATCAAAGGAGGTTGTCGGGAGCTGTTGAGGAAGGTGAGGAAGCAAACAGGAAGTTAAACAAAGACTCAGAGAAGACTCCCTAAGGGAATAATGGGGGGAACTATTAATTGGAGAATGTTCCTGCCTGTCTCTAACCAGGCTGGAAAGGTTTACTGTTCCCAGGCCTGGTCAAAAGGCATGCTAAAATCTTAAAGATTGTTTTTACCTTTTGCTCTGCTTGCTATGTACCTCTGGATGAATAAATAATGCTGTGTTTTGAAGAAGTTGTCTCTGAGTCACTTTAATCAGCTATTGTGGCATGCTCCTGGAGGAAAAGGGCTTACAGGTGCCAAACATATTTGGGCCTGTCAGGTTAACATGGTTGGTAAACAAGAAACTGCAGCCTAAAGATCCAGTATAAAAGTAGTAGGACCAGTAGTTCCACCCAACAAGGTAGCAAAATATAACTCCAAAGGACTGCACTGGAGAAGGACTAAAAGGGGTCTAAAGTGCAGGTCTCCCTGTAACCATGATGAAGGGGTCACATTGTTGTGGAACCCCAGCAAGAATCTGGCTGAGACAGCTAGAATTGTCATTGGGACTCTTGGGGAGCAAATACTGGAGCAACATCACTGCTTCAGTTTAAATGAGTGTAGCACATGCCCACCCACCTGCACCAGTCCAGTTCTGTTATTCAGTGCCAGAAGAGTAGGTGGAGCCCTGCAATCACCCCACCTCGTTTTTTGTAAAGCTAGGGTCACCACTACTTATAAAAAGTGCTAACAATACTCTCTAACACCTGAATTATTCCTGGACAGGTCCCTGAACAGGGATGGGCAGGGGGAAGGATCCTTACATACTTTTCCCAATCCTCGCACAATTCATGTATGATTGGCCACGGTCTAGTACTAATGAATTTTGTTCCACAACAACCCAGTGAAATAGATAGATAAGTATAATTCAACCATTTAACAGAGATAGGGAAATGGGGGGGTCATCAATGATATATAGCATCAAGGTCTCACAATGTGGTCCTACTATTTAGCTAAAGTATTTATATCAGACACTTTTAAAATAGCTAAATAGCTAAAAGTAGTTGGCTACATCCTGAAGAGTAGGACAATAGTTTGAGGGCCAGGTTGCATTGAAGTCAATGGGACTACTTATGTGCTTAAAATTAAGTGGGCGATTAAGTCCTTTGCTGGATCAGGGCTAAAGTGCTCTGTGCATTGGAGAATTGAGCCCCAAAACTGGAACATTGTGGGCAGTTAGACTATGCTTTTTGTAGCATTGAAGTTTTGTACTTTCTACCTTCATAGAAGTGATAGTGTTATATAACTAGGAAAGAGATGCACTCATCTTCATTCCTAAAGATCATAAAACATTCAGAAATATTTATGAAGTTCTATCTTGGCTCAGAAAACTAAAGCCCTTGAATTTTGAAGGGAGGGATTTTGGGGGATTTTTTTTCATTTTGTTTGGTTACAGACCATTCACTTAGCCCTAATTACATGCATGCAATTAAATGCTTACCACTTCACAAATGTGAAAACAAATGTACTGTTTCTATGTTTCTCAAGACATCAGCATTTATTGCCTCATTTGGGGAAACAACAGACTTAGTTCATTTATACTCAACTCAAATACTGTTTTGAAACATGGACTGACATCTTGCACCTTGGAGTTTCCTTACAAAGGCTGAACGTGGGGTTATATGCTCTCAGTCATCCTCCTTTCAATCAATTCACTTTTTACAAAGGAATATTTAAGGGGAAGAAGACCACAGACCTCTTAAGAAATATACAAATCAACCAACTACAACTGCTAAAATGTACCACATGCTAATCTCTTCTGATTTGCTCAACTGATCAAACTGATTTATAGCACGTTCCCTTTGTCTATTATTGACTTCAGAAGTTTATTTAATGTTCAACCACCCTGTGTGTAAATAAATTCTGCTTGATAGTCTGTTTCCTTTTTAACCATTCAATCTATGAGTTCTTGTTATAAATAATTTATTACAAAATGTTTGCTCTCCTGAGAAACCTCCTGTGTGTGTGTTTAAAACAAACAAAAAAGATGAATGACTTCAGACGTGCTTATAGAAATCATAGATTTGGCACTGGCATATTTATTGGCTAATTCTACAGTCTAAGCCACAGTGTTCAACAAATATGATTGTGATATGGACTGTTAGGAAAGAAAAAATCTCTTTACAGTTTCAGCCCCACTTATTGGTACTTATTGGTACTTCAGCCCCTTATTCACAAGGGGACTTAGGCCAGGTCTACACTGCAAACTTACATTGGTACAACTACATCGCTTAGAGGTATGAAAAATCCATGGCCCTGAGTGAGGTAGCTATACTGATCTAATCCCCAGTGTAGCCAGCGCTATGTTGACAGGAGAGTTGATGGACGTAGCTACTCCCTCTCACAGACATCGATTAACTATGCTGACAGGAGAAGCTCTCCCATCAGCATAGTATCATCTTCACTATGCGCTAAAGTGGTGCAGCTGCACTGCTGCAGCACTGTATGTGTAGACAAGCCCTTAAGTGTTGCAATGCTGAGCAATGCAGTATCTATCTTTCAGGCACCCTGCCTCCTAGTGGAATTCACAACCCTGACTTATGCACCCAGGGTCCTTATACAATGCAGTGGGAGAGGAATGATTTGATTTTCGTGTTGACTCAATATGCAAATACAATTCCCATTATCTCTGGCTAACCCTGCTCCATGTACATTTAAGACTTGGGCAGACAGAGAAGTCAACATTCCTTTGTCTGGGAAACCTTTGCTTATCAACCCTCCTTGGTTTGCTTGGTTTAAACATATATTCAGTATAAACAAACAAGTATTTAACTGTTGTCTGTACATACATCACACAATTATCATGATGACCAACATGACGTAAGTATTCATTTGATACCTTACACAATATTCTTTGTAGATAAATACCATGACAGCTGTGCTAGGTGTAGTGAGTTGGTCAGGCCAGATAGGTGTTGCTGTTACATAGCAGTGAACCCTTTGCCAGCTGGCATTGAGGGGCTCTTAGGCTCACACATGGTCATTCAGCATAGACAAGATTTTAATTAAGTTATACAGATGCAGAGGTATCCAAACTCTACAAAATCCAAAAGCCCCACCTCACTGTTTGTAAATTGGAAAGATGTATGTGTTCTGGAAGCAGGCACCCACTCCCCACTGCGGAGAAGGAGGCTATAATTCCCTGCATCTATCCCCACTCCCCAGGGTCAGGTTGTTGCTAGAGTCCATCTGGAGCCAACCTATGCTCTCCCCTGGGCAGGGGAAATGTAAAAAAACATCCCTTCTCCAGGCTTTCTGACATCACTTCTGTGGCATGTGAGGTTATTTGGAGGCTGCCCTACCATTGAGGAGGGGAGAGTATACCACCTCACCCTACCTTAACCTTTGTCTCCCTGACATCAGCTCTTGAGAGGGTGGAATCCATGGCAGGGGCCCTCTGGAACCAGGAGCTGCTCTTCACTGAGTTGAATTCCAATTCCACTTTTAGGCACCTATATACAAGTGGCCTGATTTTAGAGATGCTGAGCACTCATAGCTCCCACGGAAGTTAAAAGGAACTGTGAAGTCACCAGCTGGGACAGACCATGTTTATTTAAGTATCAGAGGGGTAGCCGTGTTAGTCTGAATCTGTAAAAAGCAACAGAGGGTCCTGTGGCACCTTTAAGACTAACAGAAGTATTGGAGCATAAGCTTTCGTGGGTGAATGCCCACTTCATCAGACGCAAGT